>NW_028230444.1:11928104-12245402 GCF_043228905.1 Azolla caroliniana
AATTTCATCGAAGTAGCCAACCGTAACGTATTCAATGGCATTAATGAACCGAAAGGTTGGCCCTCTATTTACATTGCTTTTAATCCTATAACAAATATTACATCGAGTTAAGAGTAGATTGAACAATCTTAAGAAAGGCAATATAATGAGTGAGACATATAAATAATCCTTACCATGCAAAGTTCTTGATGCCATGGCAACGAGATATCAAAGCTTGAGCTACCGAGTACCCTTGGTCCATACTATGAAAGACAACTATTTTCCACAAGGATGCAGTCGTTAGCTCAGTAAAATCCTTGACCATCTTCTCCAAGTGTTTAAACCTAAACGGTTCATCATCGTATGATGACCCTGCCATTCGAAATCCGTATGGAATATCCGCAATCATTAGCGTATATTCCTTCTTTGGCACTTTTTGGATCATGTCAATGACATCGCTGCAAATCACGTTGTAGTAAAGATCTCTCGTAGTATCCTTTTTGTGGCTAAATTTTTTGAAGGAGCCATCTTCCTCCATTTCGTATGCCTTGAGTAAGCGACAATCCTTTTCTTTTCTGGCTCTCTCGAGATGTGCAAGGAAGGATGTCGGGAAATCGTGTATATCCTTAACTTCTCCTTCTTCCTTGCCACCACACGGTTTCTAATAGAAGCAATAGGACATCCAGTATTATTATACATGCTCTACATATGAGGAAATCTTAATGAAAAACCACAAATACTAACCCAATCCTTGAATTCAATAAAATACTTGGATAATGCCTTATATGAAGATGTTAGAGGATAATCCTCGGTCACTTGTTCCCAAGTTATACATCCAAGTTGTTTCATTATAACTTCTTGGATCTTCATGTACACCTTATGACTGTGAAATTAGAAAACGAGATTAGAACTTTCAATTGCACCATATTGAATTCAATATCACTATTTGAAAGACTTACTTATTGAACTCAGTGACCATTTCCTCAAGGCTTAAATCTTTCGCCACAACCCTTGACAAAACAGACACAAGAAGTTGCTCGTCCTTAATACCATGCATCGCTCTTCACAGAGACAACTTCATGTCATCAGCCGCCTCTTCAATTGTCAAATTAATTTTTTTGGTCGCTTGTGACTTTAATTCTAGTTGAGGGTCTACCTTACATTTCTTTTGTCATTGACCCTTGACCTCCTTATTCTCCTACATTGAGAAGACTTGATCTTGTAAGTCCCATACTTCTCCATCTCTAAAGGCAAGTTGAAACCAAGACTCATATTTCCAAAGACCATCAAACTTAACATTATCATCTACCACAATGCCGACTTCATGCAACATTATCGTCGTAGGCATGGATGTAGCTTCACACGAAACTTTTGTTTGACGTCCAATTACTCGTGCTGAAAGAATCTTATACGCTCAATCGATGACATTTTCTGCCTATAGTCATTATCGTTATTGTGGTCCCATGCCAATAGCTTTGCCTCGTCAATTGAGAGACCCACGTAAATTTTGCACTCGGCATACTTGAAGAAGAAAGTCGTTGGATGTTCTCTCACAAGTTGCCGACGTGCCTCCGCTGAATGCGATCCACCAATTACAAAGTAATTGTATTGATCATGCTTTCTTATATCGAAATATTCAATGGTTTCACATTCTTCGGGATCCACCATAACAATAAAAGGCAAAACGGTAGCATGTGGATTAATTTTCAATTTTTTCTTGAGATTTTGAACATGCATTCGGTGTGGCTCTCTAATCTCAAGTGGTCTTCGTCCTGTTTTTTCATCTATAGGGGGCCGATGGATGTGTGTTATAGGCAAATTAAACACTTGCCCTTTCTTGACCAGTTTACGTTTCATTAACTCTCTTCGTATCTTATTCTACTCGGATAACAACACACTCGATGCTAGCTCAGCTCCTGGCATCCCCTTACTGTCCTCATCTTCGTTTAAGCTTGATGAGTCGGAGTCCGACATTTTAGTGGTCTTCTTTTTTGGTGGTCTTGATTGTACTTTAGATGCCCTTTTCGGGGCCTTCGCTGGGGAGGGCAAGGGCTCCCTTAGAGTTACATGGCCTTGTATATAAGGCCTCAAGGGGACAATAAGGTTTTGTGAGCTTTTTAGATCTTTTTTAAAAGCTTCTGGCCCACAAGATTCCTTTACTAGTAGATCTTCAGAAAGGAACACTTTACGTACCTCCTTAGAACACTCTATCATTACAAGTATGTTGGCCAAATCTGAATCTTCGTAGTCAAATCTTAGAATACGGCCATACATAAATGCAGTTTCATTTTCAAGCTGCCCCTCGCCCTTCTTCTTTGTTGTATACAACACAACGTTTTTTCTTGGAGTCGACGTATTGCATACACCATTCCTTGTCCGTTAGATCACGATCAGGAAGGTCTTCACTACCAGTAGCTGCTTATATTTTCTTTTGGTTACCTCATTGGGTGGTTTTATCTTCTTCACAGGTTGGTCTGACAAGTTCTCAAACGACCTATTTAAGAAAGGACATACGAAAACATAAGTTAGGTGGTCAACTAGATTAAGGTTGTATATTAAAATATACATAATTAGACGAAGACAAAACCTAGCAGGTGGTTTGTGGTAAACTATAAATATCAATCATGTATTGAGTGAACATGATAGTCCTTTCTTCAGAAATCCATTCTAGTAAGGGCTATTCAACTTAGAAAATTATATATCTTAATAAGTATACAAGGATATATATCACCTTGAAGGGTAGGTATGGCTTATATTGATTCCATATCCATATTGTAGAGAATTTGCATATGATAGCCTTGAATTTGGTATTATAAAGGTAATTCGTGGGTTATTTTCTACTATTTTAAGCTATAATAGGTCATAAAAACTCTATAAGAAAGGCCCCTATTTGTTACAAAATATGGCAAATGTCACTAAAAAAGTCTGAATTTGACAGAAAGTTTGATATCTTTTCACACATATACTATATTGTTGCCCCAAAGACACAATATTCCTCTTTAAATTTTGTGCTATATACAGGAACTCGATACGCCATATCAAGTTCATGTATATAGTTCGTGTTTATATAGGAACTTGATACAGGGTATCGAGTTCATTTATAAAACACATACTTTACACATGAACTCAAAACGGCGTATCGAGTTCCTATGCAAAACATAAACTTTAATTTAAATAGGAACTCGATACGGCATATCGAGTTCCTGTATGAAACAAGAACTTTATACAGAAACACGATACGGCATATCGAGTTCCTGTATAAAACAAGAACTTTATACACGAACTCGATACGCCGTATCGAGTTCCTGTATAAAACACGATCATAATACAGGAACTTGATACGCCGTATTGAGTTCCTCTATAAAACACGTACATAATACAGGAATTCGATACGACGTATCGAGTTCCTGTTTAAAACACAAACTTTATACATGAACTCGATATGCCGTATCAAGTTCCTGTATAAAACACGAACATAATATAGGAACTTGATACGGCGCATCGAGTTCTTGTTTAAAACAAAAACTTTAAACAGAAACTTGATACGGCATATCGAGTTCCTGTTTAAAACGCAAACTATATACAGGAACTCGATACGGCGTATCGAGTTCCTGTTTAAAGTTTGTGTTTTATATAGGAACTCGATACGCCGTATCGAGTTCCTGAGTGCTAAAACATATTTACAAAAATGTCCACAGTGTTAGAGGCTTAGCTGGAGTCCTAGCGCTCGATTTTCTTTAAAGACATGGTTGATCTTGTCGATGTTTAGGCGGAGATCTCGCTTTGGTGCTTCGTGCTCTGTGTGCTTTGTTTGCTCTATGTGCTTTTGTGCTTTGTTCTGCGTGTGTGCTTTGTGTGATTGAAATATGAGGAGGTCTTCCTATTTATAGGGATGGACCATAGTGGTTAAGGTAACCATAGTCACTTTTACCAAGGTTGGCAAGCTTGAGGTTAGTTAGGGTAGTAACCATAATCACTTTAACTAGAGTTACTTATGAATGCATCAATGATTAAATAGTCAAACTAATATGTTGATGATTATTTTATAGTCAAACTAACATACAATGACTTTGAAGGTCATAAAGGAAACAATGATAGAGGTTCATGAATGGACCAATGATTGATTACTCAAAGCAACATTTTTATGACTCTTAATTGCTTTGTATTAAAGATGTGGCCATGAATGAACCAATGATTGAAAAGTCTTATATTTAAAATGGTGGGCATGAATGAACCAATGACTGAGAAGTTCTATATTAAATATGGGTGCCATTAATTAACCAAATGATTTTAACTTTAAACCAACATATATATGGCTTGGTAATGATTGTAATTATATTATACTTGATTGAACTTTATACAGACTAGTTTAAGTAATTATTAAGATGTTGAATACAATTATTATATTAAAAATAATATCTTTATGTATCGTATTAATATAATATTAAATAATATAGACATTATATTGAGGGAGCTTCTGTTTAGAGAGGAGTTTATGTTTAAAGAGGAGCTTATCAATTTTTTATGTTAGCCTAAGCACATAACTTAAAGAGCTCTGTGTGGACCTTAAGCCATAAGTGAAGACTCACCGTTCTCGATTGAAGAATATTGTTTGTCATTAGACTCTTCCTTTTCTACCAAAGAGTATTGTTTGTCGACAGACTCCCCATTTTCTATTGAAGAATAT
The DNA here is from genome assembly GCF_043228905.1 of Azolla caroliniana. Lineage (NCBI taxonomy): Eukaryota > Viridiplantae > Streptophyta > Polypodiopsida > Salviniales > Salviniaceae > Azolla > Azolla caroliniana. Next base: position 11,932,771 of record NW_028230444.1, read on the forward strand.
TGTCTGTCAACAGACTCACCATATTCTATCAAAGAATATTGTCTGAGCTCATCTTCACCTACAATGAATGTTAATAATGACACATGTGAAGAATACGATATTTATAAAGATACGGAGAATGAAGGTAGTGCCAATGAAACATCAAATATCATGGGCGATGGTCACAACAAAGAATTGGATAGTAACAAGGTTACACCAACTTCTATGCAGGAAGAGAAATCTGGAAGCCCTATGCATATTAGAAGAATCCCACGAAGAATTTGTCTGGCTAGATTTAACTTGGTAACATCAGATAAACATATTGGATTTGATGTCAAAAAAATATGGTGTGCCCGTGGTTGTATGTCTATGATTGGAAAATCAAAGTTGTGAGAATTAAGGAGATACTATTTTTCGATGACTGGTGATGAGCAAGACACTTACCTCGGGTCACATATACAACTAGTGTTTGACAAATGTACGGGGATCAAAGTATCATTCGAGTATTATATCTTCCATGCACAACAGATATGTAGAGTTGCATTCAAAGTTGCGTTATGTGTTAGTAACATGCGGCTACATAGAGTACAACAACGTCTACGCAATGGGGATTAGATGCACAATTGTAAAGAGGTTCCAAGTATGAAAGGTGCAATTGGAAGACATGTTATTAGTTGGATGAAAAGTTACTTTCAGTTAAATTGTGAAGTAATGCCCACTACAGGTAGGATGCACCTCTCTGATAATTACACACGTTGGGAAGTTTATGATGTCTATTGATCTGATATGTTGGGCTCACGTAATAATTCTGTCACATATAGCCAATTCACAAGATTATAGAGAGCTCGGTTTTCAAATGTTATCATTCCCAGTAAAGTACGCATGGGGTATTGCTCCATTTGTGCAAATCTTAAAATTTTGGCTAAAGGTGCAAAGACATCAATGGAAAAGGATATGAGTAAGAAGTTACTACAGGAGCATCGTGAGGCACAATCGTTAGAATGAAAGAAGGTGATGCATCATAGAGAGAAGTGTTTGAAGAGGCCCAAACAATACATGTGCTTAATGATAGATGGCATGGACCAGAAGAAGATGTGCTTGCCGCATATGCGGAGGCTCCCCAAAGACATCAATGATGAGTGCCTTGTTCAAATGCACTTGGTGGAATGTTTGGCTTATAATAGGTCAGTTGGACCTCACATCTTCATTACATACCCCAATGTTCACAATGACCCTAGCCTAACAGTTACAGTGATTCACCGAGTTTAGATGTCTTGGGGCCAACCGTTCCCCCTTGTTCTATACATTCAATAGGACAATACTGCTAGAGAGAACAAAAATTCAACTGCAACTGTGTTTGGCTATCTAAGTATGTTGGTCAACCAAGGATTTTTTAGAAAAGTGAAAGTCAATATATAGATAGATGATCATATAGATCAAATGTTTAGCACATTCTCTAGACAATTGTCTTGGCATGATGCTTTCACATTACCTAAACTATTTGATGTCATTTGTGATACATATACACCACACCCAAAAGTGTTACACTTGAAGGAGGTATATGACTTTAAGAGATATATATCAGATGGGGGTGTTGGGAATGTTAAAGTGCTCGCCCAATTAAACAATATAAGCTTCAATCACATTTTTTGATAAAGAAAAATGAAATAGGTGGTTCTACGCTTTTGTATGCTAAACAATATTCATATTCTACAACATGGGAACCTATAGGTGGTTGCCAGTTATTACTTTGTATGCTGAGTACAATTGTCCATGGAGCTAAACAAATGCCAATTGAAAAGAAAGGACAGTTGCATAGTGACTTGGTATCGGAACAAAAATGGTTATGGCTCCAAGCCTTAGAAGAAAAAAGAAATCATTTTGAGGACGCCAAGAAATATGCCGCACAACAAGACATGTCATGGTGGGATATATTTTTTAGTGATTAGAAAGGAATTATAGACAATTGTGTATTTGGTGATAATTGGAATTTGGAAATGCCATTCACATGGTCGCTGCAACATGATCGTGTAAATAAAACTCTGGAGCAACTAACAAATGCGATTAATGACAGTTTGGTCCATCCACAACAAAGAGACATTTATGTGGGACCAAGGATGACCAAAGCAGCCGAAGCTAGATGGCAAAGCAATTTACGAGAGCTCGCGGCGGGGATGTTGATTGCAACGTCGCCTGATGAGAACTCACATGGCCACCAATTTTGGGTTGGTAAAATTCTAAAAGTGCTAATGCATGAAATAGAAAACACGATCAAGTCTATAAACGTTCATTGGTAAAACACTAGAAGTGCAAATGCTCTTACAGGTAAGTATACATTGGAGATGATTGAATGCCCATCAACAAGGGGAGGTAGGAAGAGGAAGCGAAACATTCGTAACACCTCGACCCTTGATATCTCTGATGTGGATATCATCGTGTACGACTTCAGACTTACAAAAGCCGAACGAGTAAGGAAGTCAACAATAGATATAATAAAAGAAAAATTACCAGGTCTACAAGCTGGCTCGAGTTGAAGGCAAACGAGATTTGCTACATATAATCTAGAGTCAAACCATTTGGTTTATGACGAAGATAATGCACCGATTGGTACATCCGAGGATGACGAGGAGGAATCGTCATTGTATATTAGTTATAGTGATCATGAATGTATTTTTGGCTATTAAGTGTAACTACATTCCGCTTGTAACATATCGAGTAATATAAAAGCATGTGTTTTGAATTCTTATGATTTCTAAAAAAGAGTTTCTTATAAAATAACATTGGTTGTAAAGTTTCTGATATAAATTGAGAATGTAACTTTTTGAAATTCCTCTTTTTTTATTTACTTCTAAATCACGAAAATAGTGGATTTTAAACCTTTTTCATAGTATGTTTGAACATGTATGATACTGGTATCAATGTGTTTTGTAAAATCATTGAAAAAGCCCTAAAATCAACCAAAATATTCCTTATCCTTCCATTTATGCACAATCCTTCCACTTGTGAATGCGAACGTGTTCATTATCGACTATGTCAAGACTCTAACCTTGTGGTCAGTCAACTTTTGTAGCAAGGGAGCCAACACCAAGTACGACTCGACGCCACGGAGGTGGTATGGGATGCCGATCGAGGCTCGAGTCCGTCTCGATCCCTTCGATTGGGGGTGGTCAGGTGGATTGGCACCCTTCTTTCTCTCTCTCCTTTCTTATTTATTTATCTTTTATTCTTATCATATGCTTACATTAGTAGCTATGCTCTAATAGTTTGTCTCAAGGATAAACATCCTCCCTTCTCAGCACCCTTGCGCGATGACTTTGCCCTCTTCTTCGATGCAACACTCGAGGTGTGTGAACCGAACCTGCATCCCTTGATCGACAATCTGCTCGCCGGACATGAGATTCTTTGTGATTGTCGGGACGTGCAGGACATTCATTAGCTTTCCCTTTTGCCCAAGATGGTTGAGGGGAACTTCACTAATGTGCTCGATGGTATGCGGGGTGTTGTCTCTAGTTTGGACCAGCCCCGGTTGTTCCGGTTTTTCAGTTCCTATGATTTGACACTCCGGAATCAATGTACTATAGCTCATTCGGTTTCGAGGTGCTTGTCCTCATCGATTTGACAAAGGTTGGGCCCGATCGATTTCTAGAATTGGATCCTTCCAGTCCTTCTACGTAGTGCGAGCTTTGCTGGCTTCCCTGTCCAGCCTTGCCGTATCCGGATTTTTCCGAATTGGCACGCTTTTTCCAGCACTCACTTTGTTTGTGACCCTTCCGGCCACGATACCAACAGTCCATCACAGTCTTCTCCCGCCGGTTCCCGGCATTGCCTTGACTCCCCCTGCTTGTGGAGGGTCTGGACCTGTTGTCGGCACCATCATTGTGCCTCCGATTTTGCTCATGTCGGCCACTTCCAGCGCATGCCGATTCACCTCGTCCGCCTCATCCACCACGACCACGGGGCCGATCCTCCTCCGTGTACAACATCTTGTTGTCAGTGTGCGTGTTTGTCGATGCACCCACATGGTTCTCCTCTACAAGGAGCATCGATTGTAAGTCGAAAAACGAGGGCATATTCTCCGGAATGCTCCGAACTTCGACGCTAGGCCCCTTGGACAGACCTGCACCATCTCAACTTCCTCACGGTCACGTTAATGGAGGCAAGTGAGTCGTAGATGTCTTTGATCCGAGTCGTGTAGTCGACCACCGACATGTCCTTCTGTCTGACATTGCTCAAGTCTTGTCGGAATTGTAGATCTGGGTCGTGGTGCTTGCGGCGAAGACCTTTTTCAAGTTTCCCCAAGCTTCCTTTCGCGTCTTTGCATCCCAGATATGGCTAAGTAGCTGATCATCGACACTGTACGCAAAGCAGTACATAACTCTACTTGCCACTAGTCCTTAGGTTGGGAGTCCCTGTGTGCCGCATCAGGTGTCGTGTCGTTAGCTCCGTCAACATAACTCCAATAACCGTATCCGAGTAGGTACTAGTGCATCTTGTAAGAGCAAGATGTGTAGTTGGATCTATCAAGCTTCTCCGTCGGGAGCGAGCTAGCCATTCCTTTGTCCATTCTAACCTTCGTTTTTTGTTCTTTACCGGATGTTAGGGTTTGTCTTCCAAAATTGCTCGTCGGCTGTAGAGGTTCTCAACCCTCGTGCTTTACCATGTAAAACACAATGTGCGGAAGCTAAGACAAAACCGACTAGTCCAGATAACAACAGAACACACAATGGAGGTTTAATGGAAAGATTGAATACACAAGAGAGACAGAGAGTAGAATAGCATAAACTCAATTCAAAATAATAACACTCTATACATACAATGTGCTCTATGAGCACTTTTATACAAGTCCTTAAAAGGACTGATAGAAGTACTAGACTCCTAACAATGTGCCTACGTACTAGGCTAGATTTGTAGGCCTCTAACGCCCTACCGGTTACAATCTGATTTGGATCCTAGTTCCGAATACCATCCGGAAACCGATCTGGTTCTTCATCCTGGACTCTGATCCAGCTCTTGCTTGTTTAGGTGATTCGGATCCAGTTGAGCTTGTCTGCTTAACAGCCCCGCCCCCAAATGAGGATGGGATAATGTTGGGGATTTGCAAAAACAAAAGTTCCCTAGCTTTCGGATTGAGGATAGTTTTGTAAATTCCTAAGACTTTAAATCCTTTATTCGAGCTTTAAAATCAGGGATGGTTTTTGGAGTGCCCAAGTCCCTCTAGATGGGAAGAGCACGAGTCAAATAAGATGGAGTCAATAGGCAACTCAGCCGAGGCCGAAAAATTGAATGTCTAATACTGGAACGATAACTGATTCGGTCGATAGCTGAATCAACCGAATCTGATTGGTTTATATTTGTAAATAGCCTACATTTTCCCATTGAGGCTATATTTGTAAATAGTCATTTAAGTGTATGGGTATAAATATAGTTAGGGCAAGTAGTTAAGAGAGTTGGATGATCATTGTAAAATAGTTATAGTAAGGTTGTTGCCACTCTAACTAGAGAGATACAGAGAGTGAGAGTGAGTGTGTGTCTCATCTGTAGCCATCTATTAAACGAAGACAAACTCAAGGTTGTTGCCTGCGAGTCTCGTTGTACTCTCATATATAGTGGAATAGTTTGGAGTTTGTGGACTCCTGTGGTTTTTGTCTTTCGGGTTTTCCATGTAAAACATTCTATGTCTCTGTGTGTTCTCATTTTGTGTATTCATTTCTATTCTTTCACTTTACTCGTGAGTGAGAATCAGTTGTGGTTGATATCGTATACATCAACTGGTATTAGAGTGAAGTCTCATTACCTTCAAGAGAAAGAAAATGGAAGACACATTCAGCGGAATGTTCAAGTTAATCGGCTCTAACTATTCAGTGTGGAAGTCAAAAATGTGGGATATGCCCGTGTGCAAAGACTTGTGGTTGCCGGTGCAATCCAACAAGACCAAGCCAGACAAGATCAGTGCATTGATTTGGGAAGTCATGCATCTGAAGGTAGCAACATACATAAGGTGTTTTATAGATATGAGTCTATAAAACAACTTTAATGAAGAGAACAAGGCGGATGTCCTATGGGAGAAGATTGACTTTATGTTGGAAAACAAAAATATCATCAACAAAGTCTAAGTTTTCAGGAAGCTTGTGTGACTCTGGTATCAGGATGGTTCTAGCATGGTAGAGCACTTGAATGCCTTAAGGGATTGATAAACCAAACCACCTCTCTAGAAGTACCTAAGCCGATGAGGTATTAGCATTATTGTTGTTGGGATCTCTTCCGGATAGTTGGGAGATGCTTGTTGTCACATTAGACAACGCCGGAACGGAAGGGAAACACTTATCCCTGGAGAAGATGAAGTCGAGCCTGTTGAACGAGGAAGCATGTCAAAAGGAAAAAGAGGCAATTTCTAACCCAAAGGCCTTAGTCACAGAAGGTGACACGAATCGGGGAAGAGGCTGAGATAGAAGTCCCCAGAGTTAGGGGAAGTCAGGGACAAGGTCGAAGTCAAGGGGAAGGCCCACATGTTTATATTGCGGGAAGTCGGGGAACTTCCAAAAGAATTGGCGGCAATCCCGAAAAGAAAAAGGGGGAGCTGATGGTGTAGGGCCGAAGAAGATTTCGGATAACAACACCACCTCAACTATCATTGCGAGTGAGGAGGAACTACTGTTCATAAGTGATCAGAATGATGTAAACCGCGCTGGCAAAGAATCGACATGGGTGGTTGATTCTAGTGCGCCGTTTCACCTGACCTCCAATAGAGAATGCTTCTCATCGTATACGACCGGTGACTATGGCTACGTGAAGATGGGGAATGACAATGCATGCAAGATCGTTGGAATCGACAATGTATGTTTGTTGACATCGAAAGGCTGCATAATGGTGCTCAAAGATGTACGCCATGTTCCAAACACCAGATTGAAGTTGATATCGACCGAACAACTTGATGACGAAGGCTATAGTGGTACTTTCCTAAACAACACCTGGAAATTTTGCAAAGGGAACTTAATCGTGGCTCGGGCCAAGAAACAAAATACATTGTATGTAATGCATGCACTACTAAGCCAAAACTAGGTAAACGTGGCAATTGACACAACCGGTGAGTTATGGCATTAAAGGCTTTGCCACATGAGCCAGAACGGAATGCCGATGCTAGCCGAAAGAGAACTCCTGCCAGAGGTGAAGAAATTGCATTTGGATAAATGTACCGACTGCCTGGCCGACAAACAAATAGATCCTCTTTCCAACCAAGGTCTCTGATTCGGAGGAAAACTGCCTTGGAACTTGTACACACCGATGTATGCTATGTAGATGCAACGTCTCATTTTGGTGGACAATATTTCGTTCCCTTCATTGATGATCAAAATCGTAAATTGTGGGATTATGTGTTGAAGATGAAGGATCAAGTACTAAGCTAAGGACTAGAGGGGGAAACTTGATCCCAACAGCCGATCGTGTCTGTTTCTCGGCTACGACGAAGACGAATTTGGCTATTGTCTATGGGACGTAATGGATAAGAAGGTGATTAGGAGCTGATATTGGAAGAAAAGACGATTGCCGATTAGGAGATGGAGAAGACATGGTTGGCCTCCCAATCTACCAAGAATAGGCCTCCAATTATCGATTCAAGCCGAGTTTATGATTGGCCGAATTGAACGCCAATCGGATATCAACAATTTGGCTAAGTAGGTAGTCAGAAAAGTTGAGTGCTGACTGAAAAACAAGGGGAACTAGCCACAAGAAGACAGTTGGCCGAACAAGGACCTGAATCAGACTCAAACAAAGAGCCAACCAAAGAAACTAAACGAAGGTCGAAGATACCCCCTTAGAGAGAGAAGGGGCTCCCCCCCCCCCCCCCCCCCCCCCCATTGGAGATTTCTTGATAGTGAGTATGTGTTGTTAACCAATGAGGGGAAGCCGGAAAGCTTCGAGGAAGCAAAGAGGGATACCCACAGTCGAAATTGGTTGATTGCCATGCAAGACGAGATGGATTCCTTGAAGGAGAACCACACATATGAATTGATCGAGCTATCGAAGAGAAAGAAGGCACTTCAGAATAATTGGGTATACAAATTGAAGCCAGGAGAAAGCAGGAATCAACCTAGATACCAAGCTCGAATCGTTGTGAAAGGCTTTCAGGAGAATATTGGTGTGGATTTCGACGAAATATTTTCCCCGATAGTAAAAATTACCTTGATACGGATGGTGTTGAGCATAGTTGATCATTGTTGTAAAGTTACAACGACGTAGTTGCCTTTGTAATTGTGAGCCTAAAAGTTGTTTTAGTATATAAGCAACTAGGGAAAACTTTATGAAAATGTAGTTGATCATTGTTGTAAAGTTAGAACGACATAGTTGCCTATGTAACTATGAGCGAGAGAGAGAGAGAGTGAATGAGAATGTAACTTTGTAGTCATCTGTCAGATGAAGAAGAACTCCAGGTCATTGCCTCTGAGTTTGTTATTTGTACTTCTCCTCTATTATAGTGATCTGTTTCTTGGGTTTTGTGGACCCTCGTGGTTTTTTTCCCTTTCAGGTTTTCCACATTAAACTCTGTGTCTCTATTTTTCTTTCTTTTTTTGCTTGCTCGTTTATCTGTCTGTGTACTCTCTATACCAATTCCTTGCACCCGAATATGAATGTAAAACTAGTTGTGGTCGGTTGATTCTTAATAGGAAGTACCATATGCCTTGGTTGTTGGTAGTTTGATCTATGCTATGGTTCGTACGAGACTCGTCATAGCATTTCTTGTGGGAGTAGTAAGCCGATATATGAGAAAATACAGTGAATCGAGACTTAGACAATCGATCGAGCTTTAATGGAAATCTTCTTATTACTTCGTTCTCAATTAGAGATACAATACTCTTCTCATCATCACTCATTACAATGTTAGGTATTCGCTTATCTACTAAGCCCTAAATTATTAACGAGTTCACACTTGGACGGATACAACCTAGAAGGAGTCGGCCTTTTATACCAACAAACTCCCTCGTAAAAGGACTACTCTTTCTTGCATGTACAAGTATTTGGGATTATCTCCCCCGTAAGCCTAGTTTACAAAATTGATCGAAGTTTATATGTTACAAGTCGGTCGGCATGCAGCCGAGTCGGCAGATGTATAGGATGTGTGTCTTTATTGTTCCGATCAGATCTTACCTTCTACTCCTCGTTTGGCTTTCTTCAGCTCGGTCACTTGTCATAGACCCATTTTCGTCCTTAGTGCTCTGAAGCGTAGATCTGGGAGTGGCTTCGTCAAGCAATCGGCGATGTTCACCTCGGTGTCGATCTTCCAGACTTCGAGTTTCTTTTTGTTTATGAGCTCCCGGATATGATGATACTACACCTCAATGTGCTTCGTCTTCGCATGATAGACGGGATTGTTGATGAGGTGTATTGCACTCTATGAATCACAATAGATGGTCGGCGCTAGTCGGTCATTTCGGCTTGCAGTTCCGAAGTCGCCAGTCAGTCGGTGTAGCCAGATCGCTTCCTTCGTTGCTTCTGATGGTACTATGTACTCGGCTTCTGTGGTAGACAGAGTCGTGCACTCTTGAAGTTTTGAACTCCATGATATCGCCCCGCCACCATAGGTGAAGATGTAGCCTGATGTCGATTTCCGATTATCTAAATTTCCGGCATAGTTGGAATCGGTGTAGCCTTCGACTTCGGCTGAGGTTGTCAGTTCGAAAGTCAGTTGTGCATCCAAGGTTCCTTTTAGATACCTAAGGATGTGTTGGACAGCCTCCCAATGCTTCTTTCCCGGATTTGACATGTACCGGCTAACCACCTCTACGGCATAGGCTAGGCTGGGTCAGGTCGCCACCATTGTGTACATGATACTTCCTATTGCCGATGCGTAGGGTATTTTTCCATTAAGTTCTCTTTCCTTGTCTGTCAAAGGAGAGTCTCTGTCTAATATTCCAATCAACGTCGGAAGCGGTGTCGGTGTTGGCTTCACGTTCTCCATGTTAAAGCGCTTCAACACCTTGCAGATGTATTCGAACTGGGAGAGTCGAAGAGTTTTGGTCGTCCAATTTCTCTCTATCCTCATGCCCAGTATCTGTTGGGCCTGTCCAAGTTCCTTCATTGCGAACTTTGCGTGAAGGCTCCGCTTCAGCTTACCGATCTCTGCTTCATTGCTTCCTGCAATCAACTTGTCGTCAACGTATAGGATTAGATAGATCCTTGACTCGTCAGCCAGTTGTCGAACATACATGCATGGGTCGAAGTTTGATCTGTTGTATCCAAGCTGCCATATGTAGAAGTCAAATTTCTGGTACCACATTCTCGGCGCTTGTTTTAGGCCATATAGACTTTCCTTTAGTCGACATACGGGGTGACTGTCCACCCCGTCACCGTGAAGCCTGCCGGTTGAGACCTGTATGTGTCTTCTTCTAGATCTTCGTGTAGGAATGTCGTCTTTACGTCCATCTACTCAAGCTGTAGATCTTTTGTCACCACAACTCCTAGTAGGAGTCGAAGGGTGGTCATCTTGATTACTGGTGAGAATATCTGGTCGTAGTCGACCCCGTATTCATGTTTGAATCCTTTTGCGATAGGTCGAGCTTTGTACTTGGGTTTCTCCGAGTTCGATACATACTTGTATCAGAAAACCCATTTGCAAGGTAGTGACTTCCTTCCAGCTGGTAGTTCAACCAGCTCCCATGTCTGATTCTGATGAATCGAGTCCATTTCGGATTACATGGCTTGTAGCCATGTTTCGGCTTCTGGTGCGGCCATAGCTTCTTCATAGGTGCTTGGTTCACCTGCATCCGTGTAATTGACGTAGTCGAGGCCCGGTTGGTAGAACTTTGTTTGCCTTCGAGCTCGTCCATATCTCTTATGTGCTGAGATGTTTGGTTCGGATCCTTTGGTCAGCTCTATTGATTGATTGGTATTAGTTGAACCATTTGTATCAGGAGTCTTGTTAGGTGTCCCGCCCCCAGATTGGGATTTCGACGATGTTTAGTTGTCCTCCCCTATGGTTGTCGTCGACTCTTTTTTGACTTGTCTCTTGGTGACTTTGCCTTTGAGTTCGACGATAGGACTTGTTGCCGATTCAGTGTTAGCAGGGAAGTTGGCAGCTTGTTGGGTTCGATTGTTTGTCGAGTCTCCGATTCGGCCCGGTGGGTCAGTCCTTCTATGATAGTGTTGCCATCTTCGAAGAATACCTTCTTACCAACTATTTTCTATTGGTTCCGCTGAGAGAAGATAGACTCTTCATTGAAGACTACGTCACTGCTCTAGATCAATTTCCAGTTCTCAGGGTCCCATAGCCGGTATCGATTGCCATCAATGGGTATAGATTATTATACTTGTGGACACTACCGATTCGGAGGTTTCTTCAGCTAATCACCCATATTGACTCGTGTAGAGTCGTTCGATACCCGTCTTCGGCTAACATGCCGATGGAGAACAGACTCCTCTTTAGATCGGGTACATGCCGAACTCAATGGAAGGTTATTGTGTTGCCATATGGCATTCTGATGGGAACTTCCCCTATTCCGGCTATCTTGCAATCCTGCCTATTTCCCAGTCGGACTATGCCGTTAGAGTACTTCTCTGATCATTGAGTCCTCTAAGGAGAGGATTTCTCCGGATCGGGTGTTGGCAACATTGATCTGGTTGTCGACTGGAGAGTGGTCTGAGTCGGAACGTCCCCGATTCCGCTCGGATCGCTGACCGCTCTCTTTTCTTTCTAATGACCAGTAGTCAGAAACATTGTGGCCAGCTTTCCTGCAGTGTGTGCAGTACTCAGTTGATCGACCTGTTTTCGACTTCGACCGTTGTCGATCTCCCCTTGTTTTCAATCGGTTGTAGCGTCGACCGGTTCTGTCGGTTTGTTCTTTCATTCGACTCAGTCAGTCGAACGACTCAGTCGAGTGATGGGCTTCTACCGACTCATCGAGGTTTAGTCGCATTGATTTTCGCCTCATGTCCTCTGTGAGGACTTGGCCGATTGTTTCGTCCAAGTTTAAGACCATTCGGCTATTGGCATATGTCGTGGAGAATACCTCCCAACTCGCCGGCAAGCTCGGTAGGAGGGCAAGGGCTTTCACTTCTTCTTCGAAGTTGATCCCTTGTGACGAGCGCTCAGACAACACCCGACTGAAGGTGTTGATGTGGGAGGTTGCCGGATCGGTCTCCCTCATCTTCATGTTGAACAGTTGTTTGATCAAAATCAGTTTCGAAGATGAGGACTTCTTTTCATAAACGGCTTGTAGCTTCTCCCACAATGAGAGAGATGTCGTCTCTTTCACCATGCTAAAATAGACGTTTTGGGCCAGATGCATTCGGATGGTGGAGTGTGAGATTTTGTCTGTTGATCTCCACTCCTCAACTGTCATTGAAGCAAGTTTTTCCTTGTTCTAAATGCCTTCGACCTCTCTTTGAATGATCAACGCATCCTGCATCATCTCCTTCCACAAGGCAATGTTTTTGCCATCGAATTTTCTGATTTCAACTCCTGTTCCGGATGTTAAAGCCATATTTTGTTTGTGAACTTGAGATTTCTGACCTAGTCTTTTTTTTCAGCTTCTTCCGTTGTCTATTGCCGTCGAACAGTAGAGATTCGCTCTAATACCAGTTGTCAGTAACGAGTGCGATTTGCGGAAACGTGTATGGATATGTTGTCGGTTCTGAACAGCAAACAATGCAGACAGAAAATGGAATAGGCGTGGACTTACAGAATGCAAGCTCTAATGCAAAGCTTTATTACTTCTTTCTCACTCTCTCTCAGAGATACAATACACTGACACTTCGTCTCTCTATCACTCGTCACTCTATACAATGTTAGTTATTCGCTTATATACGAAGCCCTAACTTATTGACGAGTTTACACTCGGATGGCTACAACTTGGAAGGAGTCGGCCTTTTATGCCAACACTAATTAGCTACCACTTAGCTAATTACCTAATTAGTTAAAGTATGGTAATAGCTAATTAGCTACCATTTATCTAATTAGCTACTATACTAAAGTATGGTACTAGCTAATTAGCCACTATAACTAAAGTATGGTAGTAGCTAGTTAGTTACTGTACTAAACTATGGTAGTAGATAATTAGCTACTCAGCTAAAGTATGGTAGTAGCTAATTAGCTACTGTATTAAACTATGGTAGGAGATAATTAGCTACCACTTAGCTAATTAGCTATTGTATTAAACTATGGTAGTAGCTAATTAGCTACCACTTAGCTAATTAGCTACTCAACGAAAGTCCACTTAGCTAATTAGCTACTCAACGAAAGTATGATAGTAGCGAATTAGCTACCACTTAGCTAATTATCTACTGTACTAAAACTATGGTAATAGCTAATTAGCTACCAGTTACCTAATTAGCTACTCAACCAAATTATGGTAGTAGCTTATTATCTACCTCTTAGCTAATTAGCTATTGTACTAAACTATGGTAGTAGCTAATTACCTACCATTTAGCTAATTAGCTACTGTATTAAACTATCGTAGTAGCTAATTAGCTACTATATTAAACTATGGTAGTAGCTACTCAGCTAAAGTATGGTAGTAGCTAATTAGCTACCACTTAGCTAATTAGCTACTGTACTAAACTATGGTAGTAGCTAGTTAGCTACCACTTAGCTAATTAGCTATTCTACTAAACTATGGTCGTAGCTAATTAGTTTCCAATTAGCTAATTATCTATTCAGTTGAAGTATGGTAGTAGCTAATTAGCTAATTAGCTACTATACTAAACCATGGTAGTAGCTAACTAGCTACACAACTAAAGTATGGTAGTAGCTAATTAGCTACTACTTAGCTAATTAGCTATTGTACTAAACTATGATAGTAGCTAATTAGTAACTCAACTAAACTATGGTAGTAGCTAATTAGCTACAATACTAAACTATGGTAGTAGCTAATTAGCTATTGTATTAAACTATGGTAGTAGCTAATTGGCTACCACTTAGCTAATTAACTACATGCTAGCTAATTACCTACTACACTACAACCATAACAGCTAAATAGTTTCCACACATTATACGGTTTACCTAATTAGCAAAGAAGTAACTAATTAGCTACACTGTGGTCACAAGCAGCAATTTTACCTGTTGGTTTCCTCCACTCATCTGGGAGAGTTGTACTACAATCCCCCAAACAAAATGTGGTAATGCGACAGGAATATTGAAAACAAACAATATGGTATGTGTGTTGGCATGGTTGTAGGTGAACCAACAGAGTAGCAGATTTGTCCTCTACACGTAATCCACAAGCGATGGAACGTGCCTGAACAGTCAATATATCGTTTCCTGGTTCTCCTTCATTTGGTAAGGGAGCAAGAATGTTCAGGTCCAATTCTTATATGTTCCTTACCATCCTGTTCGCAAAATGTATCTGCTTCTTAAGGCAGCTAACTACCTGTTCTTGACAGGAGTATTGTTCCTTCAACACAGCTAAGAAATTTACCGATTAATTATTCCTTAATAAGGAAGATACAACAACAAGAAACAAGAATCATTAACTTACTTGTAGCTTGTCCAAGTTGTAATCAACGATAGTATTTAACCTAGAAGGTTCAGGTTCATTGAAAGAACTTGGATCTCTGTTTGTAGTTGAATTTTCCGATGGGGATCCAACGACCCCTCAATTTCAAGCTCATGTTGAGCAACCTATTCCAAATAATGGCTCAGTAGCACATTTTCTTGTACAAGTTATTTATAACATATTACATACTAGCAAAACAATAGGTACCTAAATCTGATTTCTGATTGTTGTAACTGCCAAAGTGACTTTGCTCTCCATCGCAACAGCCAATGTTGCTTTCTCTACATCAGTCTTAAAAAACTCCAATGTCTCACAAGGCTTCATGGACATTTTTTAGCATATAGCTAATCAATGTCTCACCTATATCATCAACATTGGCTTTCGTTGTGTGTCAGTGTGGCGTATACTTGCGGGTTTGTTGGGAGTTGGCAGTTGCATCATCAACTACCATGCTCCAAAATCTTGCCATTTTTTGTTGCAAGCTCCCCATCTTCCGACATCTTTCTACTGATGCCTCACCATAAATTGCCAAAGCTACCCTCTACATTTTAGGGTCACAAGATTCCTTCACTGTTTTGCAATACTCATATGCAAAAGCTCTGGCAAATGAAACGGACAACTCGTTGTTGACCGGGATCTCTTGATGTACTTTCTGGTGTAGTCTCATGCAGTCATCGTATAGGTCTGGTCGTACATGCTTTAGCTTGCCCTTGCCCTTGCCTTTCACTCTAGGCACTTTATATACTAACATCCAGTCTACATCACTAATCAATCTATCTATTAGAACAGCAGGGTCAATACCCTTGAGCGACAAACCATATATGTTATGAAAGTCCTCCTTTGTCTTGCAAAATTTTGCGAAGTTCAGCACTCTAGGATAGGGAGGAACGAGCCACCTGAAATAGAAAATCAATAATCATAATTGGTGCAAAAACAATTTTTTTAATGTGAATTTGGTGCAAAATTACAACACTTTGAGACAGTAATCTGAAATTTGTAATCTGTCCTTTTCAACATGTATCAGAAATCAACCAGTTAAAAAATCAAAAACCCTAATCAGAATTTGTCATGAGAATTGGTGCAAAATTACAACACATTGCAACAGTAATCTGAAATTTGTAATTAGAAATTTGTAACCAGAAACTTGTAATCTGAAACCCAAAACCACTTAAGGGAAACACCAACCCTAATCATCACTAAAGGCAAAAATCAACCGTAATACGAAATTTTGTCAATCAGAAACACACCTGCTGCTACACCTCAATTTTCGAGACATCCTTGTTTGGGACTCCAACGATTTCGCCCTATTTGATTTTTGGGAAAGATGAACAGGCAACAAAGTTACAAACAGTTATCAGAAAGGAAAAAAACGTTTTTTAATATGTAACGGATACATATCTGGACAGGGATTGACTTGGTCGTGTGTTGTAGCTTTGAAGGTGCAATGTCGATCTTAGAGGTTTTGTGCTACTACAGTAGCTTCGTCTACGTTCATGCTCAAAGTACTCCATCTGTTTGGAGTTCGAACTCGAACTCAGGATTATCAGGAATTTGATGACATTCAAGTCGACCTTAGATGATGTCACTATTCCCCAAGTTCGACCACTAATTCCAAACTGTTGCGGAACGGTCCTTGACTTCCGATCTCATCCATTCCCTCCGGCCTTCAATAATCATCCAAATGCGCTTAATGCCCATTTTTACCTTGTCCTCTATGGCCTCTTTTTCCTTCTTCAACTGCTTGATCAGCATTGTCATTGTCGTTGCTTGCACTTCATAATCCATGATCCGAGTTTGGTATGTTGTCTGCACTTTATCTAATATAACCTTGGACCGTGCAACCACTTGATTATGCTCCAACAACAAGTCCATCCTTTCTTTCGCCGCTTCCTCCAACAGTTTCGTTGTTATTTCCGCCATCAATCGTCCATGTTCCATGAACATGTCCGATTTCTCCTTCACCTCTTCTTGGGCCTCTTTACGTTTCTCATGCTACTAGTCGTACTCCATTTCGAGCATTTTCTCGTCCCGATACAACTTGTCAAAATCCTCCGATTTCTCCTTAAGTCGTCGGTTGTCTTGTGATCTCAACCTCCATTTTTCTTCCTTAGCTACCATTCATAATTGTTTTTCTTTTTCTTTCATTGCCGCTTGAGCGGCCAATTCGTCCTTCAGCGCTTTAATTTCTTCCTCCCATTCACGGGCTTGTTCTGGTGTTATGCTAACAACCAATTCTTTCACTTTTTCCAGATCCTCTTCTTGTATTCTCTCCGGTTCCACTGTCACTGACTTTATTACGGTTCCGCGACCCATGTTTTCCATAATGGCCAATGGGCCTTTTCTAATTCTTCCTCTAAATTCCGAATACGACTCTGGGCCTTCTCTAATTCTCCTGTTGTAGTCGCCAACCGTTTTGTCTGGGTGAGTTCGCTTCTCCATACTTGTCGTTCCGCTTCCATCCAATCAGCCACTCTGATGACCTGCTTCCCCAACCATTCCAATAATTTCCGGTAGGTTTCGTGTTGTGCGAGTATGACGAACTATTGCAAGGCCTTTGATATATCTCCCTGGTGCGTATTTTCCCTAAAGCTCTATGTTACCGGTTCTAGATCCAATCATTTTGTTGGGAATATATCCCTCCAGTGGGAGGATAATCCGACTGTTCAGAAAGCCGACAGTCGAAGAGTCGGAAAACAGGAGCCGAGTTGATGAGGCTGAAACCGGAATCGTGTAAATAGCCAACTCGGGAGACTATACTTGTAAATAGTCTAAGTGTGCGCCCCATGAGGGCTACGTATGTAAATAACCAGAAAGTTACGTAAGTATATATGCAACTAGGGCAAACTTTTAGGTAAAATAGTGTAAGTGCAAAAGTTGTAGAATGCAAGAGAGCGTTGTCATGCCTTTCGGCTCCGAATCGTTGCGTGAGTCGGGTGGGAACCGCTGAGGTTTTGGACTAGGAGAAAGAAGAATATGAGATAGGCTCCTTATGAATCGATTGCAAGAAAGAGAAATATTTGAAAGAAGATATGAACCTCGTGAATCCCACAAGTATAGTATATTAATTGATACTTAGAATGTAAGAGAGAAATAGATGGAAAAAAAATCGTGAATCCCACGAATATATTAGATTGATCAAAATCCTTGTAAAATAATCAACAACCTCTATACATCTTTCTCTCTTCCTTATATAGTGTTGGAAGAGTCTAAGTTTATCACATGCAAGCATCATGCTTTCCCTATCTTTAGTTTTCATGCACACTGCATGTGCATGATTAGCTTTCTATCTCATCTTTTCTTTTAACTCGAGTGTCTATGCATGAATAACTTTTTGTACCATGCATGTCTAGAAATTTTACATGGGATAAAGTTTAGTATAACTTTAAAATTCATAATATGCTAGTATAATGATAAGGCTTAAAATTATTAACATGGAGGTGCAAGGTTCGATTCTTGCCCTATGCATGTAATATATAATTTTATACTTTCTTCTATTTACAAATATGTCTCTTTATCTGGTGAGAGACTCTCACCGGCCTTCTTCATCCGGCTCTTGCCGGTTCTGCTTCATCCGGTTCTCGCTAGCTTTCTTTATTCGGTTCTTACCGGATCCTTCTTACCGGTCCTCTTCGTCCGTTTCTCACTGACTCTCATCGGCCTTCTTCATCCGGCTCTTGCTGGTCTCCTTACCAGTTTTGGTCCTCACCGGTTCTTCCTTCCGGTTCTCACTGGGTACTCCATATCCCATCCGGAGAAACCAAAAATGTAATTTTTCATGTAGTGTGCGAATTACACTACTACAGCGTGAGAGAGAGAAGAGAGAGCCGCGTCATAGCTGTGTGTGTAACAGCAAACGCGAAGAGCCATGTGCAACTGATACACTCGACAGAGTGTTGTAATCATCTCTTGTTTATATCCACTATCTGTATAGTGAAGTTCTGTTCCTATGGTTTTCCCCATTTTAGGGTTTCTACATAAATCTCTGTGCACTGTTCTGTGTCTTTTTTTCTGGCATTTCTGTAATTCGTATTTCAGCGCGTAGTTCGTCTATTGTGATCTATACCGCATCGATTTCTCAACATTTTCTTGGTTCTCCAACCTATCCTCCACATTCATCTGTTGCTCTCTCTAGCTCCGGTTTATCAACCGCTTCTGGTCTTTGAGTTGCGGCACGATCGTTCGGCCTTCGCTCCACCATCGCTAAGCGGGTGGTTGGTGTAATGTCCATCTCTGGACCCGATCTGTTCCCATGCTGCTCATCGTGACGTTTTCTAGGACGTCTCTAGAGGAGTTCTTCTTCTTCTTCTTCCAACTCCTCCAACTCTGTGGTCTTATGGTGTGCCATCTCCACCGGTTTTGGGTACTTCTACTCCCTATCTTTCCTTCGCAACTTAATTTGAATGGGTTTCGTCGGCCTGGCTGGTTCTTCTCTCCTTGGTTTTGGCACTAGTTCTGCTTGTCGAGATGCTTCTACTGCCCATCGAGGGTTGTATTTGGCAAGTAGTTGTTGCTGTTTTGGTGGCTCTTGTGGTGTCACCTCCATCCATGCCCTCTTCTTTGGCTTGATGGTGAGTTGTGGCAGCACAAGAATTGTAAGCCATTGCACGACCTCGGTCCACGCCTTCTTTCCATCAGCAACTGCAGTTATCACTATCCGGAGGGATTCTGCTACGATTAAGTAAGCCTTCAAAAGATGCGATGATAAAGTCTGCTCTATTTTTTGGCATGTCTAGTGGTCGGGGATGCAGAAACCCACCATACTCAAGCAAGACTATGGCTATTTCCGGAATAGAACGTTTTCTCCTCACTGCATCCGGTATGCTTTGCTTGCAACTGAAAACTCCCCAAAATATTCGACCAGAATCTTGGTGGAGGGTTTTTTAATCGATTGAAATCCTTTACACAGAAGCTCGATTGTTGACTACACCGTTGCTTCTGAGATTCCTTCGACATTGATCATCCTCGCGATCTTCTCCGGTTCTTTATGTGGTGGTGCTTCCGTGACCTGGAAAAATCCTTCTAAACCATTCCTCTGCAGCTACTCATTTGCCTTAGATGTGAGCACCATGGGTTCTATGTTTTCTGTGTCTAGCTAGTTTTGGAGAGATGTTGGCTGTGCTTTGCTTGTGTTCTACGTTGTTCTCTCACTTTGTGCTCTTGAAATCTTTTTGTCTCGAAATGAGACTCCTTGCTTCCGGTAATTTTGTATACCAATCTCTCTTTGAGCCCTCTGTCCATGCGTCGTCGCCTATTCTTGGTTCCCGTGCCCGCACGTCATGTATAATTATAGTATGATTGCGACATGTGGTGCTCCTTAAATGTGTGGCTAACGTCACGTCTTTCCACGCACCCATTGATTATGATCATTTGAGATCTCGTACTTTTCTCTCTGTATTCTATATCTATATTTATTTATTTATTTTTTGTTTTCGTACGTCAAAAGTACGACGTAATCTACTTTCTAACACAGGTATCGTTGATTCGTCTAAGCCCGACCGGTTCTGTTGGCTCTCTAGCCCGAAGTTGTCAGTTCTTTCGAATATCATCGTTGGTCGGAACGTCCGATGGATCTATGTTCTCTGTTTTTCCGGCATTCTATTTTTCTCCATGCTGCTCCGGCGACATGAATGGGTTTGCCGGCATTGAACCTTTGTACGGTTTGAGCCGGAAAATGTTTACCCATTTCTCTAGTAACTCCCTGGCAAAGGTTCCCAATTGGTAAGATCCCTTAAACTCCTTCATGATCCAGTAAGTTCCGGTCCACGGAAACCTGAGCTTTTCTGGCATGCTCCCCATGTGGGTTTGAAATACTAAAACCAGTTACCGATTCCGAATTCCTTGTCGTTACCTTGCTAGTGTCGGTTGACGAATGCCTTTCACCGATGATTCTCTAAATCCATCTGCATTAAGCTTAATATCCGATGCTCCTCGAGCTTGTACAACATCTCCAACCAAACCCATTCCGACTCATGCTTGCTTAATCATTCATGTACTTGCACTCGTAGGCTTGGGATCTGAAATTCTATTGGCATCACTACCTCTAGCCCGAATGCCAGCCGGAAAGATGTCGACCGGATGCTTGTTTTGTAAGTTTTCCGGTATGCCCATAATGCACTTTGCAGCTTTATGTCCCAATCGGTTCAATTCTCATTCACGATCTTCTTCAATATATTCTGCAGTGTCTTGTTCGTTGACTCTACTAGTCCGTTCAGATAATATGGCGTGCGTTGTTTGTGAACTACGATATAAAATACCATCAAGCTTTCGACCACCTGTCTGATGAAGTGTCCGCCTTGGGCACTAATAAGTTTGATTGGACACCCGAACCGACACCATATACACAAGAAACTTCTTCGCTGATCCCGCAGAGTTGTCCTCAACCCACTTCGTACAATAGTCAGTTGCCACTATGATATACCAAATTCCAGTACGTGGTGTTGTTGGCTTGAACAGTCTGACAAAGTCTAATCCCCATTTCTGAAATGGGTCCAGTATTCAAACCGGCTGGTGTGGCATTTGTGCTCATTCTTTGGCACAAATCACACTCTTTGGAGTACCAGACCGAGCCTTTTAAGGTGGTCTGCCACCAGAAGCTATTGCGTCAAATTTTCCCGGCTATTGTGTCTTCAGCTATTCCACAATGCGCTTCCTGGAGTGTCGCCTCCTTTTCGTCGCTCTGAACAACGGTTCTCCATACCCCATCAGCTCTAGAATGTCTTGTAATACGTAGAAATGTCTGCTTTACACTTCCAATAGCTTCCGTTCATCTTGGTTCATCTCCTCCAATGGACGTCCGGTACTTACAAATTGGTGCATGTTCATCATCCATTTATCTTCCACCAGTACCGACCCATCTGCCGCCTCTTCCGCGGTGATTTTGAACAATTGGGTATCCGGAAATTCTTCTCGGACTCCATCACTGGACTCTTTGGACTCCATCCGGCTTAAATAATTGGCGACGACATGATGGAACTCTGGGCCTATGGTATATGTCAAACTCAAATTCTTACAGGAACAAAGTCCATCTGACTACTTTACTGGTTAATGACGCTTTCGACACAAGATATACGAACGTTGAATGATCGACGTGGAAGAAAGATTTCTGACCTAACAAATAGTGCATGTACTTGGTCACACTATATACCATGCCTAGTGCTTCTCATTCCATTGTGGAATCGTTTCTTTCGGCCATCGAGAGCTTCCGGCTCGCGTAAATGCACCGGTCGGTACCATTTCGGTTCCATAATCAACATCAACACACTCCCGATTGATACGTCCGACACGTCAACAAACACATTGGAAATCCTTAGTCTAGTCGTAGCCGACCCCGTATTCCAGTTTGAATCCTTTCGCGACAAGTCAAGCTTTGTACTTGGGTTTCTCTAAGTCGGATATATACTTGTATTGGAAAACCCATTTGCAAGGTAGTGGCTTCCTTCCAGCTGGTAGTTCGACCAGCTCCCATGTCTGATTTTGATGAATCGAGTCCATTTCGGATTTCATGGCTTGTAGCCATGCTTCGGCGTCCGGTGCGGCCATGGCTTCTTCATACGTGCTTGGTTCGCCTGCATCCGTGTAGTTGACATAGTCGAGGCCCGGTTGATAAAACTCGGTTTGCCTTCGAGCTCGTCCAGATCTCCTAGGTGCCGTAATATCAGTTTCGGATCCTTCGATCAGTTCTGATTGACGATCGGTATTTGTTGAACCAGTTGTGTCAGGAGTCTTGTTAAATGTCCCGGCCCCGGATTGGGATTTTGGCGGTGTCTGGTTGTCCTCCCCTATGGTTGTCATCGACTCTTTTCTCAATTGTCTCGTAGTGACTTTGCCTTTATCGATCTTTGTCGATTCGGCTGTGTCTTTGAATACTTTGTCTTTGATTTCAACGATAGGACTTGTTACCGATTCAGTGTCAGCAGGGAAGTTGGCAGCTTGTTGGAGTTTGACTGTTTGTTGAGTCTCCGATTCGGCCCATTGGGTTGATCCTTCTACGATAGTGTTGTCATCTTCGAAGGATACCTTCATACGAACTGTTTTCTGTTGGTTTCGCTGAGAGAAGATAGAGTCTTCAAAGACAATGTTGCTGCTACGGATCAATTTCCGGTTCTCATGGTCCCATAGCCGGTAGTCGAAGTCCCCATCGGTTCCTTAACTGAGAAATATGCACTTTGTTGCATGGGGTGCCAACTTCGTCCTTTTGTCCTTGGGATAAGGGTGTAGGCTTCGCATCCGAATATACGGAGCCTATCGTAGGTTGGCTGTTTGCCTAACCATAGTGTCTGTGGCACTTCAAGCCTGATTGCTCTTGACGGTGCCAGATTTATCAAGTACACTGCCGTCTGCAATGCCTCGGCCCAGAATTCCAATTTCAGTCCGGCTTGTTGGAGCATTGGCATCCCCCTCTCCTGGATCGTCATGTTGATCCGTTCTGCCACTCCATTTTGCATGGGTGTGTAGCGAACGGTCTTTTGGTGTCAGATCCCTTTTCCGGACAGGTACTGTTTGAAGGCCTTAGAGGTGTATTCACCTCTGTTGTCGGATCAGAGTGTCTTCACTCTGTATCATGACTGGTTCTGCACTTTAGATATCCATCGAATGAAGAACTCGAGTGCTGCATCTTTGGACTTGATGGAGTATGCCCAAACTTTCCGTGTACAGTCATCTACAAATGTGATGAAGTACCGGGAGCCTCCTAGTGATCGTTGTGGTATGGGCCCACATATGTCTGTGTGCACGAGCTCTAGGGTTTGTCGTACCGTCTCATAGTGGAGAGAGTGCGGACTTCGGGTCTGTTTCCCATAACGACAATGCTCGCAGGAGTCCATCTTGGCCTGGAGTTTCGGAATGTAGACGACCGACATCAGCCGATCAAGTCCGGCTGGAGACATGTGGCCAAGTCAGCCATGCCATAGGTTCGGGTCGGTCTTTTCGGCTACGTTCACAGCCCCTTCAGGGTTGATCACCATCAATGGGTATAGATTATTATACTTGTGCCCACTACCGATTTTGAGGTTTCCTCGGCTGATCACCCATGTTGACTTGTGTAGAGTCGTTCCATACCCATCTTCGGCTAACATGCCGATGGAGAACAGAATCCTCTTTAGATCGAGTATGTGCCGAACTCAGTGCAGGGTTATTGTGTTGCCATTTAGCAATTTGATGGGCACTTCCCTGGTTCCGGCTATCTTGCACTCCTGCCCGTTTTCTAGTCGGACTGTGCCGTTAGCGTCGGCTGAATAGTTTGAGAACCATTCAATGTTGGGGATCACGTGAAATGTGGCACCAAAGTCTAGTAGCCATGTGTGTGCAACTTGTGCACTCTAGAGGACTTCTCCGATCATTGAGTCCTCTAAGGAGAGGATTTCCCCGGATTGGGTGTTGGCAACATTGATCTAGTGGCTGACTGGAGAGTGGTCCGAGTCAGAACGTCCCCGATTCCGATCGGATCGCCGACCGCTCTCTTTTCTTTTTAATGACCAACAATCGGAAACATTATGGCGGTACTCACTTGTTTGGCCCGTTTTCGACTTCGACCGTTGTCGATCACCCCTTGTTTTCGATCGGTTGTAGCGTCGACCGGTTCTGTCGGCTTGTTCTCTCGTTCGTCTTTGTCTGTCGAACGACTCAGTCGAGTGATGGGCTTCTGCTGACTCATCGATGGTTAGTCCCATCGATTTTCGCCTGATGTCCTTTGTGAGGACTCTGCCGATTGTTTCGTCCAAGTTTAGGATCGGTCGGCTATTGGCGTATGTCATGCAAAATACCTCCCAACTCGCCGACAAGCTCGAGAGGCGGGCAAGGGATTTCACTTCTTCTTCGATGTTGATCCCTTGTGACGAGAGATCAGACAACACCCGACTGAAGGTGTTGATGTGGGAGGTTGCCGGATCGGTCTCTCTTATCTTGATGTTAAATAGTTGTTTGATCAAGAACAGTTTCGAAGATGAGGACTTCTTTTCATAAATGGTCTGTAGCTTCTCCCACAATGAGAACGATGTCGTCTCTTTCACCATGCTGAAATAGACGTTTTCGGTCAGATGCATTCGGATAGTGGATCGTGCTATTTCGTCCACTGATATCCACTCTTCTATTGTCATCGAAGTAGGCTTTTTGTTGTGCCGAATGGCTTCAACCTGTCTTCGGATGATCAGCACATCCTGCATCATCTCCTTCCATAGGGAAAAAATTTAGCCCCCGAATTTTCTGATTTCAACTCCGGTTTCAGATGTTGAAGCCATATTCCTTTTATGAAAGTAAGATTTCTAACTTGGCCTTTTTCTCTCAGCTTCTTATGTTGTCTGTTGCTGCCATGTAGCAAGGTCGCTCTAATACCAGTTGTTGGAACTATGTATATGTATGCGGAAAATGTTTGCAGACCTATTCGGTTATGCACAGAAACCAACACACAGAAAATACAGTGAATTGAGACTTAGACAGTCGATCGAGCTTTAATGGAAAGCTTCTTATTACTTCCTTCTCGCTCAAAGATACAATACTCTTCTCGTCATCACTCATTACAATGTTAGGTATTCGCTTATATACTAAGCGCTAACTTATTAACGAGTTCACACTCGGACGTATACAACTACTCACATCTCTTCCGCAATAACACACATCTCTTCCGCTCCACAAGGATCATACCCGATTCTTTACATGGTATTAGAGTGATTCGGTAGCTTGATCTAGCCCACTCGCCTCATCATGATCGTGTGTTGTGCTCTACACCGACGTTCAAGAAGAACCGGCTCATCGCTATCGTAGTACCACTACATAGCTCATGTTCGTGAGAGAAGGAAAAGAAGAAAGTTGGGGAGCGCTCTCCCTAGCGAGAAGTTGGATCGCAACAACTTGGCATCTTGGGAGTACAAGATGCACCAATACAAGATGCATAGTCGGCCAAGGCTATTGGAGTTACATCAAGGGAGCACAAGAAAACCAACCCGACCTAAAAGACGCCGACTATGCAACTTGGGAGCAAGCGGCAAGCCGAGTGATGTATTGCTTGGTGACATGTGTTACCTAAACCAAATCATGGCAGCCTTGCAACAACTTCAACTAGAGAATGAAATCCTTTGGGAATCATTACGAGAGTTGCAATCCGGCACTTCAAGAAATCCACTAGCTGCCGAGTCACAACCACCGTTGACACCTAACCTGACCATGTCCTCTTCTCATCCATATGTCCTCGAACCAACCATCAGCCTACCTGACAAATTCAATGGCAAGAGGGCGTATCTTCGCGGCTTCATCAACCAAATTCGGCTTATCATTCGATTACAACCTCAACGGTATGCTAGCGACTTTTCTCGGGTTGGGCTTGTCGACATGCTTCTCTCTGGGCCGGCGCAAGCATGGTTTGCACCCTTGATCGAGACCTCATCCCCTCTCTTGGAGGACTTAACTGCTTTCATGGAGGAGCTCGAAGCAACATTTGGCGAGACAGATCGACGACGAATGGCACTCACAAAGCTTTATTCTGTCCAACAAGGTTCACGTCTTGCCTCGACCTACACCTCCGAGTTCTGCCAGATTGCCTTCGATGTTAGTTGGGATGACCAAGACCTATGCGACCATTTCCGTTGTGGTCTCTAAAAGGACATTACGACTCTTCTCTTAAATATCCCGGAGCCCAGATCATTTTCTCAGGTAATCTCCCAAGCTGTCTGGTGTGACAATCGTCTTTTCGAACTTCGTCAAGAAGAACGAGGTATTCGCGGGTCTCAGGCTTCTTCTCGGAACGCAACAATCACCAGGCCCTACTTGTCTCCCACGCCAACCTTACCATCAGCCAGTGAAACCCATACCACAATGGAGGTTGATTCCCATACCCCGATGGAGATCGACCATGCTCGGTTCCAACCACTAACTGAAGCCCAACGCCAACATCGTTGGGACAATGGACTCTGTCTCTATCGTGGCAACCCCAGCCATGTCATTCGCCACTGCCCTGTGTGAGGCCCTCGACACCAATTCCATCGTGCACGTCTTGCAGAGGTTCCTTGACAACAGGAAAACGACCAAGTCCGGCTGCAGTAGGAGCCATGCCGCTGGACACTTCCCGTTACTCACCTTCTCCATGCTCCTACAAGCCTGAACTGCCATTAGGAGGGTTTTCTTTGCAAGTAAGTCTTTTTTTTGGTTTGAATTCAATACATTCTCATGCCTTGCTCGACTCCAGAGAATCTACTTGCTTTATCGATAAATCGTTTGTATCCGCACATAATATCCCCATCGTCCGCATATCACAACCCATATCCGTTGAAGCAATCGACAGCGGGGTTCTCTCATCGGGGGCGGTTACTGAAGCCACTATCCTGTTGGTACTTCAAATTGGGGCACACCAAGAGGAACTGACGTTCTACCTCATCGCGACCCCCCGACATCCGATTGTGTTGGGGCTATCTTGGTTGGAGACACACAATCCAACAGTGGATTGGTGTAGCCGCTCCATCACTTTTCCCTAACAACGCCAATTCCTACTCGGTCACGACATTCTCTTGATTCTGCTGCGGTCGAGTCTTGTTTGGTCGCTACACTGGCCGTTGTGTTGGAGAATGTCACTGTTCTTGTCACCAATTTACCCATCCGATATAGCGACTTTTCCGACATCTTTGAAAAGCGGAATGCCGATCGATTACCGGCTGATCGCCCCTACGATTGCCTAATAGAACTCCAAGCTGGCGAGCATCCTCCATTCGGTCCTATCTATGGGTTATCCAAACCCAAACTTGAGGGTCTCCGCACATATTTGGCTGAGAATCTCGCGAAGGGCTTAATTCAACCCTCCAAATCACCGGTCAGGGCACCAATCTTATTTGTCAAAAAGGACAAGTCCTTACACTTATGTGTCGATTATCGGGGTCTCAACAAAGTTATGGTACATAATCTCTACCCCCTACTCTTAATTCCAACGCTCCTTGATCGACTTTGAACGGGGCATATCTTCTCCAAAATCTACCTTCGGGGCGCCTACAATTTGGTGCATATCAAGCCTGGGGACGAGTGGAAAACAACTTTTTGGACGCGCTATGGACATTTCGAGTACAAAGTGATGCCTTTCAGCCTTACCAACGCTCTGGCCATCTTCCAGCACATGATGAACGATATTTTTCGAGAGTATCTCGATCATTTCGTGGTCATCTACCTTGACGACATCCTAGTTTTTTCTTCCAACTGGGAGGAGCATACACACCATGTCCGACTGGTTCTCACCAAACTCCGAGAATATGGGCTCTTCGCTAAAAGTGAGAAATGTGAATTTGATCGGAGCTCTGTGGAATTCCTAGGTTACATGATCTCACCTACCGGGATCACAATGGATAAACGCAAGGTCGCCGCAATCACTGATTGGCCTCTCCTGACTCGGCTGAAAGAGGTACAATCGTTTCTTGGTTTTGCAAATTTTTATAGACGATTTATAGACGGGTTCTCATCCCTAGTCCAACCTCTCATCCAACTTACCTGGAAAGATACTCCATTTCTTTGGACCCCCGCAACACATAATGCTTTTAATGCCCTCAAAGCAACTTTTCTCTCCGCCCCCCCATTAGTCCACTAGTATCCCATCCGCCCTTTCCAAGTTGAATCTGACGCCTCCGGTCTTGTCCCAACCTGATGATGATGGCACCCTACATCCAGTCACCTTCAGCTCTCGAAAGTTTACAACCCCAGAAATCAATTATCCGGTCTACGACAAGGAGCTCGTAGCTATCATCTCGGCCTTCGCTGAATGGCGACCCTATCTGACTAGGGTGCAACATCGTATTCAGGTGGTGACCGACCAGAAGAATCTCATCTACTTCACCACCACTCGTACGTTGAATCGGAGGCAAGCTCGTTGGTCATCTTTTCTTGCCGACTACGACTCGAAATCTAGTTCCGACCCGGCGTTCAACATGGGAAAACGGATGCTCTCTCTCGGCGACCCGATTTTGCATTGTGCCTAGGCGACGACACTTATTCTCAGCAATCACATTGTTTATTGCGGCCCGATCAACTCCACATGTTCGCAACCTATCTGTTGCACGATGATTCCTTGCTTAATGAGATTGCTCAAGCAACCACGTCGGACCCTTTCGCTACTGAAGTCATGGCGCGCCTCAACAACCCATCCCAGGAATGACAAAGCTCGGATCTCAGTCACTTTACAACTCACGATGGACTACTCTATCGTAATCACCTCTTTTACGTACCAGATGGCCCATGTCGCCTCCGAGTTCTACAAACTTGCCATGATGATCCTCTTGTCAGACACTTTGGGCTCGCCAAAACGCTGACATTGCTTTCTCAGGGGTTTTGGTAGCCTCAACCTTGGAAATTGGTCAAAGAATTTATCAAAACTTGTGACGTCTGTGCTCGATCCAAAGCGGCTCACCATCGTCCATATGGCCTTCTACACCAACTTCCAATCCCCAGTCGACCTTGGGCATCTCTCTCCGTGGACTTTATCACCAACCTTCCTTGAGTTGGTGACCATGACACGGTGCTAGTGGTCATCAATCGGTTTTCAAAGATGGCTCACTTTGTCCCATGCTCGAAAAACATTTCGGGGGAGGAGACAACTGCCCTTTTTCTGAAAAATGTCATCCGCTTACACGGTTTGCCTAAGGATGTCACTTCTGATCGATGTCCTCAATTTATCTCCCACTTTAGGCGCCAACTGCTACAAACATTCGGGACTTCTGTGAACTTGTCAACCACGCACCACCCTTAAACTGATGGCCAAACCAAAAGAGTCAACCAAATCCTTGAACAATACCTCCGTTGTTCCGTTAGCTACCAACAAGAAGATTGGGTGGACCTCCTTGCCATGGCAGAATTTGCCTACAATAACAGTGTTCATGGCTCAACTAAAGTTTCCCCATTCTTTGCAAATTACAGTTTCCACCCTCGTTTCAGCATTTCCATTCCAGAGATATCCATCAATCCGTAGGCTGAGAAGCGTGCCCACACCTTACAAGATGTCCGTCGTGACCTCTCCCTCAAGCTCCATGCCGCTGGCAAACAATATAACGCTCACACTAACCGACATTGCTTAGTTGCACCGGCCTTCGCAGTTGGTGACATGGTTTGGTTGCTATGACGGTATATCGCAACCACCCGTCCTTGTGTGAACCTCGACTACAAAAAGCTAGGCCCCATCCGTATCCTCAAGCGCGTTAACCCAGTCGCCTTCCGGTTAGCGCTTCCTCCCACATTTCGGCTTCACAATGTTTTCCACTTCTCTCTCTTCTCTCTCTATCATCCTTCTCGCATTCCGGGATGCCAACCTCCTCCACCGCCGCCCGTGGAATTATTGATAGGTGACGAGTGTGAGGTTGACCGGATCCTCGACTCTCGCTTGCGTCGACAACAACTTGAATACTTGGTCCTATGGAAAGGTTACCCTCTTTCGGATGCCACATGGGAACCAGTTACACACTTACAAAATGCACCAGAGGCAATTCACGCATTTCACCAATGATACCCCCCATAAACCGGCCGCAGGGGTTAGGAGGTGGCCTTAGAGGGAGGATAATATCATAGACATATGCCATAGAGGAAGGTAGGAATTGAACCCAAAACCTCATGGCCTCTATTGGGCAAACCCTACCACTTGAGCATCCTTGTATTTAATTCAACTTCATATTGTGTAGGTTGAACATTGGAAGTTCCTAGCTTACATGCATTCTCATTCTCTAGCTTGCATGCATCCTCATGCACTCTATTTCAAGCTTGCTTACATAGCCCTACCCTCTTGTATAAATAATCATGTGCACCTTGATTCTAATCAAGGTGAACAACACAAGTTACGGATTCTATAAGTTGAGTTCTTGTTCTTTTCCTCTCTCTTGTTCTCCAGTCTTATCTTCGTTCTACTCTATGATACTTCTCTGTGACATTCGGCTCCATTGCGTATGTGCACATCCCCAATAAAAAGCGACAAAAGCTCGACCTGAAGTCGGAGAAATGTATCCTCATCAGATACTCACTGGAGCAAAAGGTTTACAAGTCCTACAACCCCTTGACTTGAAAATTTCGCGTATGTTGAGATGTCGTTTTTGACGAGTCCGCATCCTGGTACACACCAAAGATAACTTCGACTCTGATTCCACTCGACCCAGAATCTACCGAACAAGAAATAGATGATGAAGATCGCCTTACACACATGTTCGAAGAAATTTTGATCATGACCCGACTGAGCAGACCACAAGAGCCTCCGAGCAATCAAAGCACAAGTCGATAGAGTCTGAAGCTAGACAAAGGGAAGGCCAAAATGCCGGAGTATGAAGACGATCATTTCGAGGGCATCGAAAATACTCACTCTCTTGATAGTGAGTTCGAAGGCCTTGACATCCGGACAAATGGAGTGAAGAAAGCCTTAAAATCAACAAACAAGAAGCTTTGAAGATCCACCCGTGAAAAGAACCCTGTAAGCTGATTCATCTACGATGAGTACATGGTGTACCATTACGCATTTATGATGAAGTTGGCAACATTACGGGAGTCGGAAACCTTTTCCGAAGCCGCGAAGGACCTGCGATGGATCGAAGCAATGAACAAGGAGATGCGTGCATTAGGCAAGAACGAGACATGGGATCTTGTTCCCCACTCACTGCACAAGAAGACAATTGGCTGCAGATGGATCTACAAGGTGAAGTATAATCCCGATGACTCCATAAACCGTTACAAAGCTCGACTCATAGAGAAAGGATACGCACAAAGACATGGATTCGACTATGAAGAAACTTTTCCCCTGGTGGCAAAGATGACGTCGGTGCAGACTGTGATCGCACTTGCAGCGACAAAAGGGTGGAACCACATCTAGGTCTTGGCCTTTTTCTTCCGGTCAGCTCTATCAAGAACGCCTTTCTTCAAGGTGAATTAGAAGAGGAGGTGTACATGGTACAATCACCCGGCTTCGAATTGCGTACTCATCCGAAAGTCGCGTGTCGACTCAAGAAGCTACTCTACGGCCTCAAGCAAGCACTGCGTGCTTGGCATTCGAAGCTTACGTAATATCTTCATCAAATCGGCTTAAAACCCTAAACCCTAAACCCTAAACTACCTCTAGGTACGACACAACTCTAGAAGCTAAATTCTCATCATCCTATACGTGGATGATATGGTCATTAGAGGTGAAAGTCTAGTCGACATCAACAAGGTCAAGTCCCTCCTCTCCCAAAAATTCGAGATGACGGACATGAAGGAGCTCCATTACTTCCTGGGCATCGAAGTAATTCGGATTCTGACCGGCATTATGATCTCTCAGCGGCACTAAATCCTCAACTTGTTATACAAGTTTGGGATGACTGAGTGCAAATCGGTGGCTACGCCTCTCGATCAAAACCTTAAACTAGATGCTGACTTCCGACACAGACGATTGCGACCCAACCCAATATCGTCAATTGATTACCAGCCTCATTTATATCATGATCACTTGAGCCAATCTTAGCTATCCAGTCGGACTCCCTAGCCAATTCATGCAAACTCCGCGAGATATTGTCAGGAATAGTACTAAGATAGAGAAGGAATTTGTACTAAAAGAAGTATTAGTACTAAGAGAGGTGAAGAACTCTCGAGACAAGGAAAGAGTGAGTGAGAGGGAGAGAGATCGAGAGAGAG
Organism: Azolla caroliniana; assembly: GCF_043228905.1. Taxonomy (NCBI): domain Eukaryota; kingdom Viridiplantae; phylum Streptophyta; class Polypodiopsida; order Salviniales; family Salviniaceae; genus Azolla; species Azolla caroliniana. Next base: position 11,964,834 of record NW_028230444.1, read on the forward strand.
AGTGTGTGTGATGATAAGAAAAGATATATATTATGTGAAGAAAATGTACAGTAGCTAGGAGGCTTAAGACTGGCGTTGAACCGATTTGGTTCGAAATAATGCCTTGTGCCTCCTTTTATAGTGTTCTAAGGAATACTCCTGAAGTTTCTAGAATGTTCTAGAGAAATCTGGAATATACATCAATTTTCTATGATAAAACATAAATGAAAATAATATTTTATGTATTACAATGTATAGTCTAATGGTCAAGAACTCGACCCATGTAGTATAAGGTCATGGGTTCGAGTCTTGCCATATCATGACACTATCCCCCCTTTAAAACGACGAGTATAACGAGTCGTTTTGGATTGAGGACCCAGTTTGTCTGGATATTGACGATGGAAGTCTTTAAGAAGAGCGCGAGCATTGGTGACATTCTCTATCGGTTCCCAAGTACGCTCACTGGGACTATATCCTAGCCAGTCGACTAGATAGTAGAGCTTGTTGCGAACAAGCTTGTTCCAGAATTTTGACACGAACTGGGGTCCACGGTCGCTGATGATACTATCGGGAAGTCGATGATGCCGACATACTTCATGCATAACAATTTTGGCAGTGTCTTCACTGGAGATCTCCTTAGTACATGGCAAGAAATAAGCCATCTTCGTATATCGATCGACCACCGTTAGAATCGCATTGAACCCCTTAGAGACTGGAAGATCTGTGATGAAGTCTAGAGCAATGGATTTCCACGGCTTGCTTGGATTTGGTAATGGTTTTTCTGGATTGACATGAGCTAGAATTGGAGCCGATGTAAATGCCTTTTTAAGACTCTCGAAAGCCACGTCCGTTTCTTCAGACCAAATGAACGGTTATCCCTTCCTGGTAAGTTGTGTGAGAGGTAGAACGATCTTTGAGTAATCTTATATGAACTTCCGGTAAAAATTGGCAAAGCCTAGGAAGCATTGCACATCCCGCACCGAACGTGGAGTCTGCCATTCTACCACCGTTTTGACCTTAGCTGGGTCCATGGAGATGCCTTCTGACGAAATGATGTAGTCGAGAAATTCCACTTGGTTGCACCCGAAACTACATTTTTCGAGCTTTGCATATAGACCATGTTCTCGAAGTCGTTTTAGTACTAATAGTACATGAGAATCATGTTCTTCTTGGGTCTTTGAATAAACCAGTAGATCATCCAAATAGATGATCAAACAATCATCCAATAGATCTCGGAATATATCATTAGCCATGTGCATCGGTGGGATACCGGGAAGGATGCATTTGGATAACTAATCATACCTGGTTAAGGAACCCTCTAAACTGCGATCGCGTTCCATCGAACTTCGTGGGAAGGCCAATCTTGGGTTCTTTATGAATCCCTTGTGTTCCGGGCCCATGTTATTGCATCGCTACTATGGTTGCTTCGAGTTGTTGCACGCGTAACCGAAGTTCCCCATGTTGTTGTTGTGTTTGCTGCTTTTCTAAGGAGATTTGCTGAAGATCCCCCAGCAACCGTTGGTTTTCTTGTTCCAAAGCATGGAACTTCTCTTTCAAGCATTGAAATTCCGAGAAAACAGATTGATATTCTTCAGCGCTAACAGTGGCCATGGGATGAAAGAAAAGAGGAAGAAGAGATTAGTAGGAAATGAGAGAGATAGAAGGTAGGTAAATCGGTTCAAACTGTCAGGAACAGTACTAAGACAGAGAAGGAATTAGTACTAAAAGAAGTATTAGTACTAAGAGAGGTGAAGAACTATCGAGACAAGGAAAGAGTGTGAGAGGGAGGGAGGGAGGGAGAGAGAGAGTGTGAGTGAATGATGATAAGAAAAGATATATATTATGTGAAGAAAATGTACAGTAGGTAGGAAGGAGGCTTAAGACTGGCGTTGAACCGATTTGGTTCGAAATAATGCCTTGTGCCTCCTTTTATAGTGTTCTAAGGAATACTCCTGAAGTTTCTAGAATGTTCTAGAGAAATCTGGAATATACATCAATTTTCTATAATAAAACATAAATGAAAATAATATTTTATGTATTACAATGTATAGTCTAATGGTGGAGAGCTCGACCCATGTAGTATAAGGTCATGGGTTCGATTCTTGCCATATCATGACACGTTGCCTTCTAATGAAATGATGTAGCCGAGAAGGACTTTGGCTCTTCGGGGAAGGTCAATAGTAAATCCTTGATGTCGTTGCATAAACCATAATGGAATTGCTCCATCAACGCTTGATCATCCCAAGGGATATCGGAGGCGAGTAGGCGAAAATCTGCAGCGTATGCGGAGGCTGGACGGTGGCGTAATCGCCGGATTTTGTTGATTGCGGTCCTAATGCTCTCAGTATCTCCGAAACATGCTTTAAACTCACCTAGAAACTCTTCAAAATTGTTGAGTAACGGAGATTCCTTTTCTAATAGTAGAGCGAACCATGATAACGCTGAGTCACTTAACAAAGTGCCTATTAAACCCACTCGTGATGCATCGGTGGGATATCGGGAAGGATGCATTTGGATAACTAATCGTACTTGGTTAAGGAACCCTCTAAACTGTGATCGCTTTCCATCGAACTTCATGGGAAGGCCAATCTTGGGTTCTTTATGAATCCCTTGTGTTCCAGGCCCTTGTTGTTGCATCACTACGATGGTTGCTTCGAGTTGTTGCACGCGTAACGCAAGTTCCCCATGTTGTTGTTGCTTTTGCTGCTTTTCTAAGGAGATTTGCTGAAGATCCCCCAACAACCATTGGTTTTCTTGTTCCAAAGCATGGAACTTCTCCTTCAAGCATTGAAATTCCGAGAAAACATATTGATATTCTTCAGCGCTAACAGTGGCCATGGGATGAAAGAAAAGAGGAATAAAAGATTAGTAGGAAATGATAGAGATAGAAGGTAGGGAAAATTGGTTCAATCCGTCATAAACAGTACTGAGACAGAGAAGGAATTAGTACTAAACGAAGGATTAGTACTATGAGAGGTGTGGAACTTCTTCGAGAGAAGGAAGAAGTGAGCGAGAGAGAGAGAGAGAGAGAGAGAGAGAGAGAGTGATGATAAGAAAGATATGTATTATATGAAGAGAATATACAATGGTGGCTAAAAGGCTTAAGACTGGCGTTGAACCAATTTGGTTCAACATAATGCCTAGTGCCCTCTTTTATAGTGTTTTCAAGAGTAATCCTAAAGCTTCTAGAATTTTCCAGAGAAATCTGGAATATACACTAATTTCCTATAATAAAATGTAAATGAAAATAATATCCTACGTATTACAATAGATGATCTAATGGTCAAGAGCTCGACCCATATAACCTAAGGTCATGGGTTCGATTCTCGCCATATCATGACAAAGAGTGGTTCTCTGAAGCCGGAGACGACACCCCTCACCCGATTGTGCATGTCGGAGAAGTCCCTTTAAGACATGTCGGACAAAAAGGGAAGCTGATAAACGTATTACATGTTCCGACCATCACAAAGAACCTGGTGTCAGTTGGACAAATCGTTGAGCAAGGGATGCAGGTGCGGTTTACGCATCTCGGGTGCTTCATCGAAGAAGAAAGCCGGATAATAGCACAAGGGCGCAGGGAAGGGAGGATGTTTATCCTCAACACTAATGACGTCGGCACCACTATGTTTGTGAAAGGGCAGAAGGTCAACTTAGACATCGACCTGTGGCACAAGCGGATCAGCCACGTCAATTACCAGAGGCTTCAAGACCTACAATCGAAACAAGTCGTTTTCGGTTTGCCGAAATTTGTGAAGCTTGCCAACTCGGGAAGCAACACTGGCTTCCATTCCCCACCGAACAAAATTGGAGCTGTAATAAGCTCGATCTAATCCATTCAGCTGTACAGGGACCGACACAAAACAATAGTCTTGGCGGGAGTCAGTATTTCGTCTTCTTCATCGACGACTACAGCTGGCACACATGGATCTACCTCATCGAGAGGAAGAGTGAAGTCTTCGAATGTTTCCAGAACTTGCAAAGCTTAGTTGAATGGTAAACGGAGAGGAAGGTCAAGTGCTTGCGGTCAGATGGTGGAAAAGAATACTTTTCTAGCCAATTTAACCGTTATCTATAGCATAACGGAATTTGGAGGGAATTTAGCTGCAGATACACACCGGAGCAAAACGGTGAGTCCGAAAGGAAGAACCAGTCAATTGTTGATGCAGCAAGGGCAATGCTGGAGGAGAAGAGCATGCCCCAATTCTACTGGGCTGAGACGGTCCGGACAACCATCTACATCCAAAACCGGATCGGTGACAATGTGTCAGCACATGAGTTGTATTTTGGGCAAAAGCCGAATTTGCGACACCTTCAGATATTCGGTAGCATAACATATGTGCATGTACCAGATGAGAAGCGGAGGAAGTTGGATCCGAAGTTAGAGAAGTGCATCCTAGTTGGTTACTCGCATGAGCAAAAGGGGTATAAGTGTTATAACCCCAGAGTAAGCAGGTCCGAGTAAGCCGAGATGTCGAGTTTGATGAGACAGCATCATGGTACTCCTTACCGACTCCAACTCCCGATGAAGACCCGATTCCGGAGGTCCAAGAAGAAGATGAAGATTTTGGCACTCTAGAAGAGAGTCTGATCTCATTCCGGTTGAGTGGACTGAATGAGCGGTTGAGTCGGGATGACCTGTCGGATGAAGAACCGGCGAGCTCTTCAGTGGTCTCCCCGTGCAAGGAACTGAGGAGATGGTTCACACGCAAAGAGAATGGGAAGCAGAAACTGTCAGAATACGAAACCGGCGACGTTGAGTTGGATCAGAGTGAATCCGACTCCGGAAAAGATAAAGGCGGATCTTCGGGAACAAAGCCCGAACCGGCTAAGAAGGGACCTACACCGGGTAATGACAAGTTACGCCGGTCTTCCCGCCAGAAGAACCCCGTTACGCGCTACGTGTACAATTAGTACATGGCACATCATTATGCATTCATGACTAAGGTGGCGGAAGTGCGTGAGCCGGAGAGCTACGCAGAAGCAACAAAGGAAGAAAATTGGCGTGGCGCTATGGAGGAAGAAATGAGGGCACTAGATGCCAACGATATATGGGACCTCATTGACCCTCCCCGACACTATAAACCGATTGGTTACAAATGGGTGTACAAGGTAAAGTACAATGTCGACGGTTTGGTTAACCGGTACAAGGCTCGGTTAGTAGCGAAGGGATACGCACAGACCCAAGGAATCGACTATGACGAGACCTTCGCTCTGGTAGCGAAGATGACTATGGTTCGTGTGGTACTGGTGGTTGTTGCGGCAAGGGGGTGGCATCTTCACCAGATGGATGTGAAGAATGTGTTTCTTGAAGGTGACCTTGAAGAACGGGTCTATATGATCCAACCTCCCGGTTTTCAATTGAACATGAACAAGTCGGCGGTGTGCCGGCTTAAGAAGTTGCTTTACAGTATGAAACAAGCCCCCGAGCTTGGAATTCGAAGATTACGCACCGGTTGCATAAGATGGGGTTTGTGACCTCTAAATCCGACTCATCGTTGTTCATCCGGCAAGGTCCAGACGGTCCTATTTGCATCTTACTTTATATAGATGATTTGGTCATAACTAGGCCCGAACTCAATGAAATCGGCTGTGTCAAGTCCCAACTGTCGGACGCATTTGAGATGAAGGATCTAGGGGACCATCATTATTTCCATGGGATTGAAGTGATCCCAACCGCCGACGGCATATTGCTCTCACAACGACACTATGTGTTGAATATGTTGTACAAGTTCGGCATGACGGGGTGCTGACTTGTCTCCATACCCCTGGACCGGAACTAGAAGCTCCGTCCCAACTCCGAACCGGCCTGCGATGAGAAACAGTTCTGACAAATAGTCGGAAGCTTGATATACTTCACAATCACTCAACCCAACATCAGTTATCCGATCAAAGTGATCAGCCAGTTTATGCATAAGCCGACCATCGAGCACCTTCAGTGCCCACATCGGATACTCCGGTATGTGAGCAACACGAAGGACCGGGGACTATTATACCCACATGGTATAACCAAAGATCTAGTCGGATATACAGATGACGACTAGCCCGGTGATGCATCGGATCGCCGATCCACCTCCGGTTACATGTTTTCTCTAGGTAGCGCGGTTGTTGCGTGAAACAACAAGAAGCAATCGACAGTGGCTCTGTCGAGCACTAAGGCTCAATATTGGAGTGCTACCTATTAGGCAGATAAGCACCAAAGTCGCAGCAACGAGGGAGCTGAAATGGGCCTATTAGGCAGATAAGCCGACCGAGGAGGTGGAAGTGCGCAGAACCAGAAGGGTCGCAGCATACAAGACCGGACCAGACGAGGTGCGCAAGTAAGGCGGAGCAACACCTGAAGGAGCCGCGTAGAAGAACTAGTTGCTGCAGACACTAACACCACGATCCGACCTCTAGTTGAGCTTGAGGGGGAGTGTTGAGAGAGCAAGCTCAACCAGATCCGGATCGGCATGCGGAAGAATGAGCCAGATTGGTATCCGGAAACAACCGGCCGGTTCAGGGAGACGGATCGGAGAGCCGGATTCGAGCGGGAAACGGAAGCCTAGTAGTAGCCTAGACTACTAGATAATCATTGTCTCGTAGTTAGTGTCAATCCCACGTGCAACAACTCAAAGCAACCATCGTAGCGATGCAACAACAAGGGATTCATAAAGAACCAAAGATTGGCCTTCCCATGAAGTTCGATGGAACGCGATCGCAGTTTAGAGGGTTCCTGAACCAGGTACGATTAGTTATTCAAATGCATCCTTCCCGGTATCCAACCGATACATCACGAGTGCATTTAGTAGGCACTTTGTTAAGTGGCTCGGCGTTGTCATGGTTTGCTCCACTATTAGAAAAGGAATCCCTATTACTCAACAATTTTGAAGAGTTTCTAGGTGAGTTTAAAGCATGTTTCGGAGATACTGACAGCATCAGGACCGCAATCAACAAAATTCGGCGATTACGCCAAGGTAACCGTCCAGCCTCCGCATACGCTGCAGATTTTCGCCTACTCGCCGCCGATATCCCTTGGGATGATCAAGCGTTGATGGAGCAATTTCGTTATGGTTTACGCAACGACGTCAAGGATTTACTCTTGGCCTTGCCCGAACAGCCAAAGTCCTTTACAGAAGCAATCAGTCGCGCGGTGAGATGTGACAACCGCCTCTTTGAGCTACATTCAGAAAGACAGCTACAGATGCCGAGGCCAAGATTAGAGCCCACCTACGCCTCAGTGGTAGCAAGACCTTTTCTGAGGGAGTCATATAATGCGCCTCCAGTGAATACTCCGACTCCGATGGAGATTGACACTGCATGTCGTCGAGGGCCATTATCCGAAGAAGAAAAGCAGTGACGCCGTACAAATCGACTATGTCTTTACTGCGGTAGACCAAGACATATCGCAATAAATTGCCCCCATAGGCCTCGAAGACAGGTAAACCAAATAGTCGCTAGGTCTAATTGTACTAAACCTGAGCCTATTTCACTAGGAGTATCTGATAGTCCTAATAGTACTAATAGCCCAGATCTAACGAACAAATTTGATGTCCTTAGTCAGTTAGGAGAAGAGTTAAACGACTAAGTCCAACCAAAATAGGAGCCGTTTGGTTCGACAGCCCAAGATCTGTGCAGCCCATTAGTGGTTCCATTACCTCTAAGCAAGTTAGTGATGTGTTCGTAGCCCAAGTAATAGTTAGTACTAAAATTACCCCTCCAGTACATGTCCTAGCACTCCTAGATTCCGGAGCTAACTCTTACTTTATGGATAAGAAATTTGCTCAAGCTCATAAGATATCCCTAAGAAAACTCCAGTGTCCAGCCTCTGTAGTAGTCATTGATGGACGTGCCATTGCTTCCGGAAATATCATAGAAGAGTCAGAGCCCATTAATATTGTCCTAGATAACTTAGCATGTGTAGTATCATTTAATATTATTAGTATCCCAGAACATCCCATAGTTTTAGGATTACCGTGGTTCGAGTTACATAACCCAGACATATATTGGAGAACAAGAGAAATCCGGTGTCGACAAACCCAAGGGTCAACTCAGAAGATGGCAACCATTTCGATACGTCAATTGCGTAAAGAAGGGCACGAGGAGGAAATGTTCCTCTTTGCAATATCAGTTAACCCATCCAGCACCACTACCGAACAATCCATCGTTCAACTTCCCGAGAAGTATCGTCATTACGCCGATGTGTTCGATAAAGTACAAGCCAACACACTTCCTCATCATCGACTGTACGATTGCCCCATCGATTTACAACCGGGAAAAGAGCCGCCATGGGGACCGATCTACAATTTGTCACCAACCGAGCTAGAAGTCCTTCGGGCCTATATAGAGGAGAATTTGGAAAATGGTTTCATATGACATTCGAAATCTCTATCCGACGCGCCCATTTTCTTCGTCAAGAAAAAAGATGGATCACTTCGTCTCGTTGTAGATTACCGTGGCTTGAATAAGGTTACAATCAGGAATAGGTATGCTCTTCCCCTTATCTCAAGTCTTTTAGAACGGATCAATGGTGCCAGGTTCTTTACGAAGATCGACTTACGGGGAGCATATAACCTCGTACGGATCCGACCAGGAGACGAATGGAAGACCGCATTTCACACTAGATATGAGCACTTCGAGTATACGGTCATGCCGTTCGGCCTCACTAATGCACGGGCAGTCTTCCAGCACATGGCTAATGATATATTCCGAGATCTATTGGATGATTGTTTGATCATCTATTTGGATGATCTACTGGTTTATTCAAAGACCCAAGAAGAACATGATTCTCATGTACTATTTGTACTAAAACGACTTCTAGAACATGGTCTGTATGCAAAGCTGGAAAAATGTAGTTTCGGGTGCAAAGAAGTGGAATTTCTTGGCTACATCATTTCGTCAGAAGGCATCTCCATAGACCCAGCTAAGGTCAAAACGGTGGTAGAATGGCAGACTCCACGTTCGGTGTGGGATGTGCAAAGCTTCCTAGGCTTTGCCAATTTTTACCGGAAGTTCATACAAGATTACTCAAAGATCGTTCTACCTCTCACACAACTTACCAGGAAGGGACAACCGTTCATTTGGTCTGAAGAAACGAACGTGGCTTTCGAGAGTCTTAAAAAGGCATTTACATCGGCTCCAATTCTAGCTCATGTCGATACGGAAAAATCATTTATTATCGAAGCTAATGCATCGGATTTTGCATTGGGGAGCATTCTGTCACAATAGGGGAATGATGAGAAGCTACATCCTGTGGCTTTTCACTCACGCAAGTTTGACGACGCCGAAATGAACTACGAAATTCATGATAAGGAGCTATTTGCAATAGTGGATTCTTTTATGCAATGGAGGCATTTTCTGGAGGGATCCTCTCATCCGGTCACCGTATTTAGTGATCACAAGAACCTTGCCTACTTTCAGGATGCTCGTGTGTTGAATCGACGTCAAGCTCGGTGGGCCCACTTCCTCACGCGTTTCGACTTCAAAATTACATATCGTTCGGGGACCTTAGGTTACATGGGTCGAGCTCTTGACCATTAGACCATCTATTGTAATACGTAGGATATTATTTTTATTTACATTTTATTATAGGAAATTAGTGTATATTCCAGATTTCTCTGGAACATTCTAGAAGCTTCAGGATTACTCATGAAAAAACTATAAAAGAGGGCACTAGGCATTATGTTGAACCAAATTGGTTCAATGCCAGTCTTAAGCCTTTTAGCCACCATTGTATATTCTCTTCATATAATACATATCTTTCTTATCATCGCTCTCTCTCTCTCTCTCTCTCTCTCTCTCTCTCTCTCTCTCTCTCTCTCTTTCTCTCCCTCTCACTCACTCCTTCCTTCTCTCGAAGAAGTTCTACACCTCTCATAGTAATAATCCTTCGTTTAGTACTAATTCCTTCTCTGTCTCAGTATTGTTCCTGACAGTTTGAACCAAATTTTCTACCTTCTATCTCTATCATTTCCTACTTATCTCTTATTCCTCTTTTCTTTCATCCCATGACAATTGTTAGGGCTGAAGAATATCAATCTGTTTTCTCGGAATTTCAATGCTTGAAGGAGAAGTTCCATGCTTTGGAACAAGAAAACCAATGGTTGCTGTGGGATCTTCAGCAAATCTCCTTAGAAAAGCAACAAAAGCAACAACAACATGGGGAACTTGCATTACGCGTGCAACAACTCGAAGCAACCATCGTAGCGATGCAACAACAAGGGCCCGGAACACAAGGGATTTATAAAGAACCCAAGATTGGCCTTCCCACGAAGTTCAATGGAACGCGATCGTAGTTTAGAGGGTTCTTTAACTAGGTACGATTAGTTATCCAAATGCATCCTTCCCGATATCCCACCGATGCATCACGAGTGGGTTTAGTAGGCACTTTGTTAAGTGGCTCAGCGTTGTCATAGTTCGCTCCACTATTAGAAAAGGAATCTCCGTTTCTCAACAATTTTGAAGAGTTTCTAGGTGAGTTTAAAGCATGTTTCGGAGATACTGACAGCATCAGGACCGCAATCAACAAAATTCGGCGATTACGCCAAGGTAACCGTCCAGCCTCCGCATACGCTGCAGATTTTCGCCTACTCGCCGCCGATATCCCTTGGGATGATCAAGCGTTGATGGAGCAATTTCGTTATGGTTTACGCAACGACGTCAAGGATTTACTCTTGGCCTTGCCCAAACAGCCAAAGTCCTTTACAGAAGCAATCAGTCGCGCGGTGAGATGTGACAACCGCCTCTTTGAGCTACATTCAGAAAGACAGCTACAGATGCCGAGGCCAAGATTAGAGCCCACCTACGCCTCAGTGGTAGCAAGACCTTTTCTGAGGGAGTCATATAATGCGCCTCCAGTGAATACTCCGACTCCGATGGAGATTGACACTGCATGTCGTCGAGGGCCATTATCCGAAGAAGAAAAGCAGTGACGCCGTACAAATCGACTATGTCTTTACTGCGGTAGACCAAGACATATCGCAATAAATTGCCCCCATAGGCCTCGAAGACAGGTAAACCAAATAGTCGCTAGGTCTAATTGTACTAAACCTGAGCCTATTTCACTAGGAGTATCTGATAGTCCTAATAGTACTAATAGCCCAGATCTAACGAACAAATTTGATGTCCTTAGTCAGTTAGGAGAAGAGTTAAACGACTAAGTCCAACCAAAATAGGAGCCGTTTGGTTCGACAGCCCAAGATCTGTGCAGCCCATTAGTGGTTCCATTACCTCTAAGCAAGTTAGTGATGTGTTCGTAGCCCAAGTAATAGTTAGTACTAAAATTACCCCTCCAGTACATGTCCTAGCACTCCTAGATTCCGGAGCTAACTCTTACTTTATGGATAAGAAATTTGCTCAAGCTCATAAGATATCCCTAAGAAAACTCCAGTGTCCAGCCTCTGTAGTAGTCATTGATGGACGTGCCATTGCTTCCGGAAATATCATAGAAGAGTCAGAGCCCATTAATATTGTCCTAGATAACTTAGCATGTGTAGTATCATTTAATATTATTAGTATCCCAGAACATCCCATAGTTTTAGGATTACCGTGGTTCGAGTTACATAACCCAGACATATATTGGAGAACAAGAGAAATCCGGTGTCGACAAACCCAAGGGTCAACTCAGAAGATGGCAACCATTTCGATACGTCAATTGCGTAAAGAAGGGCACGAGGAGGAAATGTTCCTCTTTGCAATATCAGTTAACCCATCCAGCACCACTACCGAACAATCCATCGTTCAACTTCCCGAGAAGTATTGTCATTACGCCGATGTGTTCGATAAAGTACAAGCCAACACACTTCCTCATCATCGACTGTACGATTGCCCCATCGATTTACAACCGGGAAAAGAGCCGCCATGGGGACCGATCTACAATTTGTCACCAACCGAGCTAGAAGTCCTTCGGGCCTATATAGAGGAGAATTTGGAAAATGGTTTCATATGACATTCGAAATCTCTATCCGACGCGCCCATTTTCTTCGTCAAGAAAAAAGATGGATCGCTTCGTCTCGTTGTAGATTACCGTGGCTTGAATAAGGTTACAATCAGGAATAGGTATGCTCTTCCCCTTATCTCAAGTCTTTTAGAACGGATCAATGGTGCCAGGTTCTTTACGAAGATCGACTTACGGGGAGCATATAACCTCGTACGGATCCGACTAGGAGACGAATGGAAGACCGCGTTTCGCACCAGATATGGGCACTTCGAGTATACGGTCATGCCGTTCGGCCTCACTAATGCGCCGGCAATCTTCTAGCACATGGCTAATGATATATTCCGAGATCTATTGGACGATTGTTTGATCATCTATTTGGATGATCTACTGGTTTATTCAAAGACCCAAGAAGAACATGATTCTCATGTACTATTAGTACTAAAACGACTTCGAGAACATGGTCTGTATGCAAAGTTGGAAAAATGTAGTTTCGGTTGCAACCAAGGGGAATTTCTTGGCTACGTCATTTCTTCAGAAGCCATCTCCATGGACCCAGCTAAGGTCAAAATGGTGGTAGAATGGCAGACTCCGCGTTTGGTGGGGGATGTGCAAAGCTTCCTAGGCTTTGCCAATTTTTACCGGAAGTTCATACAAGATTACTCAAAGATCGTTCTACCTCTCACACAACTTACCAAGAAGGGACAACCGTTCATCTGGTCTGAAGAAACGGACGTGGCTTTTGAGAGTCTTAAAAATGCATTTACATCGGCTCCAATTCTAGCTCATGTCGATCCGGAAAAAGCATTCATTATCGAAGCTGACGCATCGGATTTTGCATTGGGGAGCATTCTGTCACAACAGGGGAATGATGAGAAGCTACATCCTGTGGCTTTTCACTCACGCAAGTTTGACGCCGCCGAAATAACAACGAAATTCATGATAAGGAGCTATTGGTAATAGTAGATTCTTTTATGCAATTGAGGCATTTTCTGGAGGGATCCTCTCATCCGGTCACCGTATTTAGTGATCACAAGAATCTTGTCTACTTTTAGAATGCTCCTGTGTTGAATCGACGTCAAGCTCGGTGGGCGCACTTCCTCACGCGTTTCAACTTCAAAATTCCATATCATCTGGGGAAGCACCAAGGGAAGGCATAATCATTATCACAACGTTTGTATCTAGCACCCCGTCCCGGCGAGCCAGCTTTCGATAACCAAAAACAAGTCATCTTGGGACCGGCACGACTACAAGCAACACAGATCTTTGACATGCCCATGGATTCCCGCGTTATCGATACCATACGTGAAGAGTTGAAGACAGATGTGTTCGCCCAAGCTATACGAGCACAAATTGATCCCTCTCGAGCGTCGTGTTCACAATCACAACCACGAGGTACGGACTATCGGCAATTCAAATACCATGATGGATTACTCTTCTTAAAGAACTTTTGTATGTTCCTAATGGTTCTTGCCGCCTTCGAGTAGTTCAAAACTGTCGTGACACATATACAGCTGGGCATTTTGGTAGTACTAAAACATTACATTTAGTGCAACGATCATTCTGGTGGCCCTATATGCGACAATTTGTCGAGGATTTTGTTCGGACTTGTGATACATGTTGCAGAGCGAAAATGCCAAGGCATCATCCATATGGTTTATTAGTACCATTACCAATTCCAAGCAAGCTGTGGCAATCCATTGCTCTAGACTTCATCACAAATCTTCCAGTCTCTAAGGGGTTCAATGCGATTCTAACGGTGGTCGATCGATACACGAAGATGGCTCATTTCTTGCCATGTACTAAGGAGATCTCCAGTGAAGACACTGCCGAAATTGTCATGCGTGAAGTATGTCGGCATCATGAACTTCCCGATAGTATCATCAGCGACTGTGGACCCCAGTTCGTGTCAAAATTCTGGAAGCACCTTTTTAACATGCTCAAGGTCACTTGTAACCTCTCCTCCAGCTACCACCCACAAACCGACGGCAAGCTGAACGAACAAATCAAACGTTGGAGCAGTATCTGCGGTGCTTTCTCAACTATCATCAAGATGATTGGGCAAATATTCTCCACTTCGCCGAATTTGCCTATAACAACTCTATCCACGCATCCGATTTCACCCCCGGTGGAGTGTATTTGAAACCCCAGAGGTGTCCAAAAATCCGTGCGCGGAGGATCGTTTGGAGCAGTTACGCAAGATACAAGCGGATTTATCTACTCCTCTCCAACAAGCTCAACAAACACACAAGGTCTACGCGGATCGTCATCAACTTCCATCCAGTTTTAATATTGGAGATCGGGTGTGGCTGCTACGACGACACATCAAAGACTACTCGTCCATGTGAGAAGTTAGAGTATCGGCGATTAGGTCCTTTCCGTATTATTGGACAGATTAATGATGTTGCTTTTCGTCTCGATCTACCTCCTCAACTTCGGATACATCCGGTGTTTTATAGTTCTATCCTCGAACCCTACCACGAGAGCACCATCCCAGGACGTCTTATCCAACCTCCACCCCCGATCGAGCTTGAAGATGGGCCGGAGTACAAGGTTGTCGCCATCCTTGATTCCAAGCTTGTTCGCAACAAGCTCTACTATCTAGTTGATTGGCTAGGCTATAGCCCCCAGTGAACGTACTTGGGAACCGATCGAGAATGTGACCAATGCTCGTGCTCTTCTTGAAGACTTCCATCATCAATATCCACACAAACCAGGTCCTCAATCCAAGACGACTCGTGACACTCGTCGTTTTAAAGGGGGGATAGTGTCATGATATGGCAAGACTCGAACCCATGACCTTAGGTTATATGGGTCGAGCTCTTGACCATTAGATCATCTATTGTAATACGTAGGATATTATTTTCATTTACATTTTATTATAGGAAATTAGTGTATATTCCAGATTTCTTTGGAACATTCTAGAAGCTTCAGGATTACTCCTGAAAACACTATAAAAGAGGGCACTAGGCATTATGTTGAACCAAATTGGTTCAACGCCAGTCTTAAGCCTTTTAGCCACCATTGTATATTCTCTTCATATAATACATATCTTTCTTATCATCACTCTCTCTCTCTCTCGATCTCTCTCTTTCTCTCTGTCTCGCTCACTTCTTCCTTCTCTCGAAGAAGTTCCACACCTCTCATAGTACTAATCCTTCATTTAGTACTAATTCCTTCTCTGTCTCAGTACTATTCATGACACTCTTCATGGCTCGTCATGTGGTTGGACACTCCGGAATCAACGTACCATACTTCCTCCAATCTAGAAGTAGTCTTCTTCATCGAGTTAGCCTTGTGCTCCATCGCGAAGGATGGCCCTTTACCGGTTTTCCCGGTTCCATAGCCTTCCGATCTTTCCCGATTTTGCCTGATCCGGATTTGTCTGAATCGGCACGCTTCTTCCAGCACTCGCTTTCCCTGTGGCCCTTTTTCCCATAATACTAGCATTCCGTGTCAACCTTTCCATGCCGGTTCCCGGTGCCGCTTTGACTCCCCCTACTTGTGGAGGGTCCGGAATTGCCTCCGGTCCTGCTCTTGTCGGCCGCCTCCATTGTGTGCGGACCCACCTTGTCCACCACATCCATGGGGCCGATCTGTCTCCATGTACAACATCCAGTCGTCTGATTGAGTGGTCCTTGACCCACTCTTGTGGTTTTCTTCGACCATCAACATTGATTGTAAGTCGAAGAAGGATGGTGGTTTCTCCTGGGTGCAGATCACTGTCCAGAGTGGCCCGTACCTTTGCGCTAGACCACCAAGGCAGATTTGTACAATCTCATCTTCGTCCACTGTCACGTTGATGGACCGGAGTGCGTCACAAATCTCCTTTATCTTGGTGGTGCAGTCCGTAATCGATGTGTCTCTTTGCCGGATGTTTTTCAGCTCTTGCTAGAGCTGCAACTTACGGGTTGTGGTACTTGTGGCGAAAATCTTCCGTAGATTTCCCCAGACCTCCTTCGTCGTCTTTGCATCCTTGATGTAGCTGAGCATCTGATCATGCACACTAGACGCGAGATAGTACAGTAACTGACTCGCTCCTTGCTCCCATATCAGGAAGTCTTTGTGTGACGGCTCCGGTGCTACTTCATTTGTTCCTTCCACGAAGCTCCAATATCCATGCCCCAGCAAGTACTGGTGCATTTTATATGACGAGGACACATAGTTGCTCCGATCAAGCTTCTTTGTTGGAAGTGAACTTGCCATTCCTCTGTCCATATCTTCTCTCTATCTATTGTTACGGGGTTCTAGGGTTCATCTCTGGAAGCAAGTGTCGGCTGCAGAGGTTCTCAACCCTCGCGCTCTAATACCATGTAAATGTTAATTTGCGGAAGCATCAAATATAACCAGATCAGCCGGATAGCAATAGAAAATTAGATGAAGGTTTTAATGGAGAAGTTTAACACAGAGAGTATATATGGGAGAGACAGAGAGAGCAGAACATAAACTCTATTAAAAAATAAATCTAAAAGTCTGTACATACAACGTGCTAAACAACACTATTTATACAAGTCGATAAAGGACTAACAAAAGTACTGACATGTACTTCAATGCTCATACATGCGACTGACACTAACTACGAGACAATGATTACCTAGTAGTCTAGGCTACTTCTAGGCTTCTGGTTCCCGCTTGAATCCGGCTCTCCGATCCATCTCCCCGATCCAGCCAGTTGCTTCTAGATACCATCCGGATATCGATCCGGCTCATCCTTCTAGATGCCGATCCAGCTCAAGCTTATTCAGCCGATCTGGATCCGGTTGAGCTTGCTCGCTCAACAGGGACATAGAAATAAATCAACATTTCTTTGTTCAAGAGACGTCCTCGCACCCGGTCATCTTGGGTGAACCATACATCACGGCGGTGTCGTAGTGTATTTCGTACACTACGTGAAAAAGTAAAAATAATATAACCGATTTAATTACATATAAATAAATAAAATAAGAATATCAAGATATTTATCACCAATAAATAAAATAAGAATATCAAGATATTTATCACGTGCATAAGGCAAGATTCGAACCTTGTACCTCCACGTAGCCAAATATCAACTTTACCATTATGCTACCTTATCTTTAGTGTTCTACAAATAGATTTAATAACTATAAGTCCTTTATTTGCACCTACCTTTATTAAAAGGTAAATCGTGCATTTTTAGAGTGTGTGAATATTTTATAGAAAAAAACGCAAGCAACTAAAAAGTGACTCGTACACATCTAGCGTGCATGAGCACTATATTTAGCAAATAAAAGCAAGGATTAGAAAAGCATCACATGCATATTTAGTGTGCATGAACATATTAGAAAAAAAGCATGTAGCTATGCTTAGTCTCTCCCATCACTACATAAGGATGGGGAGCACAATGTAATAGGTGTGTGAAATATTTGGAAATTGGATATATTTCCGAAAACACTAACCGATTAATATAATCGTGGGATTCACAAAAATAATATAATCTATACTTGTGGGATTCACAAGTTTCTTATATTTCTCTTTCAACGGAAGTTTATATTCTTATATTCATATTGATTAATCTAATACAATACACTCGTGGGATTCACGAGTTTGCTATAACTCTTTCTTACAACATATTTATATTCTTATTAGCCTTAAAACTCTCCTCTTCCTAGTCCAAAACCCCAGCGGTTCCCACCCGACTCACGCAACGATCCGGAGCCGAAAGGCTCGACAGCGGCTCGCATGGAGACAAAGGTGCTAGACAACGGGTCGGCATATGTGAGGGTCAAGAGCCAAGATGGGAAGCATTCAGTTCAATTCCTTACAGTGAGGCCCAACCATGAGCGCAATCGAGCCTCCCTCACAGGGGAGATCCGAGAGGATTTTTTATGCGGGCTATTAAAGAGTGGGGCCTCAATAGCCTGAGACAAAGTAAGACCCTAAACCCTTGCAAAACTATTAAATGTAATAGGAAACTATTTTGGTTCTCCGAAAATGGAGCTTGTAAAATTACTAGTTTAAGTGATAGAGATAAGCCTAGGGCCAAGAGATACGAAAGGTATCTCAAACAATGTAATTTATTGGGGGAAAATGACACCATAAGCGGCACCATGGAGGCGGTCTCGTTCGACGACACTCTTGGAGAGATGGAGAGGATAGTCGCTTCAGGCCTCAATGAAGACTAGGTAATTCTAGTCAACTCAGTTAACATGTACACCGCCATCGAAGAGCTTGGGCGGTTGATCGAGGAAGCGAGGACAGTCAAGGTGCAAACAAAGTACAAGACCTTGGACAAGAAGGTGAAGCTTGTGGCTACCCCATTGCCTAACGATATTTGGAATCGGATAAAGGGGGTAGCGACCAAGCCTAGCTTGTGGGACCACCCACGAGCCATAGGGCACCGGTTTACTGACTAGATGCAACAAAAGCATGATCGAAATCCATGGAAGTGCTTTCGCCTTGTTGTTGGTTGAGACAGGGTGCGTAAACCCTGAGATTGTGGAGCCAATGGTGATCTTTACGGTACCGCATGTACCGTGGAACATCAAACAAATCCCGGTTCCGAGAGCTCACATCCTGAAGTTGATTGAGCCATCAAGCGCCCCATACTCGAATCGGTGGTTTACGGTGCCAAAGAATAACAACAGCTTACGCTTCATCCAGGATCTACAACTTGTTAACCAAGTGACAATTCGAAATGTAGGGGTCGGGCCGAGTGTTGACGAATTCGTCGAGGCCTTCGCTGGACGGTCTATTTATTTGATCAATAAGATCTATACTTGGGGTATGATCAAATCCAACTAGTTGTGGAGAGTAGGGACATCATGACGATGCGGAACCCTATTGGCCTAGTGCGAATGTGTACCTTGCCACAAGGAGGCACTAAGTCTGTAGCCCACATGGTAAATGCAATGAACAAGGTATTGAGAGATTGCATCCCCGACATCACCATGCCATTCCACGATGACATCCCCATAAAAGGGTGCTCTGAATGGGAGAAAGATGAAACCTTGGACGAGGATGGGTGCAAATGTTCTATGGCAGATCACATCTCTGATTGTGAGAAGGTTCTACAAAGACTCGAAGATGCACCCTTGACCTTCTCAGGTGAGAATTCGGCATTCGGCCAACCGGAGATTCTTGTGGTGGGACACTTGTGCAGGGCATACGGACAGAAGCCATCCCCGGAAAAAGTGGACGCCATCACAGACATGAGGGAAGAATGTAAATCGCAAATAGAGGTAAGGCAATTTCTTGGTGCTTGTGCATTCTATCACATCTGGATCCCGCACTACACTCACCTAGCCGAGCCCTTGTATGGGCTACTCAAGAAGGGGCAGAAGTTCAAGTGGGAGGAAGAGCACACAAAGGCAATGAAGAGGCTCAAAGGAATGTTGGTAGTGGCACCAACTTTACAAAAAGCCGTATACAAGGAAGGGGTGCCCATCTATGTGACAGTAGATACGAGTTCAACAGGGATCGGATGGGTGATCTGGTGCACGCTACGTCATCCGGTTCAGAGCCAAGGTCTTAATCGAGTGATAACAAGGATACGCCCAAGTAAAATGTGAGCTTTGGGGTATTGTGTCCACAATGAAGGTGGATAAAGATTACCTAATCGGGTCAGAGGTGGTAATAGAGACGGATTGCCTTCCAATCGTAGGGATGGTTTCGGGATGTGCAAGACCTGACTTAGCTATGCTAAGATGGATTGCTTACATCAAATCAATGAACCCGGAGATTCGCCACATTTCAGGGAAGAACAATGCCATGGCAGATATGCTATCGAGGGTAAGATTTGAGGGCAAAAGCGACATGGTGTTTGAAGATGAGGATGTTGCTCTTGACTTCCTTAAGACGGCCCAATTGTCTATAGATGATCAAGATGTGCGAGTACTCCAGGCATTCAACGAAAGTGAATATGAAAGGGAGTGGCTACAGATTGGCAAGTTCTAAAGCGCAATGACGGTGGATAGTTCATGGTCGAAGGAGGAAGCACAGAGAGTCCAAAAGAAAGCGTACAAGTACTTCCTATGAAGGGGATTCCTCTGGAGGCACCCGAAGAGAAGGACAGGGACGCCACAAGAGTGGTCATAAAGGAATAGGACCAGACAACATTGGTGTCTGAGTTCCATGAGATTCCTTGGGTGGGCCATAGAGGACTGTGGGCAACATTCGAGAAGTTAAAGGAGAAGTATTGGTGGCCAGGAATGTACAAGGATATCGCCCATTTTGTGCGGACATGTGAAAGCTGCCATATACACTCAAACATACGCCATAGGGACGAGTTGCACCCCCGGCCTACCCACTCACCATACACTTCAAATGGATGGTGGATTTGGTTTCAATGCCGATGGGAGTGGGCCAAATGAAATATTTGGTGCTTGCAAGAGAAGACCTAACAAACCAGGTAGAAGGGCGAGCTTTAGCAAACAAAACGACGGTGGGGGTGTGTAAATTCTTACTTGAGGATGTCATCTGCCGGTACAGATGCGTGGGAAAGATAGTGACTGACAGAGGAGAGTTGAACGCTCACGAAGCTAGAGAGCTCTTTGAACGACTTGGAGTGAAACTCTCTCTCACAACTGTTTATAACCCGGAGGCTAATGGAAAGATAGAGCACGGACACGAGCCTATTGTAAAAGCCATTGTAAGAGCTTGCGATGGGTGAGTTGGGAATTGGCCTCGGTTACTACCTTATGCCTTGTGGGCCGACAGAACAACTCACAGCTCAGTTACAGGTTTCATGCCCGCTGAACTCATGTACGGACAAAAGTCGATGATGACCATTGAAGAAACGATCGCGTCATGGGTAGCGATACCGTGGGAAAACAAGATGAGTCAAGAAGAGCTTCTAGCAACAAGGATAAGGCAACTTGAGAGAAGACCTGAAGACTTGGAGTTGGCAAAGGAGAGGTTAGAAGCAGTTAGGCTAAGTAACAAAGCCCAGTTTGACAAGACACACCGACTACGCCCTCAAAAGATCGAAGAAGGAGACTGAGTGATTGTGTATGATAGGCTAAGTTTGACAAGACACACCGACTACGCCCTCAAAAGATCGAAGAAGGAGACTGAGTGATGACCATTGAAGAAACGATCGCGTCATGGGTAGCGATACCGTGGGAAAACAAGATGAGTCAAGAAGAGCTTCTAGCAACAAGGATAAGGAAACTTGAGAGAAGACCTGAAGACTTGGAGTTGGCAAAGGAGAGGTTAGAAGCAGTTAGGCTAAGTAACAAAGCCCAGTTTGACAAGACACACCGACTACGCCCTCAAAAGATCGAAGAAGGAGACTGAGTGATTGTGTATGATAGCAATCTCAACAATCAACATAGCTCGATACGGAAATTTGCAAAGCGATGGTTCGGGCCATATGTGGTAACGAGTGCAAACAATAATGCCACCTACCACCTTGCTGAACTCGATGGGACTAAGTAGGTCAAAATCTTCAAAAAGCGACACGAAAAGGAAAAAAAAACCTCGATGACCTTGATGAAGATAAAGGCGAGCAAACAACAAGCCACGGGGTCAATGAGGAGGAGGATATGAACTATTGACCACCTTTAGCCCGCCATTCTTGGCACATATCGGAGGATGTGCGGTTTGGTGGGGGTGGATGTCATGATGTGGGGTGCTCGAGAGTGGGAAAAACCAGTGAAAGGGGGGGGTCAAAATGTGCATGTGCAATGTGTGTGCACACAAAGGAAATTAATTCTGCACATGCAAAAGAAAAGGGAAAAGAAAGGGTGGAAAGGAGGTATAGAAGCTCATGTAAAAATTAAGAGAGAGGAGAGATAAAAAGTATAGGGGAGACAAGCTATGAATTTGTAGATATAGTATTATATATTATGTAAGAGAGAGCTAATGGACTAGTGGATAGTCACATTGTCTTCTAGCTCAAGGTGCACGGTTCAAATTAGGTCTTACAATGCAACGTGATTTAAGGAATTTTATTCCTTTTTCATTCAAGAAAAAATTGGCGACCCCCCTTCTTTTTTTCCTATAAAAGGAGGTCAAGGGGGCCTCATTTGGGAGGATGTTTTGGGGCGAGCAGACTATCGCCATTTTTCCTTCGGAGCTCTTCATCTTCTTCTTCACCACTTCTCTTCATCTCTTACCCCTTCATCCCCTCATCACCACGTGCTCGTCTTCTTCGTGTTGGCACTCGAAGTGCTCGTTTACGGTGCTCGTGAACCCGAGCTTTGTTGGTTCGACGTTGCTTGTGTGTTTGTGTCTTCCTTGTACGTTCGGTCGTCTTGTGACAAGGGAGCATTTCCGGCATGCCCATGCACCTCTCCTCCTCATAAAGGCGTACAATCATTTTGTGCGTGTGTTTGTGTCTTCCTTACATGTTCGGCTGTCTTGTGACGAGAGAGCGTTTCGGGCGTGCCCATGCACCTCTCCTCCTTATAAAGGCGTATGAACATTTGTGCATGTGTTTGTGTCTTCCTTGTACGTTCGGTTGTCTTGTGATGAGGGAGCGTTTCAGGCGTGCCCAAGCACCTCTCCTCCTCATAAAGGCGTACGAGCATTTTGTGCGTGTGTTGGTGTCTTCCTTGTACGTTCGGCCGTCTTGTGGCAAGGGAGCGTTTCGGGCGTGCCCATGCACCTCTCCTCCTCGTAAAGGCGTACGAGCATTTTGTGTGTATGTTTGTGTCTTCCTTGTACATTTGGCCGTCTTGTGACAAGGGAGCGTTTCGAGCGTGCCCATGCACCTCTCCTCCTCATAAAGACATACGAGCATTTGTGCGTGTGTTTGTGTCTTCCTTGTACATTTGGCCGTCTTGTGACGAGGGAGCGTTCGGGCTTGCCCATGCACCTCTCCTCCTCATAAAGGCATACGAGCACTTGTGCATGTATTTTGTGTTTTCCTTGTACGTTCGGCCGTCTTGTGACAAGGGAGTGTTCGGGCATGCCCATGCACCTCTCCTCCTCATGAGAAGTCGTCAATGAAGGCCACGTAGTATTGACATTTGCCGAATGTAATCATTTGAGCCGGTCCCCATACATCGGAATGAATTACGTCGAGTATGCCTTTGCTCACATTCCTCCTTCCGAAACGGGTGCTGATGTTGCGTGTTGAATTGGCATGATGTACATACGCCTTCAATCTCTTTCTCTTTGAAGATCGGGAGTCTGATGATGACTCCTTTTGATTGCATGGCCTTGAACTTTTCGAGGTTGATGTGGTGAATTTGCTTGTGCCACAACCCTATGTCGGTGTCGGCTTTGGTACCTTTTGCATACATAGTCGATTTCTTCTTGTGCGAGTCGAGAATGAACATTCGGCCCTCTCTCTGTCCGTGAGAGATGAGTCGACCCTCTTTCTCGATGAAGCAACCGCCTTGATTAAATCGAACTTGCATCCCTTGCTCAACAATTTGGCCTTGATGGGATGTCATATGGTTTGAGGCACTGGAGTTGACGAACCATACATCTTCCGGACCGGAGGCGCTAGTCAAAGTAGAGGCCGACATAGAATTTTCTCAATGTCTCATCACGAACATTCCACCATGGTCATCATAGTCGGAATTTGTGGCATAGTTGGTTAGTTGTCGGCTTGTGGAAGCCAACTCATGCTTCTTCTTTTGGTAGTCTTCTTTGTGGTGACTGATTTTTCCCCTATATCCACATTCGACCAAGTTTTGTCGGCCTGGACTAGAATGGAAGCTCCCCCTTCTTCTGAAGGTTCCTAGATGGTTTCCATCTTGTTGCCGAAATTGCGAGTTGTTTTCGTAAGTTGGGCCTCGTCCGCCTCGTCCTTGGCTGAATCGGCCTCTTCTTGGATGGCCACGTCTTCTTCCTTCGTCTGAGTGTATGTATGGCATGTAGCCTTCCGAGGCGTTGCTCCATGCCTAAACGTGGTTTTCTTTGACCAACAACATGGATTGAAGATCGAAGAAAGAGGGAGGATTCTCCCGAATTGTGGTCCAAGGCCGCCGAGGCATATCTTGTCAGGAACTGCACGCTCCCTATGCGCAACGCTCGGCCACAACCGAGCTTAGAATCATACACAGAAAACGGAAAACGAAAGACACACGACACAAAGGAGAGAAGAGTACACAGGATGTTTAACGTGGAAAACCCTGAGAGGGAAAAACCATGGGAGTCCACAGACTCCAAACTATCACTATATTACAATGATTACAACAGTGAGGTCACGGAGGCAACGACCTCGCGCTCACGACCTTCGCCATAGGCGGCGGTTATAGCAGAGGCAACGACCTCTTCCTCTCTCTCACTCTCTGTACACTGTTACAAGCTCTCTCTTCTTGCACCAACAAGAATGACAACAACGCTATCAAAAGTTTGCCCTGAGTCATATTTATACTAATATGAATTTTCGGCTATTTACAAATATAGCCACGATGGACTCTCAGAAACATATTTACGAATATGTCTCTTCATTCGGAGAGCGCTCCTCACCGGGCCTACATCATCCAAATCTTGTCGGGCACTCGTCATCCGGTTCTCACCGGGTCTGCACCATCCGGCTCTCCGTAGCCGGGTACTCCTCATCCGGTTCTCACCGGGTTTGCGCTATCCGGCTCTCCGTAGCTGGGTACTCCTCATCCGGTTCTCATCGGGTCTACGCTATCCGGCTCTCTGTAACCGGGTACTCCTCATCAGCATTGTTCTTCTCCCTTCCCATCCGGAGGGGCTTGTTTCCTAACATATCTGCACCATTTCGTCATCCTCCATGTTGACGCTTATCAAACCGAGTACATCACAAAGCTCCTTGATCTTCAAGGTGTAGCTTGTGCTGGACATATCCCTTTGTTGGATGTTCAACTCTGTTGGGAGACAGGTCCCTCCGAATGGGAAGGGAGAAGAACGGTGCCGATGAACAAACTCGGACTCGGCCGAAACCGTATGAGGTGGACCCGGCTACGGAGAGCCGGATGGTGCAGACCCGGTATGAACCAGATGAGGAGTACCCGGCTACGGAGGGCCGGATGGTGCAGACCCAGTATGAACCGAATGAGGAGTACCTGGCTACGGAGAGCCGGATGATGCAGACCCGGTGAAGACCGGATGAGGAGTACCCGACTACGGAGAACCGGATGAAGAGACATATTCGTAAATATGTTTTCTGATAGTCCATCGAGGCTATATTTGTAAATAGCCGAAAAGTCATATTAGTATAAATATGACTTAGGGCAAACTAAGATGTTGTTGTTGTCATTTTTCTTGTTGGTGCAAGAAGAAGAGTGAGTACGTAACGTTGTACAGAGAGAGAGAGAGAGAAAGAGGTCATTGCCTCTGTTGTAACCGCCGCCTGTGGCGAAGATCGTGAGTCCGAGGTCGTTGCCTCCGTGAACTCACTGTTTTGTACATTCTTACATAGCGACAGTTTGCAGCCTGTGGGCTGCCGTGGTTTTCCCCTAGTTTGGGGTTTTCCACGTAAACCTCTTGTGTATTTTCTTCTTCTTTGTGTCGCGTCTTATTTCCCGTTTTCTGTGTATCATTCTAAGCACGGTTGTGGCCGAGCGTTGCGCATAAGGAATGACCAGTTCCCGTCAAACTCTTGGTGGGGTTGAAGCTTTCTCGCGGTTGTGTTCGCGATGAAAATCTTTCGTAAATTCTCTCACTCTTCCTTTAGCGTCTCAACTTCTCAAATGTAGCCGAGCATGTGGTTGTGAACACATGTCGCCAAGAAATACATCACTCGGCTTGCAACTTGCTCGCATGTTGAGTAGTCAGATTCCTTTGGGTCGGGTCGATTTTCTTGTGCTCCTTTGATGTAGCTCCAATAGCCTTGGCTGACAAGGTATTGGTGCATCTTGTACTCCCGGGATGCAAAGTTGTTTCGAATCCAAGTTCTCGCTAGGGAGAGCGCTCCCCATTTGAGTATTCATTGTGGATGAAGCTTTCTTTCTTGTTTTCCTTCTCTCTGACCACAAGTTATGTAGTCATAGTACGATAGCGATGAGCCGGTTCTTCTTGAACGTCGGCGTAGAACAAAAAACACGTGGATGGGCTGGATCGAGCTACCAAACCGCTTTGATACCATGTAAAGAATCGAGTATGATGCTTGTGCAGCGGAAGAGATGTGTGTTATGTGTATGTGTGAGAGGAAAGAGATGAGAGAAGAGAAAACACAAGATAGATAGATTAGATAGAATTAAAATGAAGTACTCAAGAAGGTGTGTATTCACAAGGAGAATATGAGATACAAAATGTAGCATTACAAGGAGTCACAACTGACTTAGTATGAAGTAGGAGAAGGGTGGTTTATATAAGGTCACATCTCTCTTCATTAACTCACTATAACAACTACTATGTCTTGGGGAATGTGAAGACTCATATTCATGGGGGATATGGAACTCATTAGTTGTGTCATAGAATATGATTCTATGACACATAGTTAATGTGTAGAGAGTAGTGGTGTGACTCTTGACCTTTGAGTGATCATAGATTCTCAGAGGGTGTGTTCACACATTGCAGTAGGTTGACCTTGATTATCAACATCTCCCAAATTTGGAGTTTTCTTATAACAACTCCAAACATACATTGGCGGTGTTGCGGAAATCTGTGTGTACGTGTCGGATCAGGCGGGTCTATTGAGCCTTGAAGTAAGGAGTTAGAAGGACGAATAGGGAGACAAGCTTGGAGCAACTAACTAACTTGATTTCCGCATCTCTGATTGAGCGTACAGGCTCACAAGGCCTGTATCCTCTACGGTATTGTCCTAGAATCTCAGAAATGGAGCAAACGAGCTCTTAAACACAATGATTAAATGCAACGCAAGGGCAAAGAACGACACCGCTGAGACGGAAACAAAGAAAGCATGTCGACCCAACATAGAAAGGAGTCGGGAAAACAACAAAACATGAATAAATTACTAGACAGGGAGGAGTACAACCGGACTCAACCGATGATAAAGCACCGAGCTCTACACGTGCTCGCGCGCACACACATGTGTACATACACACATAGACTCTGGCGAGCCTCTCGTGGGGAGAACATGAGCTTCGTACATGAGCAAAGGCCTCCCTTGTTGTTACCGGTTATGGTAACATGGTGCCGAAACCTTGGTCCTTTGGGGTTCGGCTCAAGGAATGAGTGCTCACGTTGTACTCGTAACTCGGGTGAGCTATAGGCTAGAATCATAATAATTATCTTGATCGTGGAGACTGTGGAGATTACGGTCATGGTTACAACCGACACGTTATGTACTTAACATATGCAAAGTACACGACTCAACAGAGATACACTTGACACAAATCAGAGACATAAGAAGTCAAGAAAAAACAGATCTGTATTTCCAAAAACTGTAAACAAAATTACAATTAGATTGTTACAAGTTTTTCATGCCCTTTATATAGGAACATGAGTGGTTACGCTCGACGCATGAACCGTTTCCCTTCATAAATATATTTGGTTGTTACGCCCTCTTAACTACGCTTCGTTCCCACCCTTCTTCTTCGTTTGCCACAACCATCCCCTTTGTTTTTTCTACTCTTCGACCTTCCCCACTTGACCGTCTGAGGTGGCCAACACATGGCACACCCGTGGGATAGTGTGTGCACGTTCGAGCCCAAAGAGAATTTATGCGTTGTTGAGGATGTCTAGGATGCTCAGCTCTAGACAGTCCGTCTCAGTAAGAACTACGATGGGTATTGCGGTGGGTGTCGTGGTCGGCATCGTCGGCTCTAGTTCGGGGGGGCCGGTTGGCTATTTCGGCTCCGGTTTGGTTGTTGGTTCGGGTGTCTCTCCCAATGTTGGTTCAGCCGCTTCCGTCTACCCAAGCTGCGGGCCTTCCTCTCGTGGCTGGTCAGGGGGTGGCTATCGAAGGGCTCCTCGTGCGGCGTTTCTTCCGACGCGGCTTCAACGGGTTTCCGATGGCAGGTTCGTCGTTGTGGTGACTTCTGGGATTTCTTCTTCCAGTCACTTGTCGTCTTCCAATGTGTGCTCACCGGAGTCATTATTGGGAATCATGATGGTTTCCGACCCTTTCCCTTACTCCGCATGTTTTCGTTCGTTCTCATATGCCTGGAATTCGAGTGAGGTTTCGATGTGGTTGTCGCCGAACTCTTCTAACAGCTACGCGATTTCCTCAGAGTAGCGGTCATTCATGGCTTGAAAGTCGTCCACACAGTCCTCTTGGACCGTGGCAATGCTTTCTTCGTTTAGTTTATAAAGGCCTTTAACATCTTTCTACCGATTCTCCTCGCGGTTGCCTGCTTTGCCCATTCGGTCCAACCCTAGTCTAGTGTTTCCTGAAGCTGGTGGTTCAATCTCTCCTTGTTTGTCGATAATCAGACTTTGATTCTCGCAGTATTCATCTCGGTTTTCGTCCGCATTTCTTGGATGACCGTCTTGAGATTTGTAATTTACTAGTGTTGGAGGCTGCCTCCGTTTCGTACCATGATTTTACCTGCTGCCAAAGCTTCGACTCTATTCCATGCAATTCTTCTAGCCGGCCCATTTCCTTATTCATGTGTTCTTCGACTTCTCTTGACATCTGGCGCTCGATTTCGATATGCTCCTCATACCATTGGCACTTCTTTTGGGCGTCCTCGTGTAGTGCCTCGATGATACCCTCGGCTCGGCTGACTGCTTCCGTCCGTTTGTGTAAAGAACCGATGGTGATTCTTGTGCAGCAGAATAGGTTAGAGATGTGTGTTATGTGTGTGTGTGTATGAGAGAGAGGAGAGGAGAGAAACACAAGATAGATAGGAAAAAGAAATACTCAAGACGATTGTATATTATAGGAGATTAACCGACACATTACAAAGTAGGAGGAGAAGGCTTTATATAGTCACTCTCTCTCTTCATTAACTACCGAAGCTCATGGGTCATGGGGAATGTGAAAAATCATTAGTTATGTGTCATAGAATATGATTGTATGACACATAATTAATGTGTAGAGAGTGGTGGTGTGACTAGGGTAAGCTTGATTCTCAACATGCCCCCTCTAGCTCAATTCGGGTCGGTTCCTTTCAGTTGATATCCGTGTCGGTTGGTACCCGGTTCACACAATGTCTAGTTTGTACTACCCCTCAAGTTAGGCAAGACAAGGATTGTTAGTCCAAGGTCTGACATGAATTGCCGAAGCTTGTCGGCTCCTAGAGCTTTGGTGAAGATGTCGGTTGTCTAAAGATTTGTGTTGATGTGTTGAAGGTCAACATCTCCAGCTTGAACACGCTCTCGGTTGTCTAAAGATTTGTCGTGAACTACAAAAGCTTCACATTAAAAGTCTACAGTAAGATAAATACGTAATTAAAATAAAATAAATCTTGATAATGTTTTATACATAAAGATAATATTAACAACACACTATGATAATATATACATTATATGTAGAGGAAAATAATAAATATATATATTATATTACAAGGACAAGAGAGGACTTGAACCAATAACCCCCACATTATAACTCTCAATACTTTCCATTTACCCTATACTTGTCATACATATAAAGTTATATGTGTTGTTTTATTTGACGTAGTATTGTATGGTTTAAACAATAAACCATATAATATACTACATGTGCACCATATAGCATATTACATTGGCAAGAGAGGACTTCAGCCAACAACATCTACCTTACAAGTGTCGAACCTTACCATTTACCCAATATCCATGATTTGTATATCCATGTATGTCATATTATTTGAATTGATAATTTATAGTCCAAACCATCAAATGTACTACATGTGCACCATATAACACATATGCAAGAGCCCTCTCTACATGTGTGACATATGGCCCACATGCAAAAACCTTCCCCTTTCTATAAAAGGAGAAGGGAGTATAGTCACAAGGATATCGAAGGAATTGAAATCAAAGAACTATATTATATGATATATCTATCAAATCAAATAGAATTATATTACATAAGAGATATCATAAGATAGAAAGAGGAAGACAAGAAGACAATAAAAGAAAACAGCTAGCTTGACGGTCGTGGTGCTCAACTCACAACAAAAGGGTAGAGGTTCAAGTCTTACCCTCATCGAAAGCTAGAAGGGAAGATTGTGATTTACTCTCAAGAATGAGAAGAGTGGTTACCTTGTAAGACAAATTTTGAAGGATCAACGACGCTCACAACCAATTTGTAACTCTTTTGTCTAATAATTATAAATTTCGTACATTCCCTCAAATATCATTTTACATCCTATCTTGTCATATCTCGTTGATCTCTATTAGCTACATATCTACAGTTTTCGTCACTTTCGTCCATAATCCCAATGATTCCTTCCTCACTTTCACGATATCTTTTGTCTACACAATGCTACGCCTCTAGGCGAGCCACGCCACGACACAATTTGGTGAACCCGACGTGAAACGAGGAAGTAGAGGAGACAATCGATAGTGAGGAGTCATCAACATGGCAAGTACAAGCACAATGGATCGGGTAAGGTTGTTTATTGAAAAGTTGAATCAAGATCCACTATTTCATGCCTTACGAGAAGTTCGAGAAAAGATTGGTGTGTTTGATGGCACAAATATTTCGAAGTATGTGAATATATATTATGATGAAATGGAAATGTCTAGTGTGAATGATGTCAATATGATAGCAAACTTTTATAAATTAGTGGACATGGAATTAAGAGATAGAATTCGTGAAATATAAGCATTGCATAGTTTGGATTGGAATGCATTCAAAGAAGCACTTGTGTCTGAATATTTTTTTGAAGATTTCTCTCACGTTACTATGCGTTCATTCCATGAAGGGGTCCTAAAAGAAGATAAAGGATTATCTATGGCTGACACAAAAAAGAGAGTTTGATAGATTGTCTGGAGACTTAAAGGCAGAAGAAATAAATTATTTGTCTTGGCAAAAGGTTGTTTTATTTTGTAGGCAGTTGACAAGACATATAGAAAAGAGTTGGAACTTATGCATGAGGTACCAAATACCGAGGATGGTATAACTACGGATTAGAATGAGGTAACAAATGCTTGTAATAAGTTTATGACGAGAATGCAAAGGAATGGTGCAATGCTAAAAATACCACATGTGGGAATCACGAATTGGCTTGATCAAAACATCGAAGTTCAAAGACTTGGTCAAGAACCATCACACGAAATGGTGCATCAACCATGAGAAATGACCGGAACTAAGAGTGAGTCTTTGCTTGATGATTTAGTTCAAAGTATGAAAGATCTAATAATTAAAGTGGCAAAGCTTGAGAATGGTCACACTTCGAGGTCAAGGGAACCATTTCGACCTCGATGCATGTGGTGCGATAGTCTTGAACATCAATTACGTGATTGTGAAGAATATAAAGACATGGAAAATTGAAACTTGTTGTATTGGAAAAAGGGCAAGATTTACTTAGTTGAAACTAGAAGTCCACTTACAAAGAACTTTGGTGATGGTGGTGTCAAGGTTAAGTTTGAAGAATCTGAAGCAAAGAAGGCTTCTGCAATGTACTACTTGGCAACGACAGGAATGCGTCTCGATGACACGCCATACCGATCATCATTCTGGGAAAAGGTTGTAAGTTCTGCACAAAAGCAAAAGCTAAAGATGGAAGACCTTCATGTTGCCGGAGATTCTATAAGGAAAAATATTAGATGGGATGTTCTGATAGATGCTATGACATTCTATGCTCAGATGCCAGAACACCAAGACCATGAGGTGATAGTGGAAGAAAAAAGGAAAAGGTCGGATGATGAGATTGGCTCGACAAAAAAGCATGAAACAAGAGAAAGCAAAAGAAAAGAAATGGATGCAAAAGTAACAAAAGGTAAATCTGGTCCTTCGTTCAAATTAATGTCTAATATTGAAAAGGATACAGATTTAAAGAAAATTTTAGAAACAAGAATACTAGACAGTCGAGTAGAATTTACACTAAGAGAAGTCTTAGGTATTGCAGAAAAGGAATTTCGTGATGAAATAATTGATATTATGCGAAGAAAGAAGTAAGTAAATGAGCAGGTTACAGAGACAAATCCAAAGGTGGCATATGAAGTGGTGCGCAACAAATCAAACAATATCATTGTTGACTTTCAACATGCATCAACCTCAACAGATGTAAGAAGCCTTTACTCTCGCAAATGTTGGGCAAGAGCAACTACTGAGCATCATGTGAAGATTGGAAATGTTCCAGACCCAATGATGGCACTTATTAATCATGGTTCAGAAATAAATATAATGAGTGCTGATTTTTACAGGAAAGGTAGATGGCCAATTGATACTCAACATGCTTGGCGAGTAAAAGTTGGCACATTAGTCACCGAAGATTTACATTAAAACTCTACAATAAGATAAATACGTAACTAAAATAAAGTAAATCTTGATAATGTTTTATAGATAAAGATAATATCAAAAACACACTATGATAATATATATATATACATTATATGTAGAGGCAAATAAAAAATATATATATTATATTACAAGGGCAAGAGAGGACTTGAACCAATAACCCCCACGTTATAACTCTCAATACTTTCCATTTACCCTATACTTGTCATACATATAAAGTTATATGTGTTGTTTTATTTGACGTAGTATTGTATGGTTTAAACAATAAACCATATAATATACTACATGTGCACCATATAGCATATTACATTGGCTCAAAAAGCATACATGTGCACCATATAGCATATTAAATTGGCAAGACAGGACTTGAGCCAACGACATCTACCTTACAAGTCTCGAGCCTTACCATTTACCCAATATCCATGATTTATATATTATATTATTTGAATTGATAGTGTATAGTCCAAACCATCTAATGTACTACATGTGCACCATATAGCACACATGCAAGAGCCCTCTTTGCATGTGGGCCATATGGCCCACATGCAAAACCCTCACCTTCCTATATAAGGAGAAGGGAGTATAGTGACAAGGATATCGAAGGAATTAAAATCAAAGAACTATATTGTATGATATATCTATCGAATCAAATAGAATTATATTACATAAGAGTTATCGTAAGATAGAAAGAGGAAGACAAGAAGGAAGACAATAAAAGAAAATAACTAGCTGGGCAGTTGTGGTGCTCAACTTATAACAAAAGGGTGGAGGTTCGAGTCTTACCCTCCTCGAAAGCTAGAAGGGACGATTGTGATCTACTCTTAACAATGAGAAGAGCGGTTGAGAAGAGCGGTTACCTTGTGCGACAAAGTTTGAAGGATCAACGACGCTCACAACTAGTTTGTAACTCTTTCATCTAATAATTATAAATTTCTTACATTCCCTCAAATATCATTTTACATCCTATCTTGTCATATCTCGTTGATCTCTGTTTGCTACATATATATGCTTTTCGTCTCTTTTGTCCATAATCCCAGTGATTCCTTCCTCGCTTTCACGACACTTCTAGGCGAGCCACGCTACGTGATCAGATGAAGTGGTAGTGTAGTTCGATATGCTTCGTGCACACGTGGAACGCCGGGTTCCAAGCCAGATAAATATTGCTCATGTTGTCATAGTAAAGGGGAGTCAGATCCTTGATGGGAACACCCAGGTCCTTCAAAACCCTCTTGAGCCATACGACTTCACATGCAGCCACGATTGCGCCCCTATATTCTGTCTTTGTGCTCAAAAGAGAGATAGTTGGTTGCTTCTTGCTACTCCAAGATATTGCTCTGCTAGCGAGGGAGAAATCAAATCCAGAGGTTGATCGTCGATCGGCTTTGTCGCCGGCCCAGTCGACATCTGTGTACGCTTCAAGTTGAATTGGCATGGCTGACTTATAGAGAATGCCATAGTCCATCATTTTGCTCACGTATTGTAGCGCTCTCTTAGCACAATCCAAATGGATATCTCGTGGAGTTTGCATGAATTGGCTAAGGAGCCGAGCAGATAGCTAAGGTCGGGTTGAGTGATCGTGAGGTAGATGAGGTTCCCGATCAGTTGTCGATATTGAGTTCGCTCACACTCTGTAATGCCGGAGTTGGCTTCCAGTTAGAGGTTTTCATTGAGAGGGGTTGCCACAGATTTGCACTAAGTCATCCCAAACTTGTATAGCAAGTTGAGGACGTAGTGCTATTGAGAAATCATTACACCGGTTGGAGTCAGGATTACCTTGATTCAAAGGAAGTAATGGAGCTCCTTCATGTCCGTCATCTCGAATTCATTGGAGCGGAGGGACTTGAACTTGTTGATGTCGACTAGATACTCTCCTTCGATGACCCGATCATCCATGTATAGGTTGATGACAATTAGGCTTCTATAGTCATTTCATACGTAGAGGGAGTTGTCGGATTTCGACATTCTAAAGCTGATTCGATGAAGATACTGGATTATCATCGAGTGCCAAGCACATGTGCTTCCTTAGGGCCATAGAGAGGCTTCGTAAGTCGGCATACTGCTTTCGAATGGATGTTGGATTCGAAGCGTGGTGGTTGTATCACGTACACCTCCTCTTCTAATTTTCCTTGAAGAAAGGCGTTCTTGACGTCCATTTGATGGAGGTGCCACCCTTTTGCCACTGCAAGTGCAATCACGGTCCGCACAATTGTCATCTTTGCCATCGGGGAAAAGGTCTCTTCATAGTCGACTCTATGTGTTTGTGTGTATCCTTGCGCTACGAGTCGATCTTTGTAGCGATTGATAGAGCCGTTGGCATTCTACTTCACCTTGTAAATTCATCTGCAGCTGATTGCCTTTTTGTGTGGTGAGTGGGAAATGAGATCCCATGTCTCGTTCTTGCTGAAGCCATGTTAATCAATTCGACCCATCGCGGATCTTTAGCGGCTTCAACAAAGCTCTCTGGTTCACGATCCACTGCCACCTATATCATAAAGGCATAGTAGTATGCGATATAGTCCTTGTAGCCGAATCAACTAACCGGATTCTTCTCTCGGGTGGAGTGACGGAGTTTCTCATTTGCCGATGTGAATGATTTCTTAACTCCGGCGACCTTATAAGAGTGAGTGATTTGATTCATTGTTGTCAATTTGATCGTCTTCATATTTTGGCATTTTGGCATTTGTCCATCTTTGGACTCGGCCGAGATGTGCTTTGGTTGCTCAGGGGCTCTTCTGACCCACTTAGCCTCTTCATGATCGGACATTCTTTGAACATATGCCTTAGTCAATCTTTGTCTTCTATCTCTTGGTTGGCCAAGTTCGGGTTGACTGGAAATGATTCGGGAGGAGTCAGCTTCAGTTTGTACCATGATGCTGATTAGTCGAAGACGCATCTCCACTTACATGAGGCTTTTGTGTGGAGGGGGTGAGCATTTGTACCCCTTTTACTCTAGTGAGTATCCTACAAGGATACATTTCTCTAACTTAGTATTAGCTTTTGTCACTTTTGGTCGGGAATATGCACGTATGTGATTGACCCGAATATCCTTGCAGGTGATAGGTCTGACTTCTTTTCGTAATACTTCTCGTGAGGAGTGACCTCGTGAACTCCGGATGTTGTGCACCGATTCATGAGGTAGACGGTAGTATTTGCAGGTTCTGCCCAATATGACTTGAGCATATGCTTCTCATTGAGGATGGCCCATGCTACTTCGAGGATGTGCCGATTCTTGCGTTCGGCTACACCGTTATGTTGTGGTGTATGTCGGCAACTGAATTCTCACCGAATTCCTTCTTCTCGAATGTATACGGTGAACGCATCGGAGAAGTATTCCTTTCCTCCGTTTGACTGAAGACATCGTACATGGCGGCCAGTTGTCTTTTTGACTTCGCTTTTGAGTTTTGGAAGTGTGAAAACACTTCGCTCTTCATCCTCATGGGAAAGATCCATGTGTATCTAGAGAAGTCGTTGATGAAGGTAACATAGTGCCAACATCCTCTGAATGTGGTCATTTATGTCGGTCCCCACACATCCGAGTGGACTACGTCCAATAGGCTTTTGCTCATGTTCATATCCTTCAGGAATAGGTGCCAATGTTGCTTGCCGAATTGGCATGCTCCACATATTCCTTCAATCTCTTTTTCTTTGAACGTAGGAAGTCCAATGACAACTCCTTTCGATTGCATCGCCTTAAGTTTGTTGAGATTGATCTTTTATGCCATAGATCTATGTCGTTGTCAGTTTTGAGGCCCTTTGCAAACATGTTCGATTTTATCTCGTTCGATTCGAGGATAAACATTCGGCCTTACCTTCGACCACGAGCAAATAGACGGCCTTCCTTCTTGATGAAGCAACCACCTTGGTTGAATCGAATTTGCATCTGTTGCTCCGCAATTTGGCCGACCGAGACCAAATTCTTCATTATGGTGGGTGCATGCAAGACATTTTTCATAGTTTGTTAACATTCTTTCCGGAATGGGACATTGCCGACATGCCGAATTGGATGAGTGGTGTCATCTCTGGT
The DNA here is from genome assembly GCF_043228905.1 of Azolla caroliniana. Classification (NCBI taxonomy): domain Eukaryota; kingdom Viridiplantae; phylum Streptophyta; class Polypodiopsida; order Salviniales; family Salviniaceae; genus Azolla; species Azolla caroliniana. Next base: position 12,000,927 of record NW_028230444.1, read on the forward strand.
TTCGACAGAGCCGGGTTGATCCAGCTCTTGAAGGTCGTGGAACCATTCTTGATGGGACGTCATATGGTTCGAGGCACCGGAGTTGAAGAACCATACATCTTCCGGACCGGAGGCACTAGTCGAAGTAGAGGCTGATATAGAATTTGCTCTATGTCTCATCACGAACATTCCACCATGGTCATCATAATTGGAATTTGTGGCGTAGTTGGTTAGTTGTCGGCTTGTGGAAGCCGACTCACGCTTCTTCATGGTGGCCAAATTTTTCGCATCCGCATTCCATTGAGGTTTGTTGGCTTGGGCCAGAATGGAAGCTCCCCCTTCTTTTGAAGTTTCCTTGATGGCTTCCGTCTTGTTGCCGAAATTGGGAGTTGTTTTCGTAAGTCAGACCTTGTCCGCCTCGTCCTTGGCCGAATCGGCCTGTAAAGAATCGATGGTGATTCTTGTGCAACAAAATAGGTTAGACATGTGTGTTATGTGTGTGTGTGTGTGTGAGAGAGAGAGAGAGAGAGAGAGAGGAGAGAAACACAAGATAGATAATAGAAAATACTCAAGACGATTGTATATTACAAAGGAGATTAATTGACATATTACAAAGTAGGAGGAGAGTGCTTTATATAGTCACTCTTTCTCTTCATTAACTACCGAAGCTCATGAGTCATGGGGAATGTGGAAACTCATTAGTTATGTGTCATAGAATATGATTCTATGACACATAGTTAATGTGTAAAGAGTAGTGGTGTGACTTTTGACCTTTGAGTGCTCATACACTCTCAAGCGTGTGTTCACACACTAGGCTAGGTTGAGCTTGATTCTCAACATGGCCTCTTGCTCGACTACGTCCTCTTCCTCCGTTCGAATGTGTGTAGAGGATGTGGCCTTCCAAGGCATTGCTCTTAGTTCAAACACGATTTTCTTCAATCAATAACATTGATTGAAGATTGAAAAAGATTATGTGCGGAAACAATCGAGAACTGAACACGGAAAATACGCAGGTTTAATGGAGAGCTTGAATATACACAGTACGCGGGAGAGACAGAGAGAGAGAACACACAAAAACTCAATTCACAAAAAATACTCACTCTTTTCTGTACATAATGACACAAGCCCTGACGATCGGGCTGACACAAGTACTGATAGTACTTGAATGCTCCTAAAGGAGCCTACTACACTAACTCCCAAAATTATTCTTTACAAGGAATACCATAATAACGGCCTTCCGGTTTATGCACCGATACGGCCACGTTATGTGTATTGTTTTACGCACCCAGTCTACGCACTGTATTATGGAATAATGTTGAGCTTGTCTCTCAACACTCCCCCTTAAGCTCAACTTGAGGTTCCACCTGCTCCGCCGGATCTACGCTCCGGTTCCTTCTAGCTTCACACCTCGCTCGCGCTCCTCAACCCGATCGATTCCGCACGCCTCGACCCTTTCGGCCAGCTTGTCTGCTTACACGTCCCTTCTCAGCTTCCTTGTTGTTGCAGTGTTGGCGCCTCTTCTGCTGCCTTCTCTACCGCTTGGCCCTTGGTTGATTCAGTGTATCCGAATCAAACATCTGAACCGACTCGGCTTCCTCCGATCCGTTTTCGCTCTCGTCCGAGTTGGCTATCTCAAACTCGTCTTCGGTCTTCTCGCCCTTGATGGCTTCGTCTCCCCCACACTTCGTTGGCTTCGGTTCTTTCTTTCATCTGCTCCCCTTATGTCCGCTTTTAGACTCTTCCGCGGATCCACCCTCGGCTTCTTCAGCTGATCTGAAATCGAATTCTTCATCCTACTCGGCGTCACGGTCTTTTCCGCTCCTTTCTTGCTCCCTTCCGTGGTCATCATGGACATCTCTCCCCCTCAAGTTCGGCACGTCGAGGTGATGCAACCCAAGCGCACCCGAGAATTGCCGAAACTTGTCCAGACCAAGAGGCTAGGTGAAGATGTCGGCGTTCTGCCAATCTGTTGGAACATATTGAAGTTCAACTTCACCGGAGAGGACACGTTCACGGACGAAATGGTAGTGCACCTCAATGTGCTTATTCCGGGCATGGAAGACGAGTTTCTTAGCTAGTTGGATGCTGCTGAGGTTGTCGCAGTAGATTGTCATTGGATCGGATACCTCCACCTGCAGATTCTTAAGTAGCCTCTTCAACTAGATGGCTTCACATGTCGCGATAGCCGCTCCTCTATACTCAGCTTCGGTGCTCGACAACGCAACTCCCGAGAGAGAACGTGAAACCGGACGTGGATCGACGATCGCCGGCGTTTCCAGCCCAATCAACATAGGTGTAGCCGACCAACTGCGCGGTAGTATCAGTCCGATATAGTAGCCCCCGGTCCTTAGTGCCACTAATGTACCGGAGTACACGTTGTGTGCACTGAAGGTGCTCCTCGGTCGTTCGCACCATGAACTGACTAATCACCATGACCAGGTAGCTGAGATCTGGTTGGGTGATGGTCAAGTATATAAGGCTTCTAACTATTTGTCAGAACCTCGTCGGCTCGCATACCTTTCCAGAATCGGGGCGAAGCTTGACGGTTCTATCCAGAGGAATCGAGACGGACTTACAGTCGGTCATTCCGAACTTGAAGAGCATATTCAACGCCTAATGACATTGGCTGATCAATATGCCTTCAGGGGTACGGATCACTTCGATCCCGAGGAAGTAATGAAGGTCCCCCAGATCCTTCATGTCGAATGATGTCGCAAGCTGGAGCTTCACGCGGTCAATCTCACCTAGGTCGGCGCCGGTGATGACCAAGTCATCAACATAAAGTAAAATGCTAACTAGCCCGAGTCCACCTTTCCGGATGAACAGTGAAGAGTCCGATTTTGACATCACAAAGCCCATCTGATGCAATCATTGCGTGATCTTCGCATTCCAAGCACGCGGGGCTTGCTTTAGTCCGTAAAGGGACTTCTTCAATCGGCACACCGCCGAAGTGTTCGTTCTGGAGTGAAATCCAGGGGGTTGTACCATGTACACCTGTTCCTCAAGCTCACCTTCCAGGAACACATTCTTTACATCCATCTGATGTAAGTGCCACCCCTTAGCCGCTGCTACCGTGAACAAAACACGGACGATCGTCATCTTCGCAACCAGTGCAAACGTCTCATCGTAGTCGATGCCGTGTTTTGGCACGTAGGCTTTCGCTACTAACCAGGCCTTGTATCGGTTGACTGAGCCATCGGTGTTGAACTTAACCTTGTACACCCACCTACATCCGATCAGCTTCACACCTTTCGGTGCGTCAACAAGGTCCCAGGTTTCATTCTCCGCCAATGCGCGCATCTCTTCCTCCATTGCGGCACACCAACACGCGTCCTTCGCCGCTTCTACGTAGCTCTCCGGCTCATGCACTTCCACTACACGCGTCATGTACGCATAGTGATGCGCCATGTACTTGTTAGCCGAAGTTGAGGCCTTCTTGGCCGACACGGACTTCGGTCTCGAAGACCCATCATCATTTCCCTCAGAGTCGGACTCACGTCGATCTGACTCGTTCCTATCCGTGCCATAACCCGACACCTTCTTCTTCCCTTTTTCTTTGCGCGTAAGTTGTCTCCTCAGCTTCCTGCGCGGGGAATGCACGACCGAGTCTCCACTACTCGCCGGCTCTTCATCGGACTGGTCGAACCGACTCAATCATCCATTCGCTCCGCTTAACCAAAACGAAATCGGACTCTCTTCGCGGGTCCCGATTTCAGGCTCATCCGGAGGCATCTCGGCCTCACTGACCTGATCGTCAGAACTTGGATTGGAGGTCCGGAGTCGGAGGCAAGTACCAGGACGCGGACTCGTCAAACACAATGTCGCGGCTCACGCACGCTTGTTTGGTGCGAGGGTTATAACACTTATAACCCTTCTGCTCGTCTGAATAGCCGACCAAGATACACTTCTCGGCTTTTGCATCCAACTTCCTCCGTTTCTCCTTCGGCACATGCACATACACAATGCTACCAAAAACTCTCAAGTGTCGTAGATTCGGCTTCCTTCCGAAATACAGCTCATGCGCTGACACTTTTTCTCCGATCCGATTATGGATGTATACCGCGGTTCGTACCGCCTCGGCCCAATAGAACTTGGGCAAGCTCTTTTGCATTGCCCACGCCGTTTCCACAATCGACCAATTCTTCCTCTTGGCCACGCCGTTTTGCTCTGGCGTGTAACCACAACTAAATTCGCGCCGAATCCCCATCTGTTGCAGGTAGCTGTTGAATTGACCGGAAAAGTACTCTTTCCCGCCATCCGACCGCAAGCACTTGATCTTCCATCCTATTTCCGTTTCCGCGAACCCTTTGAGGTCCCAGAAACAGTCTAAGACTTCACTCTTCTTCTCGATGAGATAGATCCACATGTGCCGCGTATAGTCGTTGATGAAGGAGACAAAATATCAACTCCCGCCAAGACTAACGTTCTGTGTTGGCCCCCATACATTGGAATGTATCAAGTCGAGCTTGTTCCGGCTCCGATTATGCTCGTTAGGGAAAGGAAGCCGGTGTTGCTTCCCGAGTTAGCAGGCTTCACAAATTCGTGCCTTCCGGCCACTAAATTTGGGTAATCCGAACACCACCTGTTTCGATTACAGGTCCTGAAGCCGTTGATAGTTGACGTGGCCTATCCGCTTGTGCCATAAGTCAATATCCGACTCGACTTTTTGTCCTTTCACGAACATTTCGGTGCCACCGTTACTAGAGTCGAGGATAAACATCCTCCCGTCTCTGCGCCCTTGCGCAATAACTCGGCCTTCTTCTTCGATGACGCAACCGAGATGCGTGAACCGGACTTGCATCCCCTGGTCGATGATCTGACCGACTGACACCAGATTCTTCGTGATTGTGGGGACGTGTAACACGTTCATGAGTTTCCCTTTCTGCCTAACATGGCTCAGGGGAACTTCACCGACATTCGCGATCGGATGCGGAGTGTCGTCTCCGGTTGCGACTACTCCTGATTGCATCGGTTTCTCAAGGTATGAGAACCACTCCTCATGGCACGTCATGTGGTTTGATGCACCGGAGTCCACGTACCACACCTCGTCCGATTTCGGGGTGGACATCTTCATCGATTTCGCTTCGTGTCTCGTCACGAACGCAGACCCTTTTCCGGCTTTTCCGGACCCTGCGGCGTAGTGCGATCGCTGCCGATTTCCTTTGTCGGTTTGTCCGGAGCCTGATCCGGATCCGGTCCTCTCTAAATCGGCATGCTTCTTCCACAACTCGCTCTCCTTGTGGCTTTTCTTGCAATAGTACCAGCATTCTGCAACTGATTTCCCTTGCTGGTTCTCGTCGCCTCAACTCCCCCTGTTTCCGGAGGGTCTAGAATTGCTGTCAACATCACTTCGGTGCCTTCTTCCTTGATCCCGTCAGCTGCCTCTATCTCCCTCCGTGTACAACATCTTGTTGTCGTCATGCGTGCTCGTCGACACACCCGCGTGGTTCTCCTTTATAAGGAGCATCGACTATAGGTTGAAAAACGACTGCGTTGTCGTGAAGATCCGTCACTATGCGCGGATCGTGAGGCGGAACCGCCGGGGTTCTGGACCGGAAGGATTCAAAGTCGGTACAAGCTTTGGCGCAAGCTTTAGCAAGAAAGTACTTAAGATAGATTGGGAAAGAGAGAAGTTGAGATTACACGATTGAGAGAGATTGATTGAACTTTTAACTTTAGATTTAAGAAACAAGTTACACGATCAATTTGATAACAAATTTCTTCTTCTTAATTTCATAACAAAAAAAAACGTGTTTTTTCTCCTCCCCCTTCCTTCTTTTATAGATGCTCTCATGCATATGATGCATGTGAGGGTACAAGACACGCATAAATTGCATGTTTGCCATTTGGCGCTTATGTATTACATGTGGTGCATGATAACCATGTCACTCATTTTAGCTCTCATGTATGAGAATTTACATGTAAAAGTACAATGATAGAAATATAAATTCAACTAAATGGCATGGCTTAATGGTAAGCCAATTGACTCCTAACTTGGAGGTGCAAGGTTTGAATCCTTACTTGCCCTCCTTGTATATGTATATATGTATATATATTTATTTATCTAATCGCCGGACGCCGGTTCGTCGGATGCCGTCGGTTACTGATGCCGTCGCCAGTTGCCGCCGGAAACCCGTGCCGTCGTCGGTTGCCACCGGATACCGTCGTCTCACCGGCGCCGGATACCGATGCTACCACCGGATGCTGTCGCCGGTTGCCGCCGGATACCGTCGGTTACCGGTCCCCGCCGGATGTCGTCGTCTCACCGCCAATAAAATTGAGACTGTGGAGATGAGAATGAGTGTACGATGTATTCCAGGGTGCCCTGCTGAGGGTGCGTCATGGCATTAAAAAGAATAATCTTTTTGACCTCAGGTAAATCTGGAACACAAACCTGCGACGCCGGATACCGATTTGCCGTCGAATCACCGGCTCCATCGGCGGTCCGGTTTTGGTTGGCCAAAACCCTTTACGAGTAGCTAGCCCACCTCCACTCTTAGTTCAAGTTATCTTGAACTCTCTATGCGCCACACATAGACACAAAGATAATATCTTTTGTTGTACCTTATATATGATGAGAGTCGTATTTGTCGTGCCTATGTGGGATATCTCACAATTTTCTCTTTTCCTTTCACAAACTTTATACCCTCATATCTTTACATTTAGTTGTCCGTTTCTCGTGTAATAAAGTGCATTCGAAACCTCCATCATTTTGTACTTAGATATTAAATTTATTTAAAATGTTATCTTCACAATTATTGTATTATGTGATTCATACTCGATTTCATACGTTTTATGGGATTTTCACACTATTGACGAAAATCTTCATGACAGCGTATTCTCCCGTGTACACACAACAATTTTGAATGCTCCGAACTTCGACGCCAGTTCCCCGAGACAGATCTACACCATCTCGCCTTCCTCGACGTTTTACATCGATGGAGGCTAAGGAGTCACATATATCTTTGATCTTCGAGGTTTCCCTTCGGCATAATCGGCCTTCCTTAGTGCCGGAGCTTCAAGAAGCAGTTTCTTTAATCTTCGCATCGCCTTTGTGTGCTCGTCTCGCCATTCGAACTTTATTCTTTTCTTTAGTAGTCCATATAACGGTTTGGCGACATGAGCGTAGTGAGGAATCCATATATGATAAAACGCGCACGCTCCAAGGAACCTTCAAACCTCTGTTTGGTTTTCGCATTCTTCTTTCATGTCTTGGATTGCGTTCACTTTGGATGGCGAGGGCTTCCGGCCGTATGCTCCACACAAGTGACCTACCACCAGGATCTCTGGTTGCCCGAATGCGGATTTTTCTCCCGAAAATGTCAAATTCGCATGTTCGAGCCTTTGAAGCACCTTCTTGCAATCTTTCATATGATCCGCAACGAACTTTCTACAACCTTCCTTATCTTTTGATTCATCTTTCTCCTCATCCGAACATCCTTTTATCGGAATATCATCCAAGAATGGCATCGTGATTTCCGGAATGCAATCCTTCAAGACTTTATTCATGGCATTCACCATATGAGCCACCGAGTTCGTTGTGCCTTGGGGTAAGGTACACATCCGCACAAGCCCGATCGGAGTCCTCATGGTTGTAATGTCCCGACTGTCGATCGCCAATTGGAATTGGTCATATCCGGAGTAGAGATCGCCAATGGAGTAGATGGACCGGCCCGCAAACACTTCGGCAAATTCGTCCACGCTCGGACCGATTCCGGCATTTCGAATTGTCACCTTGTTGACGGATTGAAGATCTTGGATGAATCGCAATGATACATTCTTCTTCGGCACCGTGAACCACCTATTGGTATAAGGATCATTCGACGGTTCTAGAATTCCCATACTCACCTTCTCCTTTAAGAACTCGATCAGCTTCGAAAGGTGTGCTCTCGGAACTGGTTTCGGTTTCAAATTCCAAGGCACATGAGGCACCGTGAAGATCACCATCGGCTCTATAACCTTTGGGTCGGCGCATCCGATTTCTCGTGGGAAGAATGCAAAAGCCTTCCCATGTCTCTCAAGCATATCACGAAACATTCGCTCCTCTTCAGGGAGAAGGAAATCTTCCTTTCCAACTTGTAGCTTCCCCTTCGTCTCTTTGGTGAAGACATGACCTATCTTCTTCGGATCTCTTAAGCTTGGATTGTTAGCGACTTCCTTCATCTTTTGCCAGCTATCTTCCGGTAGCGGAACCGCAACTGGCTTGATCTTCTTATCCACCGTTTTATATTTCGTGTTGATGTCAGATTCCTTCATCGAGATGCCACGACGGTATTCATCGATGATAGCGTACATGTTGACGGAGTTAACCGAAATCACGCGTTGGTTGTGAAGATAGCTCAAGTCCACGACGTCCTCGATTTCGCCGATGGTATCGTTAAATGAGGCTTCTTCCATAATATGAGTCACAAACTCTCCTTCTTCTATTATGTTCTCTTCTTTCAGCATCTTCTCGAATTCTTGTATCCGGCGCTTGTGCTTCTTGTCGGGTAGTACTAGTTTACATGCGCCACTAGGTGTGACACATGTTGCTTCTCCTTGCAATCCACGCACTCTTCTTTCTTGTGGGGTCTTGTGATTGCTCGGACAATTTGTGCCCCATGCTTCAATAGTCCGCTCTAAAAATCCGAGGATTCGCCTCCGAGACTATCTCGATTCCTTTCATGATTGGCTCGCACCGTTAGGAATTGGACCGATCTTTGGTTGTCAAGACTCTTTATTCGTGCGAAGGCTGCTCCATTATCGAACACTTTGGTCTCCATCTGAGATGATGTGATATAAGGTTGCCCTAGGATGACAGGATGCGACGCCGATTCTTGTACAAAGAAGTGTTGATCCATCGCCACATCCCCGATCGTGACTTTGATATTGGGACAAGCTCCGTACAAGTCCTCGGTAGACTTTGTTGCCGCGCGAATCTTCCATCCGTGGTTTGTATTATTGGCCACCTTCCTTTTTTGTAGAAGTTGGTTGACATGAGGTTAATCTCTGAGCTGTGGTCGATCAAGGCTACCACGGTCTCTTTCTTCTCCCCGATCTTCACCGGCGTCTTCGTTGTTGCTCGTGCCCAATGAGGTCGAGTGTAGTGGCTATCCACCACATCTTCATCGATTTCGTCTCTTGCCATCGTTATGGCATTCGTTTTTGCTTTTTGCGGCTTCTCTTCTTCCTCATCTGATTGTTGTCTCTTTCTCTTTACAAGGTCCACGATCGTGTCATGGAACTCCTTCGTAATGCCAAGCAATTCCCTCAAGGACAAAGTTACGTGGCTATCAAGAACTCGTTCTTCGAGAATCTTCTTTAGGTCCGTCGTCTGCTCTATGTCCGACCTGAGCTTATAGGTAGGTATAGTCCTTGTCATCCGAGCGGGGTCTTTGACACCAACCTTCACGGGCCGAACCGTTTCTTCAACTCGTATGCTTGGCTCCCCTTTTCAGCTTGATTCTCGTTCCTCCGTTTGTAAAGGTTGACTCGTCTCTGTATCGACCTTCTTTTTCGCGTTCCTTGTTTCATGTCTTTTTGATGGGCCTTGCTCTTCTATTCTCTTTCTCTTTTCTTCGACGAACACCTCGTGGTTGTCGCACATCACCTCTGTGAGTATGGTGTTGTCGTCCACCGGATCCGACCACCCGGTTATGCTTTGCACGCTTCAGTCTGCAAGCTCTACCTCGTTCAATGTGACTTTTCCCTTCTTCTCATATTCGAGAACGAAAGTCCAAAACTTTGCTCCCGCTCTAGCAGCTTCAGTCTTGTCTTTGCCGACTCTTATTCCGGCCGACGCAGCATAGTGCATCGCATCCACATGAGTCGCATCGGCATCCTCCATAGATTTCTTCATTCCTCCTCTTCCGAAATTCACCCGTAGGGGTCTTCTAGTCTCGCTTGAGCAGATCATGTTGTCCTCTATGTATACGATATTTTGTCGAATCGCCTCTCGAAGGCTCGCACAATCCCTTCTCATGTGGTCCATGCTATCGCACCACACGCATCTAAAGGGTTCTTTTCCTTTAGGGCCCCGACGATTCATGTTGGCTAGGGTGACCTTCTCGAACTTCTTCGCTAGCTCTTCAATGATGTCGTCATCAATCTTCTTTTCTTCCACGTTACTTTGTCTTGGTGGCTTAGCTACTTTCGGGGGTCTTGCTTTCTCCGTGGTAGTCGATCCCGTCAAGTCGGTGTCATCAACCCATTGGCGACGCTTGTCGAGCCTATTGCATGCCCGCTTCACTGCGATCCAGTCCGCTACGAGCCCATTTGCTTGGGTATCATCTTCGAGAAGAGTCCCCAACTCTCGTCTATCCTTTATGTCCATGGCCTTCAAGAAGTACAAAGTCTTGTCCTCTTCAAGCAGCACTTGGTCCGTATTGGGGAGACGACTAAACATCTGGTTGAATTCGTCGTACACCCTCGAGACGCTCATCTTCTTATTCTTCTTCTCTATCCAGTTCATCAGGGCATGTCGAGTCATCCTCGTTGAGTCTTCAGTCACGAACTCCGCTAGTATCGTTTTCTCGAACTCGGACCATGTTGTCTTACCTTCTTGAAGCTTGATGACGCGTCTTTGGATGTTGTTGGCGACAACTCTCTTGAAGCTTGCGATTTGACGTGCCTCAGACACGTCCCTCTGATTCATCTCCCTTCTATATAAATCAAGGAACGTCATAACGTTCCTTCCATCGAATTGGCCCACGAGCTCTACGACACGATCGACAGCCTTCTCCACGCTCGCGTCGTTGTCCTGAGATCTCATCATTTGCTCGACGATTAGCATCATCCTTTCGAGCTCTCCCACTTGGTTGCTTGAGGACGCCATCTCCAAGTATTAATCTTGACTTGATCCTTCCTACCGCCTCTTTCACGTCGGGTTCACCACTTAATTATGTCGTGAAGATCCGTCACTACGCGCGGATCGTGAGGCGGAACCGCCGGGGTTCTGGACCGGAAGGATTCAAAGTCGGTACAAGCTTTGGCGCAAGCTTTAGCGAGAAAGTACTTAAGATAGATTGGGAAAAAGAAAAGTTGAGATTCCACGATTGAGAGAGATTGATTGAACTTTTAACTTTAGATTTAAGAAACAAGTTACACGATCAATTTGATAACGAATTTCTTCTTCTTAATTCCATAATAAAAAAAAACATGTTTTTTCTCCTCCCCCTTCCTTCTTTTATTGATGCTCTCATGCATATGATGCATGTGAGGGTACAAGACACGCATAAATTGCATGTTTGCCATTTGGCGCTTATTTATTACATGTGGTGCATGATAACCATGTCACTCATTTTAGCTCTCATATATGAGAATTTACATGTAAAAGTACAATGATAGAAATATAAATTCAACTAAATGGCATGGCTTAATGGTAAGCCAATTGACTCCTAACTTGGAGGTGCAAGGTTCGAATCTTTACTTGCCCTCGTATATGTATATATTTATATATTTATTTATCTAATCGCCGGACGCCGGTTCGTCGGATGCCGTCGCCGGTTGCCGCTGAAAACCCGTGCCATCGCCGGATGTCGTCGTCGGTTGCCGCCGGATGCCGTCGTCTCACCGGCGCCGGATACCGGTGTTGCCACCGGATGTCGTCGCCGGTTTCCGCCGGATACCGGTGCCGCCGCCGGATGCCATCGGTTACCGGTCCCCGCCGGATGCCGTCGTCTCACCGGCGGCGGCGGCATCCGCCGCCGGATACCGGTTTGCCGTCGAATCACCGGCTCCATCGCCGATCCGGTTTTGGTTGGCCAAAACCCTTTACGAGTAGCTAGCCCACCTCCACTCTTAGTTCAAGTTACCTTGAACTCTCTATGCTCCACACATAGACACAAAGATAATATCTTTTGTTGTACCTTATATATGATGAGAGTCATATTTGTCGTGCCTATGTGGGATATCTCACAATTTTCTCTTTTCCTTTCACAAACTTTATACCCTCATATCTTTACATTTAGTTGTCCGTTTCTCGTGTAATAAAGTGCATTCGAAACCTCCATCATTTTGTACTTAGATATTAAATTTATTTAAAATGTTATCTTCACAATTATTGTATTATGTGATTCATACTCGATTTCATACGTTTTATGGGATTTTCACACTATTGACGAAAATCTTCACGACAGCGTATTCTCCCGTGTACACACAACAGTTTTGAATTCTCCGAACTTCGACGCCAGTTCCCCAAGACAGATCTACACCATCTCGCCTTCCTCGACGTTCACATCGATGGAGGCTAAGGAGTCACATATATCTTTAATCTTCGAGGTGTGATAAGCCACCGACAAATCGCGTTGTCGTAGGTTGCTCAGCTCCTGTCGGAGTTGAAGCTTTCTAGATGTAGTGCTTGCGGCGAAAATCTTCTTCAAATTTCCCTAAGCATCTTTCGGCGTTTTTGCATCACGAATGTAGCTTAGGAGTTGTTCGCCAACACAAGACGCAAAGTAGTACAATACTCTGCTCGTCGACTATTCCCACGCCGGGAAATCTCTGTGTGTCGATTTGGGTGCTGTGTCATTTGCTCCGTCGACATAGCTCCAGTAACCGTGCCCGAGCAGGTACTGGTGCATCTTGTAGGACCAAGACGTGTAGTTTTTTCTGTCGAGCTTCTCGATAGGAAGCGAGCTAGCCATGCCTCTATCCATTTTGTTTTTCCTGTTCTTCTTGCTTAGTTTTCTTTTCAAGCTATGTCGGCTATAGAGGTTCTCAACCCTCGTGCTCTGATACCATGAAAAAGATTATGTGTGGAAGCAATAGAGAACTGAACACGGAAAATACGCAGGTTTAATGGAGAGCTTGAATATACACAATACGCGGGAGAGACACAGAGAGAGAACACACAGAAACTCAATTCAAAAAAAATACTCACTCTATTCTATACATACTTCGTGCTCGGTGAGCACCTTATATACAAGCCCTGACAATCGGGCTGACACAAGTACTGACAGTACTTGAATGCTCATATAGGAGCCTACTACACTATCTCCCAAAATTATTTCTTACGAGGAATACCATAATAACGGCCTTCCGGTTTACGCACCGATACGGCCACGTTATGCATACTGTTTTATGCACCCAATCTACACATTGGGTTAAGCACCGTATTACGCACTAATGTTGAGCTTGTCTCTCAACAAAGATCAAAGAAAGAGGGAGGATTCCCCCTTGCTTGAATGGTTGTTCTCATCGGGCTGAACCGTGGTGCAAGGCCGTGGAGGCATATTTGCAACATCTCGTCATCATCCACATTGATGCATATTGATCCGAGTGAGTCACAAAGCTCCTTGATCTTCAAGGTGTAGCTCATTATGGACATGTCCATTTGTTCGATGTTGTTCAACTCTTGGTGGAGTTTAAGCTTTTGTGCCGTCATATTGGCAGCGAATATCTTCCATAGATTCTCCCATGCTTCTTGTGGCGTCATGGCTTCTCGAATGTGGCCTAGAATGTGGTCATGAACACATGTCTCCAAGCAATACATTACTCGACTCGGCGCTTGCTCCCATGTTGAGTAGTCGGCGTCCTTTGGGTCGTGTCGATTTTCTTGTGCTCCTTTGATGTAGCTCCAATAACCTTGGCCGAAAAGGTATTGGTGCATCTTGTACTCCCAAGATGCGAATTTGTTTCGGTCCAAGTTCTCGATAGGGAGAGCGCTCCCAAATTGAGTATTCATGGTGTTCAATGTGGAGGTACTACGATCGCGATCAACCGGATTTCTTAGAATTGTTGGCATAGACACAACACACGCAGATGGGCCAGATCGACCTACCAAAGCGCTCTGATACCATGTAAAGAACCGATGGTGATTCTTGTGCAGTAGAATAGGTTAGAGATGTGTGTTATGTGTGTGTGTGTGAGAGAGAGAGAGAGAGAAGAGGAGAGAAACATAAGATAGATAGGAAAAAGAAATACTCAAGAAGATTGTATATTACAAAGGAGATTAACCGACGCATTACAAAGTAGGAGGAGAGTGCTTTATATAGTCACTCTCTCTCTTCATTAACTACCGAACCTCATGGGTCATGGGGAATGTGGAAACTCATTAGTTATGTGTCATGGAATATGATTCTATGACACATAGTTAATGTGTAGAGAGTAGTGTAACAGTTGTGACTTTTGACCATTGAGTGTTCATACACTCTCAAGGGTGTGTTCACACACTAGACTAGGTTGAGCTTGATTGTCAACTGTTTCCTTGTGGGCCGTAATTTCGGCATCCAACTTGTCTTGGATTGTTTTCATGCCCTTCCTTGCCATTGCTCGAATGTCCTCTCCCGATCTGATGATTGTCAGAGATTGGAGCGGAGTCGCTCTATCTCCATTTTTGTGAGTTCCGCCTCTTTTGCCGTTATCGCCGTTTGAGCTTCAACCTTCTCATTGAGTCTTTGTATTTCGGGTGTTCGAGAGGCTGCGGTGCTGGTTGAGGCTATGGCTTCTTGTAGGCGGTGCTTGAAGTCGATGATCTTCTTCTAGGCCTCTTTGAATTGTTGTTTGGCGAGTTTTTCGGCCTTCTTCACGGGCTTGTTTTTATAGACCATATCTTTCACCCAACCGTACCGTGGTGAGCTCCATGTGCACGTCGACTAAGACGGTGTTCAATGCGGAAGCTTGATTCCCATATGGCCTTTTTCCACGTTCCTCATACGGCCGAATTTGCTCAAAGGGCACTCATCTTCTCCTTCCGCTAGTCCTGCCCGAGCTTGCTCGATCATCTGTCTTTCCGCATGTTCCTCTCTACCATGCGTTGCTAGACCTTGATTTGTTGCAGAGCCAAGAAATCCATGATTTCAAGTGATGTGCCGAATTGTAATAAAGCAGCGAACTCATGGGCTACGACTAGCATATCTGAGTAGACCATCACGACATTATCTGGTGTGAGAATGCCTTTTCGTCTCTTTGTATTCCCAGCGTTTGGGTTGAGGATTGCTCGGCCATTCGTCTATTTCATGGTCTGTGATGTGTTTCTTGTTCCGTGTGATGACGGACTCCGGGGTGTGATTGCTTCCTTCCTCCTCCCATTCCATGGTTGTGAGGTGTTCGAGACGCCGCTTCTGCTGATGCAGAGCTAGTGATGGTCGGGACAAGGCTGGAGTTGGTATTGTCGGTGAGGGGAACACTATTGTCAATATATTGTTGGATGATTGGGCGGAGCTTCTTACCGGCTTGGAAGGCATGGATTCCTTCGCACAACGATGGCCCTATGATGATGCCCCAATTGACGGTGTGTCCCTCAAAGGTTGATATGATGATGTTGGCCTTCTGTTTGGGCATCCCATAAGCATTGGGGTGCACGCAACCCACCTCTAGTAGGAACTTGGAGATCTCACGGAACAAAGGATCGGGGGCATCCCTTGTCCTATACACCTTGGTAGAGAGTGAGTATTTGCCAAAATACCATTCGAGGACCTTGGTGGGAGGGATCTCGAAGTGGCGTTCCACTATGGCGGTCAAGTCCAACTTTTTTGCGGATTGTGGCATTCGTGATCATACCCACATTGATCTGCGTCCCCATGTTATGGGAGTTGGGTCGGGGCGGTGCTTCCGCTACTCGGATGTATCTGACAAAGCCGTGGTCATGGAGCCACCATTGCAGAGCAGGTGAGATATTGATCGACATGGTAGTCTTGGCATCGATTGTTGTAGAAAGGTTGTCGGTGTGGTGTAAAGAGCTTGGAGGGCGTTTGGTTAGAGAAATGGCTTGAATTACCTTTTTGTGAGATGGGCACACTAGTGTTCAAGATTCTTTGACCAATGTTCTCCACGCGTGTGATTAGAACGGGTACTTGCTTTCTTGGGATGTGCGCCTACATAGAAGATCTTAAATATATAGTTTTGACTACCTTTTCTTTTTCCTTTTATTGTTTTTTTCTTTTTTCTCAATTTGATACCTAATGGTAATGGATGTTAATATATTACATTAATATTACATTATTACACAATGGGGTTCGTATTAATGAGGGGTGGGTCCCCCGCCCGAGATTGATTTGGCAAGGACTAGGCTGGCATTTTCGCCCGTTAACTTCGCGGCGTTTCTGAATGGATTTGAGGGTGTGGGGCCTATGTAGAGTTTGAGTCAAAAGCCATTAACCTTTTGTTGTAAAATTTCCCCGGTGAGAGTACGAGGATCAAAGGTGCCGTTTTCGGCTCCGACAATCCAATACGGCCCCATCCATCGGAATTGAAGCTTGCCCGACTTTTTTCCCATGTATGTTTGGAACCTGAGTACGGTGTCGTAGTGTATTCCGTACATTATGTGAAAAACGTATGGAGTACTTGATTGAATAAGTATGACGAAGAAGAAGAAAATAGGAAAATGCATGTTACATGCATAGGGCAAGTTTCAAACCTTGTATCTCCATTATACTAACACATCATGGATGATATAATATAGATTTAATATGTAAAGAGTTATGCTTACGCATATTTTCTAGGGAAACAAAGCGCTACTCATTCACATCCAGTGTGTATACAAGCTTTAGTTAGAAGAAAACGCATGATAAAAAAAACGCATGCTAGAAAAACCAAAGCTAGAAAAAAAAGCATGAAGTCCATTGTTAGAAAAGGCATGCAGACTATAGTTAGAAAATACATGGATTGCTATGCGCTAAGCCTCTCCCATCACTATATAAGGGTGGGGAGCACAATGTAATAGAGAGAGAAAATTATGGGGTGATTATTTGGGATTAAATATTGATTAATATAATACTCATGGGATTCATGAGGTTTTCGATCTCTCTTTTCAAATCTATTCCAATCTATTATTAGGGTTCTCAGGGTTGATTAATATAATACATTATACTTGTGGTATTCACGAGTTTTCTATCTCTCTTTCTTGCAATCTATTCATAACTAGACTCGTCTCAAGTTCTTCTCCACCTAGTCCAAAACCCTAGTGGTTCCCACCCGACTCACGCAATGATTCGGCGCCAAAAGGCACGACACATTGGGTGAACCCGATATGAAGACGGGGCTGCAAGGAGATGGAGAATCCACAAGAGGCAATGAACATGATGATGAAGTTCAAGCGGATGTTGCAAGAACAATGCATGATGTCGGAGATTGCGGTGGTAGTAAAGCGGCTCGTGCAACGGAACGAGCAATTCAACGGAAAGAATGTGTCATGCTATCTACGTGATGACAAGGTGAAGATGATGCGATGTGGGATACCCTATCGGGATCGAACTCGAAGATGATGATAGTGCAAATGGTTCTATCAGTTGCATAAGCGCGTTGTCGATCGCCATGTCTGACGCATCCATGAACACGTGGAATGGCCACGTCCAATCCGGTGGTTGTACGGCCGGTGTCGGTGTTAGCATGGCCTTTAAGGCCATGTAAGTCTTATCTTCCGACTCGGTCCAACTGAATGGTGTTCAATGTACTGCCGCATGGAGAGGTCTCGCAAAGTTGGCCTGGTAGCGCAGCATTTGACTATGCCAACGGATCTAGTCCAAGAAGCGACTTAGGGCCTTGGCATTCTTTGGGGTCAGTGCCTCGATGATGGCCTTGATCTTCCATGGATCAACCTCAATGCCTTCACGGCTTATTATATGTCTGAGGAGGGTCCCACTTCTCACGCCAAATGCACATTTTGCTGGATTGAGGCTAAGTCGTGTTGAGTGGCATCGCTCCAAGCATAACCGCAGGTGTCATAGATGTTCGTGGCACGCACCGTACACCGCGAAATTGACAAGGAAGACCTATATAAAGACAGGTATGTATTCATTGAATATTTCTGTGATGATGCGCTTTGTAAAGAAAATGGAGCAAGTGGCGTAATGCAGCAGAAGATAGTTGAGTGTGTGTGTGTGTACGTAAGGCAAATGAGAGAGAGAGAGAGAGAGTAAGAGGGAGCTTAAGACAGAGATAAGTATGTATTACATCCAACAATAACAAAGTTACAATGGGTTGGTTTAAATACCAACTAAGTTAGGGCAAGTGCCCTTTCTACTATTTACAAAACTAGCATGGTGTGTCCATGAGCTAGTGTGAAACCTGTTAGTAAGGGAAGTTGAGTTCGACTCTATCGAAGGGTTGTTCGGTTCTTACTTCGACTCGTCTCTTCGGCTTTGATCAACTGTGTATTACGTACGTACTTTCATATCGTGCGTACGTTGTTCGGTTCACTTGTTTTGTACTCCTCCTCAAGCTCGGCTAGTCGGGAAGAGATAGGCCAAGGTTCGACACAAACTACCGAAGCTTTTCAATACCAAGGGCTTTCATGAAAATGTCGGCTACCTGTAGGTGCGTACTGAGATGTTGTAAATCGATATCTCCGGCCTCTACGCGCTCGCGGATGAAATCATAGTGCACTTCGATGTGCTTAGTCCACCAATGGAATACGGGGTTCCACGCCAGGTAGATACTGCTGATGTTGTTGCAGTATAGACGAATTGGATCTTTGATGAGTACGCCCAACTCCTTCAGTATACGCTTGAGCCATACGGCTTCGCATGCGGCGACTGCCGCACCCCTGCATTCGGATTCCGTGCTCGACAGTGTGACGGTCGGCTGCTTCTTACTGCTCCAAGAGATCGCTCCACTACCAAGAGAGAAGATGAATCCGGATGTGGATCGTCTATCTACTTTGTATCCTGCCGAGTCTGCGTCTGTGTACCCTTCGAGTCGAATGATCGTATTTGACTTATACATGATGTCGTAGTTCATCGTCGTGCCAACATACCGAAGTATCCGCTTAGTGCAATCCCGATGAAGATTTTGTGGATGTTTCATAAATTGAGTAAGTAGGCCGACCGAATAGTTGAGGTCGAGTCTCGTGATGGTTAGATAAATTAAGCTACCGATCAGTTCACGATATTGAGTCGACTCACTCTCGGTCGTGCCGGAGTTAACATCAATCTTGAAGTTACGATCGAGAGGGGTAAACACAGGTTTGCACTCCGTCATTCCGAACTTGTAGAGTAAGTTGAGAACGTAGTGCCATTGTGATATCATTAGTCCGACTAGTGTTCGAATTACTTCAATGCCTAGGAAGTAATGGATCTTGTGCAGGTCTTTCATTTCGAATCTGCCGGAAATAAGTGATTTAACCTTGTTAATCTTGGCTAGATCTTTTCCTCCGATGACCAAATCATCCATGTAAAGGATGATGACAATCGGGCTATCTGACTTGTTTCGGATGTACAGAGAAGTATCGGATCTTGACATTCGAAATCCGATCTGATGAAGATACTGTCTCATCTTCAAGTGCCACGCACGTGGTGCTTGTTTGAGGCCGTAAAATGGTTTCTTAAATTGACATAGGGTGTGCGGATAGTTACACAATTCAAATCCTGGTGGTTGAACCATATACACGTCCTCTTCCAATTCTCCCTGGAGGAAGGCGTTTTTCACATCCATCTGGTGGAGGTGCCACCCTTTCACCGCTACCAGGGCAATTACGGTCCGTAAAGTGGTCATCTTTGCCACTGGGGCAAAGGTCTCTTCGTAGTCTACACCATCAATTTGTGCATATCCTTTTGCAACAAGACGTGCTTTGAGGTGATTTACAAAGCCATTGGGATTGTGCTTCACCTTATAAATCCATCTGCAACCAATAGTTTTCTTGTTCGGCGGGTGAGGAACGAGATCCCATGTCTCGTTTTTGCATAACGCTTCCATTTCCTCATGCATCACGTTGACCCATTACGGATCCTTTACGGCTTCGAAAAGGGTTTATGACTCCCGTACTGACGCTACCTTCATCATAAAGGCGTAATGGTACGCCATGTACTCATTGTAGCCATAACGGCTTACAAGGTTCTTCTCTCGGGTGGACCGGCGTAGCTTTTCGTTCGCGGATACTAAGGTTTTCTTCACTCCATTTGTCCAGATGTCGAGGCCTTCGACCTCACTATCCAGGAAGTAAGTCGATTCGTTGCCATCGAAGTGATCGTCTTCATACTCCGCCATTTTCACCTTCCCTTTGTCCAGCTTCGGACTTGGCCGAGATGTGCTTTGATCACTCGGTGGTTCTTGTGGCCCACTTAATCGGGTCGTGATTGGACTTTCGTCGAACATGCGTGTAACTCGATCTTCGGCTTTTGCCTCTATTTCGGCCTTTTCCGGGTTGAGCGGAGCCGGAATCGAAGTTGCCTCTGGTGCATACCACGATGTGTACTCGTCGAAAATGACATCTCAACTTGTTCGAACTTTTCGGGAAGATGGATTGTAGCATTTGTACCCCTTCTGTTTGAGCGAGTAACCCCTTTTGTCCTACTTCGGGTCAAGCTTTTGTCACGTATCATTAGGAATATGCACATAAGCGATTGAGCCGAAAATATGAACATGTGATAAGTCCGACTTCTTACCAAGAAACTTCTCATGGTGGGTTGCGTTGTGTACTCCCAAGGTTGTGCACCTATTCATGAGTTATACGACCGTGTTCGCCGCTTCTGCCCA
Organism: Azolla caroliniana; assembly: GCF_043228905.1. Taxonomy (NCBI): domain Eukaryota; kingdom Viridiplantae; phylum Streptophyta; class Polypodiopsida; order Salviniales; family Salviniaceae; genus Azolla; species Azolla caroliniana. Next base: position 12,021,297 of record NW_028230444.1, read on the forward strand.
ATATGATTTCGGCAGGTTCTTCTCGTTCATCATTGTCCGTGCTACCTCTACTATGTGCCGGTTCTTCCGCTCAGCTACGTGGTTTTGTTGAGGTGTGTGACGGCATGAAAATTCTCATCGGATTCCTTCCTTTCGGAGATACGCCGTAAACTCATTTGAAAAATATTCTTTGCCTCCATCTGATCGAAGGCAGTGTATGTGCCGACCCGTAGTTTTTTCGACTTCGGCTTTGAATCTCTGGAAGTATCCAAACACTTCTCTGATTTGTTTCATCAGGTAGATCTAGGTGTTCTTGGAGAAGTCGTCAATGAATGTAACGTAATATCAAGACCGCCAATTGTGGTTATCTGGGTCGGTCCCCATACATCTGAATGTACGACATTCAGGATCCCTTTGCTCACATTCCGTTCTTTCGGGAATGGTTATCGGCGTTGCTTTCCGAATTGGCACGCTTCACGTACGCCCGCAATCTCCTTCGTGGTAAAGTTCGGAAGTCCGATTATGACTCCTCTCTATTGCATGTTCTGAAGCTCTTGGAGATTGATGTGACCAATTCTCTTGTGCCACAAGTTTAGGTCGGTTTCGACTTTGAGGCCCATTGCAAACATGGTCGATTTTACCTCCTTCGATTCGAGGAAAAACATACGGCCTTCACGACGTCCATGAGCTACGACTCAATTGCCTCTTTCGATAAAGCACCCATCATTGTTGAATCGTACTTGCATTCCTTGTTCAACAATCTGGCCGACCGAGACCAAGTTTTTCGTGATTGAAGGAACATGCAATACATTCTTGAGGTAGGTTTGTTTGCCGTCGTTTCTAAATGGGACATTCCCGATATGTGTATTGGATGGGTCATGTCATCGCCTATCTCAACATATCTGGGACGTTCGGGTTTTTGTAATTCCCGAAACCAATCTTCATGAGACGTCATGTGGTTGGATGCTCCCGAGTCAACAAACCATACATTCTCTGAGGGTGTGGTTCTTGTTTCACCTTGAGTCGCCATTCAGTGCCCTTTGTGCCTCATCATGAACATTCCGCTACGATCGTCGTAGTCGGAATTCGATGCGGAATTCGTGAACATTCCATTACGATTGTCGTAGTCGGAATTTGATGCATAATTCATAAACATTCGACCAATCGAAGCAAAGTCTCGCTTCTTCTTTCGGCACTCCTCTTCGTAGTGTCCGAGTTTTCCTCAGTATACGCATTCGATTGGGTTATTGTGATTGCTTGGTCCGGCGTGATGACTCCCCCTTCTACCAAACTCTCTAGAGTTGTTCCTGTTCGCTTGCCATTGGTGGGAGTTACACTCTTGGATCCGCCAACCGTGGCGGCCTTGTCCGAATGGACCTCTATTTCCACGACCGAAATTTCTTCTATCATCCGATTGGGAGTAGATCATCTAACCCTCTAGTGCATTGCTCCTTTGTCGAGCGTGATTTTCCTCGACCAACAACATTGACTAGAGATCGAAAAAGGTGGGAGGATTCTCTCTTGTGAGGATGGCGAACCTTATTGTGCTGAATCAAGGTGCCAAGCCTCCGAGGCATATCTGCACCATTTCTTCGTCTTCAATGCCAACATTGATCGACCCGAGGGCATCACACAGCTCCTTGATCTTCAAGGTGTAGCTGCCAATTGACATGTCCCTTTGTTGAATGCCATTCAACTCTCGACAAAGCTGGAGTTTGCGGGTAGCTGTATTCGCTGTGAAGATCTTCTTGAGATTGTCCCATGCTTCTTTTGGCATTTTTGCCTCTCTAATATAGCCAAGCATGTGATCATGTACGCATGATGCAAGGCAATACAACACACAGCTTGCAGCCTGCTCCCACGTTGGGTAGTCTGTGTGTGTCAGGTTGGGTTGCGTTTCGTGAGCTCCTTCAATATAGCTCCAGTATTCTTGTCCGACAAGGTACTGATGCATCTTGGGAGTCCTGTCGAGCTTCTCCGTAGGAAGAGTGCTTCCCATCTGAGTATTCATGGTGATTTCTTCTCTATGTCATGATATGGCAAGACTCGAACCCATGACCTTAAGTTACATAAGTCGAGCTCTTGACCATTATACCATCTATTGTAATACGTAGGATATTATTTTCATTTAAGTTTTATTATAGAAAATTGATGTATATTCCAGATTTCTCTGGAACATTCTAGAAACTTCAAGAGTACTCCTAAGAATACTATAAAAGGAGGCACTAGGCATTATTTCAAACCAAATCGGTTCAATGCCAGTCTTAAGCCTCGTAGCTACTATTGTATACTCTCTTCACATAATATATATCTTTTATCATCATTCTGCCACCCTTCTCTCTCTCTCTCTCTCTCTCTCTCTCTCTCTCTCTCTCTCTCTCTCTCTCTTGCTCGCTCACTCTTTCCGTCTCTCGAGGGTTCTACACCTCTCTTAGTACTAATCCTCATCCTTTAGTACTAATTCCTTCTTTGTCTTAGTACTAATCCTGACAGTTTGAACCGATTTCCGTCCTCCTTCCGTCTCCTCCTTTCCTCCTCTTCCTTTTATCTTCTTACATATCCCCTTTTTCTGGTCTTCCCTTCGGTTTCCCTCATCTTCTTACCCCTTTCTTCCCTTCATACTAATCCTCTTATCCTCCCTAGTAAAATGGAAACTGTTAGTGCTCAAGAATACCAATCTGTTTTCTTGGAGCTCTAGTGCTTAAAGGAGAAATTTGCAGCACTAGAACAAGAAAATCACCGTTTGTTGGGGGATCTTCAACAAATAGCGTTGGAAAAACAACAACACAGGGAGCTGACGTTATGTGTACAACAACTTGAAGCGATTATTGTATGATTACAACAACAAGGATCAAGCACTCAAGGGATTCACAAAGAAGCCAATATCGGTTTTCCTGCAGAATTTGATGGGACCCGATCACAGTTTAGAGGTTTTTTGAACCAGGTACATTTAGTGATTCAAATGCATCCTTCTCGATATCACACCGATGCATCACGAGTCGGACTAGTAGGCACCCTACTTAGTGGCTCAATGTTGGCATGGTTCGCTCCATTGTTAGAAAAGGAATCTCCATTACTAAACAATTTTGAAGAATTTATAAGTGAGTTTAAAGCCTGTTTTGGAGATACTAACAGCATAAGAACTACAATCAACAAAATCCGGCGATTACGCCAAGGTGATCGTCCAGCCTCCGCATACGTTGTAGATTTCCGCCTACTCGCCGTTGATATCCCTTGGGATGATCAAACATTGATGTCACAATTTCGTTATGGTTTACGCAAAGATGTCAAGGATTTAATCTTGACCTTCCCCGAAGAACCAAAGTCATTAATAGAAGCAATCAGTCGCGCGGTGAGATGCAACAACCGTCTTTTCGAACGACGTTCGGAACGGCAATTCTAGATGCCAAGGGCAAGACCAAAGTCCACGTACGCCTTAGTGGTAGCAAAACCTTTTCCGAGGGAGTCATATAATGCATCCCCAACAAATACTTCGACTCCAATGGAAATCGACACCACACGTCGTCGCGGACCACTATCGGAAGAAGAAAAGTACTGACGCAGGGAAAATCGACTATGTTTGTATTGCGGGGGACCGGGACATATTGCAGTGAACTATCCCCATCGGCCAAAAAGGCAGGTAAATCAAATAACCACAAGTACTAATAGTACTAAACCCGGGTCTATTTCTCTAGGTGTGTCCGATAGTCCTAATAGCCCGAGCCTTTCAAACAAATTTGAAAATCCTTAGTCAACTAGAAGAAGAATTAAACGATTAAGTCCAACCAAAATACGACCCGTTTGGTTGGACAACCATAGATCTGTGCAACCCATTAGTGGTTCCATTTCTTCTAAGCAAGTTAGCAATGTGTTCTTAGCTCAAGTAATGGTTAGTACTAAAAGTACTCCTCCAGTACATGTCTAAGCACTCTTAGATTCCGAAGCCAACTCTTGCTTCATGGATAGGAATTTTACCCAAGCTCTCGGATATCCCTAAGAAAAACCTTGTGTCCAGCCTCTGTAGTAGTCATTGATGGTCGTCCCATCGCTTCTGAAAATATCATAGAAGAGTCAAAGCCCATTAATATTGTCCTAGATAACTTAGTGTGTGTAATAGCATTTAATATAATTAGTATCCTAGAACATCCCATTGTTTTGGGATTACCATGGTTTGAATTACATAACCGAGACATAGATTGGAGAACAAGAGAAATCCGGTGTTGACAAACCCGAGGATCTACTCATAAGATTGCAACCATTTTGCTACATCAATTGTGTGAGGAAGGACGCAAGGAAGAAATGTTTCTCTTCGCAATATCAATAAAACCCTCCAACACCACTAAAGAGGAGTCCACCGTTCAACTTCCAAAGAAGTATCGTCATTATACCGTTGTGTTCGATAAAGTACAAGCCAGTAATCTTCCTCACCATCGACCATATGATTGCCCCATCGATTTGCAACCGGGAAAAGAGCCGCCATGGGGACCGATCTACAATTTCTCACTAACCGAGCTGGAAGTCCTTTGAGCCTATATAGAGGAGAATTTGGCAAATGGTTTCATTCGGCATTCGAAATCTCCAACCGGCGCACCCATTTTCTTCGTCAAGAAAAAAGATGGATCACTTCGTCTCATTGTGGATTACCGTTGTCGTGCCTTTCGGCTCCAGATCATTGCGTGAGTCGGGCGGGAACCACTAAGGTTTTGGACTAGGAGAAAAGAAAATTCTAAGGCAATTAAGAATATGAAATATATTGTAAGAAAGAAAGATATGAAAAACTCGTGAATCCCACGAGTATAGTGTATTAGTGAGTACTTAGATTAAGAGAGAAAAATAGTTAGCAAATTCATGAATCCCACGAATATATTATATAAATCAACTCTTGTAAAATAATCAACAACACCATACATCTTTCTCTCCTCCTTATATAAGGATGGAAGAGGCTAAGCATAGCTTCATGCTTTTTCTAAAGTGTTCATGCACACTAAATGTGCATGAGTTGCTTTTTACACTATGCTTCTATTTCCTAAATATAGTGCTCATGCTTGCTAGATGTGCATGAGTAATATTTTATTGGTTTAGATTTTCTTATAAATAAAGTATTCACTCACTCTAAAAATGCATGACTTACTTTTTTAATAATGGCAGGCGTAAATAAAGGTCTTATAGGTATTAAATCTATATTTAAAACACTAAGGATAAGTTAGTACAATGGTAAGGTTGGGGTTTGTCTACGTGGAGGTGCAGGGTTTGAATCCTGTCCTATGGACGTAATAAATATTTTATTTTGTTTATTATACGTACTTTAAATCGGATATAGTATTTTTCATATTTCACGTAGTGTGAGATTCACACTACGACACTCGCCCCCTCTGAACCCGCACATCCTCTGGTATGTGCAGAAGTCCCCGATGCTTGCTATTCACCTTCATCCGAAGCTTCCTCCGATTCTCCCCTTAAGTCGACTATGAGTTGTAATCCACTTTCTTCGCTTTCTGCATCACCGTGATCTTCGTTTGATTGCTCCTCCTTGTCGGTCTTGTCTAGGATCACATAGGGTTCTTCATCAATCCGCTTCTTGAAAATCTTCACCCGTTTCCCAGTTATAGGCACTCGTAGCATCGTTCCATCCAACTCACATAGTCGGTAAGTTCTGTTGTCGAAAACTTTCCGAACCTCGTATGGCCTGAACCACCTTTTCGCGAACTTCCGCATCGTTGTATGTTGATGATCCAAACTACTGTCGTAGACAATCACCAAATCTCCTTCTTCAATCTTTCGCGGTCATAGTCAGTGCTTTGTGTCGAACCGGCTTTTATTCCGGAATCGCGCTTCTTCTTGTTGGCTTATTGCTTCTGCTATGTCTTCTGGTCTTCCCTCTAGTTGTCGTATCCGGACCGCTAGTAGTTTTTCTTGGCTCATCTCTTCCTTCCATGGTAGCACTCTCCATGTCGCGATCGCGGTTTCCGTTGGCATTACTAGTGCTTGTCCGATCATGAGTTTTGCCGGCGACATGCAACTGGTTATGGAGTTATGCGTCGTCCGATCCGCCCATAGTGCATATGGAAGCATCTGCGGCCAATCCTTCACCCTTCCATCGCATACCTTCGCAAGTGCTTTGACGATCGGACTATGTCCTCATTCGATCTTCCCGTTGGCTTCCGAATTGTATGCCGTTGCCAGTGTTAAACGAACTCCATGTTTGGTGAAGAATCCCCTAGCTTTGTCAGAGTCAAGTTCTGCCCGATCCGCAATCACTTGTCCTATGCACTTGTATATGCAAAACACCTCCTCCAAAAGAAATTGGCATACTGCAGAACACGTTTTCCTTCGTAGTGCTCGACCTTCTACTTGGTTTGTGAGATCTTCCCGAGCTAACACCAAGTACTTCTTTTGTCCGATCTTGGCTAGCATGGCTAATTTTTCAACCATGCACTTGAAGTTGATTGTTGGTGAAAATGTCGGATGTAATTCATCTCGGTGTCGAACCCTAGAGTAGACTTGACACTTCTCGCAGCTTCACGTGAACTCCGCTACATCTTTGTACATATTCTTCCACCAATATTTTTGTTTGATTTTCACAAAAGTTGCCCATGTTCCTCGATGTCCAGCCCAATCGGATTCATGAAAGTTGGATATTATCCAGTTTCGTTTCTCTGTCGTCTTGACTACCCGAAGTGGTATGCCATCCGGTATTTTCGGCTCCCTCCATATTAATCCATTTTTCAAGAAGAACTTTCGGACTTGTCGCTTCTTACTTCGGATCTCGACTCTCTTTTCTTTATCATTCGTTGACACCTCGATCTCTTGTAGCATATTCCCGATCGCCAAGCTTTCTCCCTCATATTCTTCTTCTCAAAATTCTCGGATTACGTTTACTCGGCATATGTGCTCCGAAGCAAAGTAGTCTTCAGAAACTTCTTCATTATCGGATTCGGCTATGTTGTCTCCGAACCGAACCCTTGATAGCATATCCGCTACCACGTTGTCTTTTCCAGAGATGTGTCGTACTTCCGGCTTAAGCGACTTAACATATGCAATCCATCTTAGCATAGCCACATCCGGTATCGTGCAACACTGCATCATCCCGAGTATCGGAAGACAATCCGTTTCGATCACTACTTTGGCTCCGATCAAATAATCTCAATCCGATTTGATTGCCAACACGACTCCCCATAGTTCTCTTTTGACTTGTGCATACCCGCGTTGCCTTTCGTTGAGAACCTTTGCTCCGAATCGGATCGGATATCGCGGTCCATCCGGATCGGCTTGATTGATGACCCATCCGATTCCGGTTGGACTTGTGTCAACCGTTACTATGATCGGTCGGTCATAGTTCGGCTTCTTTAGGGCTTTTGCCCTCCGTAGTGATTTCTTGAGCTTCTTCACAGCTTTGGTATGCTCCGATTTCAATTCGAACTTCTTACCCTTCCGCAACAAGTAATAGAGTGGGTCCGCAATAAGTGCATAGTGCGGAATCCATATGTGGTAGAATGCACACGCTCCAAGAAACCTTTGAACTTCGGATTGTGACTCGCATATTTCTTTCATAGCTTGAATCACATCGATCTTGGTCGGTGACGATCTTCGGCCGTAGGGCCCACATAGATGTCCGACTACCAATATCTCTTCTTGCCCGAATGCCGATTTTTCCCCGGAAAGTGTTAGGTGCACATCTTCTAACTTTCGAAGCACTTTCTCGCAATCGCGAATATGGTCGACTACGATCTTTTGGCATCCTTGATCATCCATAGTTTCATCTTTTTCTTCTACCGCGCATCCTTTCATCGGAATGTCATCTAGGAATGGCATCGTTATCTTCGGGATGCAATCTCGAAGCACCTTGTTCATCGCGTTCATCATATGTGCAACCGAGTTTGTCGCTCCTTGTGGTAGTGTGCACATTCAGACTAATCGGCTCTCCACGGCTAGTTGGAATTGGTCATACCCGGACTATAGGTCTCCAATGGAGTATATCGCGCGTCCGGCAAAAGCTTCCGCAAATTCGTCCACTATCGGACCGACTCCCGAGTTCCGGATCATGACCTTATTCACCGGTTGCAATTCTTGGATAAATCGGAGTGATCCATTCTTCTTCGGAACCGTAAACCATTGATTCAAGTATAGAGCGTTTGATGGCTCTAGAATCCCCATCGCCACCTTCTCCTTGAGCAAGTCGATGACTTTCGGAATATGCGCCTGTGGCACCAGAATCGGCTTCAGGTTCCATGGCACATGGTCAATCGTGAAGATGACCATCGACTCCACTATCTTCGGATCAATGCCTCCTATCTCCCTTGATGTGAATGCGAACGCTTTGCCATGTTGCTCCAACATCTCACGAAACCGTTCTTCTTCTTTTTGTAAGAGGAAACCACTTCCACCAATCCGATGTTTCTTCTGGGTCTCATCCGTGAAGACATGTCCGATATCCACAGACTTCCGAAGTGTCGGATCTCCTGAGACTTCTTTCCTCTTTTGTTTGCTATCGGCGGGTAGTGGTCCCATGTGATGAGAACTCAACACTCCTTATGTCCAATGCTCGGCCACAACCGAGCTCCTTTTCATACGCAGAAAACGGGAAACAGATGCACGACACGAAGTGAGAGAAGATACACACACTACACATGAGGTTTACGTGGAAAACCCCAAACTAGGGGAAAAACCACGGCAGTCCACAGGCTGCAAATTATCACTATGTAAGAATGTACAAAACAGTGAGTCCACGGAGGCAACGACCTCGTGCTCACGATCTTCGCCACGGGCGACGGTTACAACAGAGGCAACGACCTCGTTCTCTCTCTCTCTCTCTCTGTGCAGTTACGCACTCTAATTTCGTGCAAAACAGAAAATGATGACAACTAAAAGTTTGCCCTAAGTCATATTTATACTAATATGACTTTTCAGCTATTTACAAATATAGCCTCGATGGGCTCTCAGAAACATATTTACGAATATGTCTCTTCCTCCGGTTCTCACCGGTTCTGCACCATCCGGCTCTCCGTAGCCGGGTACTCCTCATCCGGTTCACACCGGGCCTGCACCATCTGGCTCTCCGTAGCCGGGTACTCCTCATCCGGTTCACACCGGGCCTGCACCATCCGGCTCTCCGTAGCCGGGTACTCCTCATCCGGTTCATACCCGGTCTGCACCATCCGGCTCTCCGTAGCCGGGTACTCCTCATCCGGTTCCGGCCTTGGCCTATCGGCCTCAGGTGAGCTTGTTCATCGGCACTGTTCTTCTCCCTTCCCATCCGGAGGGACTTGTCTCCCAACAAACTCCCCCTTCACTCCGGCATGGGGTGTCTTACCAGTCCAATCCTCTTCCGGCATGCGTCCAACTTGTCGGGTGTCAGCACTTTGGTCAGCATATCTGACCTGTTCTTGGCCGTATGGATCTTCGTCAGTGCGAACTCCTGGTCATCTACTCTTTCTCGGATATGCTTCGTCCGGGAATGGTAGGCCGCATTCTTAGCAAGGTGGATGGCACTTTGACTGTCGCAATAGAGTCGGTATTCCTCTTGCCGTTTACCGAGCTCTCCGATGAAATCCTTCATCCATAAAATTTCCTTGCCGGCTTCCACAGCTGCCATGTACTCCGCCTCCGTGGTTGACAATGCAACCGTCTTCTACAGCCTCGACTGCCACGAAACAACTCCCCCTGCATATGTCATTACATACCCGGATGTAGACCGGCTGGTATCCACATCAGCCGACATGTCCGAATCGGTGAAACCGTCCAATTGAGGTTTTCCGGAGCCGAATCGGAGACACATATTTGAAGTGCCCTTCAAATACCGGAGTATCCATTTGACCGTGTTCCAGTGCTCCTTGTCGGGATTGCTCATAAACCGGCTCACCACTCCGACTGCGTATCCTATGTCCGGTCGGGTACACACCATTGCGTACATCAAGCTCCCGACAGCAGAGGCATATGGAATCTTCATCATATCCGCCTTCTCTGCTTTCGTCTTCGGGCTTTGCTTGCCGGATAGCCTACAATTTGCCGGAAGTGTCGATCCGACCGGTTTCACTTCGGACATGTTGAACCGGTGAAGCACCTTTGTCACGTACTTCTCCTGTGACAGCCATAATTGCTTCACTGACCAGTTCCGGATGATGTGCATCCCCAACATCTGACTTGCCGGACCCAAGTCTTTCATTGAGAAGGTCCGGTTGAGAGCCTTCTTCAGCATCCGTATTTTGACTTGGTCACGTCCGACGATCAACATGTCATCCACGTACAGAAGGAGTATCAGGAAGTCGTCTCCTTCGAACTTCTTCACAAACACGCAGTGATCGGCCTGCGTCTTGTGGTACCCTTGATCGGTCATGAAGGAGTCGAACTTCTGGTACCATTGTCGGGGAGCCTGCTTCAGTCCGTACAAGCTCTTCTTCAACCGGCATACCAAGTGCTCCTTCCCTTTCTCCACGAATCCTTCCGGTTGCTGCATGTAGATCTCCTCTTCGAGGTTGCCATGAAGGAATGTCGTCTTCACGTCCAGCTGCTCTACCTCGAGGTCCATGCTTGCTGCTATACTCAGCACCGTCCGGATGGAGGTCATCTTTACTACCGGGGCAAATATCTCGTCGAAGTCCACGCCCTTCTTCTGTTGGAACCCCTTCACCACGATCCTGGCTTTGTATCTCGGGGGGTTGCCGGCATCTCCCGGTTTCAACTTGTACACCCACTTGTTTCGGAGTGCCCGCTTTCCTTTCGGCAACTCCACCAATTCGTACGTATGGTTCTCATGCAGGGAATCCATCTCGTCCTGCATGGCACTTAACCACTTTCGGCTGTGGGTGTCTTCCTTCGCTTCTTCGAAGCTTTCCGGCTCCCCCTCATCGGTCAGCAGAACATGCTCTGTATCCGGAAATCTCCGGGGGGGCCTTCTCTCTCTAAGAGGATATCTCCGTCTTTGGGCTTCGGTAACCGGCTCCTCCATTTGCTCTTCATCCGAATCTGATTCGGGGTCTTGGCCGGTTCCGGTTTCAGCTTCCACTACTTCTTCTTTAGCCTGTTCGGTATCCTCACCATAACCGGCTGGTCCCTCGAGTGCTAACCGGTCTCTTGCCGGTTGGTTCTGCTCATCGTAGAGTCTATCCTTACCGGTCGACTCGGAGTTCATTATCTTCTTCTCCGACTCCCAGTCGGCGAGCGTCTTGTCCTCCATGAAGATAATATCTCGACTCCGGAATACCTTCTTGTCGACCGGATCCCACACTCGGTAGCCGAACTCATCGTCACCGTAACCAAGGAATATGCATGGCCGGGTCTTTGGATCTAACTTTCCTCTCCGGTCCTTAGCTACATGCACATACGCGAGACACCCGAACACCTTCAGATGCCGGTAGGATACTTCCTTACCGGTCCACACTCTCTGTGGCGTGTCTCCGTCCAAGGGTATTGAGGGTGATCTATTTATCACATATGTCGTCGTCGACAATGCCTCAGCCCAAAACTTCTTGGGTAGCTTTGCATGCGCTAGCATACTCCGGACCCTCTCCATTATGGTCCGGTTCATCCTCTCGGCCAGTCCGTTTAGTTCCGGCGTCTTCGGCACGGTAAATTCGAGCCGGATTCCCTTCGAGTGGCAGTACTCCTCGAACTGCCCCCGGTATTCACCTCCGTTATCTGCTCGAACCGCCTTCAGCTTCCGGCCGGTTTCTCTTTCCACTCTCGCGTGGAGCTCTTTGAAGACGGATAGCACCTGATCCTTCATCTTCAGCGGTGTGGCCCACAGCTTCCGGCTGTGGTCATCTATGAATGTCATGAAGTACTGCGCTCCGGCATGTGACTTCGTGTCCACTTGACACACATCTGTATGCACCAACTCCAGTGGTGCATTACGTCTCATCGGTGGCCTTGGTCGGAAGGAGGTCCGGTTCTGCTTACCGGCCAGACAATCCGTGCACTTCTCTAAGTGCACGTTCTTCACTGGAATGAGGTTGTCGTCTGCAAGCCTCTTCATCCCCTTCTCGCTCATGTGACACAGCCTCTTATCCCACGGCTCACCGGCAGTGTCGGATGCCACGTTCACTTCTTTAGGGCATAACCGGGCATTCATCAGGTACAGTGTGTTGACCTTCTAGGCCCGAGCCACAATCAGGCTCCCTTTGCTGAACTTCATGACACCGTTCCGGATGCTACCCGTGTAGCCTTCATCATCTAGCCGACCAGCTGATATCAGGTTCAGACGAACCTCCGGAACGTGTCGGACATCCTTCAGCAGCAACTTGCATCCGGTTGGTGTCAACAACCACACGTCTCCTATGCCGACAATTCGGCATGTCCCTTCATTCCCCATCCGGACACAGCCGTGATCACCGGCTGAGTAGGATGAGAAACATTTCTGGTCCGGGGTAAGGTGGAACGATGCTCCGGAGTTGACCACCCAGGTCATCTCGTCGTCGGCAAGGTTTATCTCACTCTCCTCGGTGATGAGCATCAACTCCTCTTCACTTGCCGCGATTGCCGTCGTTCCCTTCCGGTCCGGCCCCCTCTGGTCTTTACCGTTCCGGTCCGGGGTTTGCTTCGAATCGGTACCGTCGGTTTCCTTGTCTTTACGGAAATGCCGACAATTCTTTTGGAAGTGTCCCGGCTTGCCGCAATAGAAGCAAGTGGGCCTCCCCCTTGACTTTGACCGTGTCCCCGACTTCTCCCGGTTCTAGGGACTACGGTTTCTATGTCTTCCGCGTTCCGATTCGGTAAGGAGCACTTTGGAGTCGGAGCTCATATCTTTGTCTTTCCGACACGCCTCCTCATCTAGCAAGCTCGACTTTACTCTTGCTAGGGATAACCGTTTTCCTTCCGGTCTGGCGTTGCCCAAAGTGACAACCAACGTCTCCCAACTATCCGGGAGGGAACCGAGCAGGAGTAGCGCTAGTACCTCATCGGCAAGAGGTACTTCCAATGACGTTGCCTGGTGTATCAGCCCCTGGAAGGCATTCATATGCTCCGCCATGCTGGAGCCATCTTGGTACTGGAGTCTTACTAGCTTCCGGAATACCGACACCTGATTGACAGCATTTTTGTTCTGAAACATTATGCCGATCTTCTCCCAGAGCTCATGAGCCTTGCTCTCTTCATTGAAGTTGTTGTACAGGCTCATGTCGATGAAGCACCGTATGTACGTCGTTGTCTTCATGTGCATCACCTCCCATATCGCGGCGTCGATTTTGTCCGGTCTCTTGTCCCCGAACTGAACCGGCAGCCAGAGGTCTTTGACCATGAGCATGTCCCTCATCTTCGACTTCCACACTGAGTAGTTGGAGCCGGTGAGCTTGAACATGCCGCCAAACGATTCGTCCATTTTCTGTGTCGTTTTGCTCTGATACCAATTGACGAGAACTCAACGCTCCTTATGTCCAACGCTCGGCCACAACCGAGCTCCTTTTCATACGCAGAAAACGGGAAACAGATGCACGACACGAAGTGAGAGAAGATACACACACTACACAGGAGGTTTACGTGGAAGCAGTCCACAGGCTGCGAATTGTCACTATGTAAGAATGTACAAAACAGTGAGTCCACGGAGGCAACGACCTCGTGTTCACGATCTTCGCCACGGGCGGCGGTTACAACAGAGGCAACAACCTCGTTCTCTCTCTCTCTCTGTACAGTTACGCACTCTGATTTCGTGCAAAACAGAAAATGACGACAACTAAAAGTTTGCCCTAAGTCATATTTATACTAATATGACTTTTCGGCTATTTACAAATATAGCCTCGATGGGCTCTCAGAAACATATTTACGAATATGTCTCTTCCTCCGGTTCTGCACCATCCGGCTCTCCGTAGCCGGGTACTCCTCATCCGGTTCCGGCCTCGGCTGAGCTTGTTCATCGGCACTGTTCTTCTCCCTTCCCATCCGGAGGGACCTGTCTCCCAACACCATGGCTGATTTCACCTTCTTCTCCATGGTCTTGAATTTCGTACTTACCATTGCTTCTTCTTTGCGGAGTGCATTCGGCCCCATTTTTGCAATGATCTCGTACATCTTGACCGATTCCACCGGAATTACCCAGTTTCCCTGGCTTGTATCTTCTGCGAGCCCTTCAAGCCGTTGTAGCGTGCTCCCATAGAACACTTCCTCAACTATTCCCACGATTTCTTCGTCTTCTTTTATTATTGATGCCGACCGTAACTTATCCTCCACTTTTCGGTATTCTTTCTTCATTCCTCCGGTTACGGCCGTGTACATGGATGCCCCATCCAGACCAATTCCTACTTGTTTTGCTCCGAGAGTTTTCTTCTTCAATGGGGTATCTGGGCTTCTTGGACTATCACTTCCCCATTCTGCAGCAGTCCGTTCTAAAACTCCAGTCTTGTTTGGGACAAGAGCTCTCTCTTCTTACCCCAACCCCAACCCCGACAATGACCCCACAAGAATCACAACTAAACCCAAACTCAGGCATAGAACAACCGACACTGGCACCAGGGCAAGTTCCAACTCAAACAACCGGAGAAAGGGTGCGTCGGGCAAAACAAAAGGCAAAGAGATTCCAACAGGACGAGCAAGAAGAATCTCCAAGGAAAAAGAAAAGAGCGGATGAACAACCTCAAACGGAGACTCATGTCAACCTAGAGGACACGAGTCGGATTGAAAAAGGAAAATCATCAGTCACAAGTCCTTGGGAAGCATTAGGCTTTCCGAAATTCCTCCAATGGCACATGAGGTGGCAGCCATTCTACAATTCAGTACCTCCTATGAATTGGTGGAATGGCTAGCACATAGTTTACAGGAAGTGTCGGAAAGAATGGCACAAGAACACAAGGATCAAATCATGATCCAAAAGTCATTTATTAGCGCGGTTGAACCGAAAGAACAACAGGAAGTCGACCAAATCAGCCGACATCGCAATGCCAAAAACAGGGGAGAAGCCATCCAGATGCCACTGGTAGGTCCATAGGAAATACGAATGAGCAAACAGAGCAGCTAGAGATATGGCTGAATTATATAAAAATGCAATGGCGGTGTCGGATGTATTAAACGATAAATGTAAATGAACGCAAGCCAAGAAAGATGAGTTGTCAGAGAAACTCCGATAAACAGAAGAAAAATTGAAATAGGTTGAAGAACAATTTCCTCGCACACCAAGTACCTGACAGGCTTTCCGCGTCCTATTAGGAACTACAACAAAAATAGCATGAAGTCGAAGCAGCAATCGAAACTGCAACAGCCCAGGCAGAGGCAGCCGAAATGAGAGTCAAGAAGGTAGAAGAGTGTCTACTATTGGCCAAAACAGAAATTGATAAATGGCTGGAGACAAAAGACAAAGCAATACAATGGCTCAAACGACAGTTAGCACAACAACAGGAGGAAAAACAACAATAGGAGGAACAAATACTTGAGTTAGAAGAATATGTGCGCATTCAGGAAGATTATTTTGCTACACAAATGGCCGAAGACGAACGCAAAGCTACAGCGACACAAGAAGTGCATGAAGAAGAAAATCGACAATGGGAATCAACGAATTCTGATTTACAAAGCCGTTGCACCGAATTAGAAGCTAGGTATGAAAAGAAAAGACTCGACCTTTTGGTAGCCGAAGCAAAGCTCATGCAAGTGGAAGGAGCAACCAATGCGCAGGTAATAGATCTATGCAAGCAATTGGCCGCGGCACAATACCATGCGAGTATGGGTGAAGAAAAAATCAGAGCAATACTAAATCGTGACAAACTCAACACTCTAAAACTGGTATCCAATTCACTCGACTGAGGATGGAAGACATGGTCAGCACAGGTAGCAAAATTACAAATCTTGCGTGCAGACGGAGATAACAGAAAAAAACAGGGGCCAAAATTCTTCAAAATGACAGAGGAAGCAATATCCACCGTACAGGAGGATATTGCTAAAGGTTTGTATGATATGGCGGTTAGTCATCGAGAAGAAATAACTCAACTTATGCAAGAATTTGATAAGCATGAAATCGACACCTCTGTTCAGTTAGAAGGTTATGATTAAACTAGAAGAAGTCAAACACCAGAGCTCGGAGACTCAACATCTTAGCAACCACCACCCTCACACCACAACACTCACGCGGAGAACGCCAACGACAATACCAACACCGACACTGACAACGACAATGAAGCCGAACCATCATTATTTGACTCGATGACAAGGAGGAAATAGACAACGATCTTAACCCTGACCATCAAGAGTAGTCTGTTACCTTGAGTTCGACCAGGCAAGGCCCTGGCCCACAGGTGTGCCAAGTGTTAGCCGGTCAAGGAATGCCTCAGACAAGTATGAAAGCGTCGAAGTCGACAATGTTCAGAAACTATAGAGTCGGAGTCAGATCAATTAGGTGGATCAATGAGTCAGCAATTTTGCTAACTAAATAGTAATTACAAATATTTAAGTTAGTTAGAAGTTTTGTAGTTCTTGCTGACAAGGCAAAATGTAGTTCTTAATAAGGTAGTCTTTCAGGTTACCTATAAAAAGGAACCGAAAGCATTGTACTACTATTGTCTGTTTTCAGTTAATATAGTTTTTAGCTATAGGAATTCTAAGCACTTGTGTCGATAATATTGTTCTCTATAATTTTGTTCTGCAATAACTATACTAACAAAAATAATCGATCACGATACAAATACAGTATCGTAGGTTACGCTTAATCTAGTAATATCCATTCATATTCCACAGTTCTCTGATGAAACGTTCATCATAAGAACGTTCGATCTTATTGTTTGTCGGTCAAACAACAACTGTCATGATATGGCATGGTATGGCTCCAAAAGGATTTGAACCCATGACCTTGTGTTACAAGGGTTGAACCTTTACCACTAATCCATTCATTCTATACTATGGCCCAACTAAAAATAGACGGGACGGGGTCCGGAGGTTATTGGAGGAATTTGAAGACGATCAACTATAGCTAACGATGTAGTTGGAAGCTTATGAGCGGGAGAGAAGGCGAAAGGTAGTTGAACAGATGCAAGAGCAGATGACGGAGCAAATAAATATCAGTGATGAAGAGCAACAACTAGTTGCGTCAGGTACAACAAAGGAGGACCAACCAGAACAGTCGAGGGCACAAACAGGCCAACCGGAGACACAAGAAGAGCAATTGGTGGAGCAAGCACCGATGCAACAACGGGGTGCAGATGAGCAACACACCGTTGACGCAGATCAACGACAACAGCAAACGGTAGTAGAAGAAGAGCGGTCGGACCTAGTGGACCAACACATTCTGGACATACTCGAGGAAAGTTGAAGAACAGAGGCATGGCGATCATGGTTACGGATTGTGGGATGCCACGGGCATGCCATGTGTTGCCTAGAGGCGAGTATGGAACGGAGGTGTGAACCAGGGGTCGGATATTTAATAATTAGGAATATGCTATTATACGAGGACGGATCCAGATGGATGTACCAATCCGGATCCGCACCGTTTTGTATCTATGCCGATCGAAATATGCACCGCTTTGTATCAGAACCAGATGCCTATATAAAGGACCCAGATTGAATGTATTAAGAGAGCGAGTAATATAATCTTTATTTTCTATCTTGCGTACTTGTCGTCTGTACTTTCATGTTTTAATCTTACGCGTTTTAATATATAGTCGGATGTTATGTCTTCCTGATATATAACCCGTTTATCTATAATTATTTGTGGACTAATCCATCATTCCAACCACACCTATGGAGAAAGTATTCCAGGAAGGGAATACGTTGTGTTTGCGACTAAGGTCTAGCCCATGATAAACAACTACTCATGGAATTTACGATTGATGATTATATACTCTATCACAATCTACGATTGACACCCACAATACTTCAACTATGAGTTTACAATCAATCATGCATAGCCCTAATCAATATGTACACCAAAGTATCATGAAAAGATCAAACGCGTTGACTACAAGTACTTCTATATCAAAGAGCTTGTTAAATAAAGAGGAGGGAAAAAACAAATGAACTTATGCTTCACCCCAAGTTCAGAACAATGGGCTAATTTCTAACCAAAGTTGTACCTAAATCTAAGTATGAGCTTTGTTGTAAGGAAATTCGTCTTGCTTAAAAAATGTAATTCATCTTCTAAAAAATGCACGAGAATGCGAACACTTCTTTAAAAATGTAATTAATCTTCTAGTAAGTGTGAACATTGATTAATTATTTAAATTAATTAAAGATGCAAATCTTGGAGTTGCATGATCTGAAATTTCACAAACATGAGAGAGACACCTCTTCATGAAAGGACACATTTGTGATTAGAATAAATATGGCTTAATGCCAAGTTTTGTATAGAATTATTGATATTCTCAATCTTGTTTTGTTCCATAAATTAGAACTAGCAACTTGATATTGAACTTTCATCAAAAGAATTATCATACTTTCACAATAGATTCTTATACATCTTCCTATTAACCACATTATCACCTTCTGTATGGTTTCTTCTTGAAACAAAGACAATTAAAATTTGCAAAATATGTGTTATATGATAATGGGATACAAAACTTTGTTCTAGATGGTTTTAATTTTTTGGCTCCTCTTGGAAACAAACTCACCATCCTTGAAATGTTACCTTGAAATCCATAGATTGCAAAAGGTTATTGGTGGAATGTTGAAATTGACTTACCTTGAATCATTTTAATTGTCTAGCCTTTGTAGGATTGTGATGCTTACCTTAGAAAATTGTGTTTGTTAGTGTAATCCTTGTTCAACTTATCACATTATGCAAGCATAAGAAAACGCATGCAAAGCCCGTCAAAACAATAGTTGAGATTGAGCACAATATTATGCAAATAGAAGTTTAATTTTCACCTCATGTTGTATGAGAAGAATGAGATGCTAGCCTCACCACTCATTTTTTCACCTTCTTTAGGAAGCTTTGACAAGCTAACTAGATAGATGAGATTATTTGTAATATTACCTTCACCTCTCCTCAATGTCCTATCGTATGTAGTAACTTGTTTGAACATAAAGCTTTAGATTATGATTTTCACTATGGTTGCTTGAGATATTTAAAGATATAAACACATTTTTTTGGATAGTTTAGCTTCACAAACAGAACATAGAACATGGTACAAAGTAGTGGAAACCATATCCATAAATGAAGATATGGAGAAAAAATCTTTTAGGATCTCAATCGATCATTATGTGTTTGACAAATCCCCCAATCACATTCATGAATTTACAACAATTGCCAAGAAGTGAGCATGAGAGAGTCTTTAGATAAGTGTTCATCGACAATCATACAAGAGGTGACTAACATAAATATGACCACTTAATGACTCCAATGTAATCATTGATAGGGTGGAAATGGAAAATCTTATTTCTATTGCCAATCTGATAAGTTCTATAAATAGGGTAGTTAATCTTACTCTTGTGGCAAAAACAAAAAAAAAAAGCAAAGTTCATGCAAATACATCTCATTAAGTGGAAGCCATGCTAAGGTTTCTAGATGTTGAATAAGAGAAGCACTAGAGCTCTTTAAAGATGATTAGACCTAGGTGACCAAACCCAAATGAGCACATGGTCCTTTGTCCAAGTATTTTATGTTGTTAAAATGGCATAGCATTGCAATTAGCTTGAGATCTCCAAGTGTTCATTGGAAGAAGAGGTTAATCCTAAAATAGCAAAACTATTTGAGTAAAGTTTGGGTTTATTGTTTAGGGTTGAGGTCTAGGGATTGCAATATGTATTGTGTCCTATTTGCCCTTTGCTTTTTTTGTATCCAAATAACTCAGGACTACATGTGAACTTGATTTCAAAGTAATTTTATCTTCAGCGTTTTAATTTGAACCATTTCAATTGACATCTTTCTAAAAAAATTTGTCTCGTTCAAGAAGTCCTCAAGGAAGGAGGAATCCAAACGTAGCCATGAGTTCGAACATAACCTACACGCTCTGCAAGTTGATCAGATTCAGGTGGTCCTCTACTACCTGATGGATATATGTGTGGCTTAAACTCTCCATTATCTATACGATGAAGAAGAGGCGTAAATATCTCCCATGCTACCTGTTGATGGTTCACAACTTCACAATCATATTATATGTGTACGAATATCCGAGAAGAGTAAAAATGCGGACTTTTCAAAACTTAGGGGTATTTAGGTAAATGCCAATTAAGACAAGGTTTTTGGTGGATTATTTCCCTTCTTTAACTGATGATGTCTTTGCACCTTATGTATTCATTATAGTTTCCTTTATTTTGAAATTATGTAATTCAGAGCTTACCCGCAACTCGTCTCTTCGAACAAAATGTTGTTGGTCTCCACGGATACTGGACCAAAATTTGAGTAAATGGCCGTTAGTAACAACAAATTGAGTTAAAATTTCTATCACGTTACAATACATATAAAGTAACTTTAATAATGCTCCTCATTGACTACTATCCCTAATTATGTTAGGTGGGACATAATAGTGATCGATCTTATTCAGTTTTTTTGAAGCATACGTATCAAGAAGAAGTCGTTCATATGCCTCTGGGATGATAATATCGTTGTAACGTTCGCGATAAGACAAATCCAGCTCACTTTGTGTCGCCGACATCTCCAAGCCAGGTTGCTTCACCTAGTTAGTTATTTAGTTAGTTATCATCACAGGAAAACACTCAATATGCCTGAATTTTGTTTTTAAAAGTACATTTTCAAGATAAAGAGGGAAATTAGGTTTGGGAGAAGCATACTGTTAGTTTCATGTACATAGCTTCAGATGGTTGTAATCTCATCACAAACTCATTCCTTCCTTTGTTCTGGTCTAACATGTTTCAAAAGACATGGAATCAATGATATAAATATGATTTGAGGTAAAAAATACGGTGACAGTTAAAGCTGCCTGAGTCAAAAAAACAAGTGATTTTCAGGATACAGTAAATACATAGATGCCCAAGTAGTAAGGAAGTAAGTATTTACACACACATTTATAAATGTCCCCGGGCACATCCTTGAACTGAACACGGATTTCTCCTTTCGTGCTATCCAAAGCTTTCCCCGCTTTCAAGATAAACGGGACACCTTCGTTTCATTTCAAATAACCACGTTATTTTGTTTTGTTGGCAGAGAGACTCTTCTTGTGTATTATTATGTACACAACAACATTTTACATAGGCAGGAAGGGCTTATCTCCCATACCAGAGTTCAAGAGTCCAGACAAAGGAAAGGAAAATTGCAAAGAATGAACAGAAACACACCGTCCCATCGCTCGTTATGAATACGCAATACGATAGTAGAAAAGGTTGGGGTACTTGAACCCTTGGGTACTGTTTGGTCATCCAAATAGCCATCATACTGTCCCAGGACGATTTCATCGTCTTTGATTGGTTGTATAGATTTTAATACCTAGACATTTAAGAAGATGAGTCTTTTGATCCACCCTAGTCTGTACACGGACAATCTCAAGTACACATGGATGACTGAAGCTTTTCTTCTTTTCTGATTGCGTTATAGATCATGCATATAAACAAAAAAAAACTTCATAATGAACATATATACATACATATATATATATATATATATATATATATATGATGTCTATGCATGTATACATGTGTATGTAATTTTAAATATTTTAAGACATTTTGTCTTTTATTATCACATACATTGTATGTCTATCTATAGTATACCTTTACTTTCTCATCTCGGATATGCTCTGGATTGAGAGATACTGGTTTCTCCATAGCTACCAAACAAAGAATCTGCAATAAAATACTGTTTACTAGGAAAACATGAAACAAGATTGATTTTTGCAAGTAACTAAAAGGATGGCTTCTTATTTATATGGATACCTGTAACAAATGGTTTTGCATAATGTCACGAACAATACTGCTCAAAAAAGGGATAAGACCTAGTAAGGAAGGAACATTCGGTCGTGAATAAACAAACAGATAATCAAGAGTGCTAGTGCATTTACCCATATTCATCAAAATACCCTCCACGTCCTTCTGTACCAAAACTTTCTTTGAACACTATCTGCAAGAAATCTTCTTACTATCTAACTCTTTAACATGTAGCATTGTATAAAACATTGTTGCTCCAACCAATATTGGTATCTGTAACTTGGGTTTCTAGACTGATGAATTTACTTATGATTTTATAAGATAGAGAAAGCTCAAGACCTGAATACTGTCAATGTTATCACGGTTCCAGATTGGTAGAAAGAAGCGATTGGAGAATCGCATAACAAGCTGCCACAAATGACACAAGTTCGCACTCACAGTAAATAGAAGTTATTTTTTTAAGAGAAAATTTTTCCATCTTCTTGAAAAAGCCAAGATTGACAGTTACCAGATTCTGAACCACTTCCTTTCCCAAATAATGATCGATACGATAGATTTGATCCTCGGTAAACAGCTCACGAAGATGGTCACTCAATTCATCAGATGAACACAAATCTTTTCCGAATGGCTTCTCAATCACCACTCGATTCCACCCACCTAAAAGGCAACCCAATTAGTATTTTTTACTTTCTTCAAAACATATTTTTGCTTTTTGGATGAATTGATCACGATGATGAAATCCACATACGTTTGTTCATGCAACATTCCTTGATCATCTTGCTTACTACCGGATAAATACTCGGAGGTAAAGCTAGGTAGAAAAGCCTGCATACTTTCCTGGTCTTCCTAGCTCCACTCTCCTCATAGTTTGAAATTGCCTCTTCAAGTTTAATGTACCCATCTTCAGTATCATAAGGTCCAGAAACATAAGTGACCTATAAAAGAACCATTATTCTATGGTCGCAAAGGATTTTCTCCGTCTTGGCAACTTATAACAAGATTCTATGTTGCTTTCCAGATCATTTGCATATTATGAATCATTTTGCAGGTTAAATAAACACACAAACCAAGTTCAAAAATGTTGTGAGTAAATTGGATGGATCGTTGTTCGGATCTTCTTTTCTCACTTTTAGGTACCTAATTCAATGCATTAAAAAAAGACATTAACATATTATTTTTGTACTACCTACATGCTTGAATACCACACACCCTAAAATATGATATGATTGATCTACATACACTTCTCCACTTAATGTGGCTAGTACTTACTTAAGCTCAACATCCTAGACCTTGAACCCAAATTTTATATACTGATCTAAATTTTGTGGCATTTACATGATTGTATCTCAATCCTAAATCTTTAAAACCTAATTAATATGATTTATCAAAAACCCGAGGGCGTTTATGCAAAAAACTGATTGATGTTATTGGTCTAAATGCTGCTACACAATTCGTACCGTCCCTATGATTGATCTAAATCATAACTAATTGATATGATTGAAGTAAAGCTTAGCCAATTATTACGATTGATCTAAAGCTTACCCAAATGATATGATTGATTGGAGTCTTGAAAAATGAGTAGGATTGATATATCTTATCCAATGAGTAATGTCCGATCTAAATGTTACCCAATTACCATGATTGGCCTAAAACTTACCTCATGAGTATGATTGACCTCAATATTACCCGATTGGCTTGATATATGTAAACCTTGCCCAAGGAGTATGATTCCCCTAAATCTTACCCAATTGATTTGACATAACTAAGCCTTAGCCGATTAATATGAGCAATCTAAACCCCAAATCATTGAATAGCATCAATTACTCAAAAAAGGTTAAACCCTACCTTGAGAGCCGATCTCGAATTTCCTTATCACTAAGGATAGACCTTGCATATCCGAAGATCCGAACCTGTTCTGGAGATAGAAAACCCTGCGGAGCTAAACAAGTGATGTTTTGAGGAAGAAGAAGAAAGTATAACTTGGGTTCTGTTTGAAGAAAGATCACAAGCAATAAGACATAGGTTTGATTTTACCTGGCAATAGAGATTGAACAATGCAGGGAATGTCTTCTTTTTTGCAAGATCACCAGAAGCACCAAAAACCACAACGGAGAGCAAGTCTTCTTCTGAGAATTTGTCCATGAGTTGGGGTGGGTTCACACTGGGGTATCCATGGCCAAGCCAAGCAAAGGTTGATAAGCGTTAAATATTTCTTTTTTTATAGCAAAAACACTGTCCAAAGCTGTTTTTGTTTTTGTTTTTGTTTTTGTTTTTGTTTTTGTTTTAGAGAAAATAGTTTGCACCCAAACCTCAAAGAAATACATATACATAATATCTCTAGCTAGATACACGCAGATTCCCCCAAGATCTTGAATGAGAATAGATAATTGGGGAGATAATTGGTGGTCCGAGAGAGAATTTACCAGGCAGGAGAGACGAGAATGTGAAGATGTATTTCTCAGAGAGAGAGAGAGAGAGTGTGTGTGTGTGTGTGTGTGTGTGCACTTCAGCTGAAAACACAGATGAGTTCAGAAGAAGCAAGGGAAGGGAAACAAAAAAAAGAAAAGGAGAAAGAGAGAGGGTTGGTTGCAGCCTTTTTTTTATTTATTTTAATGTTAGTAGTTGTTCATCAATTAATTCCACACTTCAATTGAAATTGGAAGCCAAACATTTAACAAACCATCAATCCTCCTCCTCCAGAGTTCACACTTTTAATGTTGGGTGAGTTAATGAGTGAGTGAGTGAGTAACATGTCAACAACACCTAGATGATGGATGGATGTTTCATGTATGTATGTATGTATGTATGTATGTACATACTAAATTCAAATTCAAGAAATTTAAGATTCAAAAAAGCAACTCATCGTGTGTCATGTGTGCCTCTTACAAACACTTGGAAGCAACAACTCATATCAGCACTTGAGAAATATACATATGTTTTTGTCTGTTTGGGTTATTGTTCTCGTTGTAGTTCGTAAAATTTGTGTTCGTCTAGCATAACATTCGTTTTCCTACATTGGAAAACGAATGTGAATGCTATTCAAACATTCTTGTGTTTTTTTTTGTTTTTTCCCCATTTTTAATGTTTTTTTTAGTTTTTTCCATTTTTTAGGCTTATTTACCTCATAATAAATAGTTTATCCAAAATATTGATATTTTTTTTTTTTTCTTATGCGAATGCGAATGCGAATGCACGTATGGTACGTATGGGTCATACTATGGTTCTCGCAGACAAATAGTTGTATTTCAATTGTGGATATCTTCCCGTTGTGTGAGTTAGGTCTTCGAGTCTTTTATTAGTATTAAACTTGAGGTTTGAATGCTTTGTTACATTGCAAAATGTTATTACGGGAGTAAGATAAGTGGATAACGATTCCAACAACTCATCGATTTCGTACCCTCTCTCTCTATAAGTACGAGCAAGTTGGTAGGATAAAACTTAAAGACTTTAAGCATGTTGGAAGAATTATTGTTCGTAAAATATAATAACTTCTTTCTATCTAATCGATGTCAAATATAAAGTCTCATGTTAAGTACCAAGCATCTAAAATAAATGTGTGCATATTATCTCCTCATGTAGCTTTCAGGATGAATTCAATATTATGTTGTTATGTGTTTGGTAGGCCTGAATGAAACACATGATATTCTCACACACAATGCATGTCTCATATGTCATGTTTTGTATATTCTCCTAGGAACAGAACCCACCAATCTCTCATAAATTCATCCTAATGAATAGCCATATTGTTATGGTGCCTTCATATCCCATTATGTTCGCACCAACCTATTAGCCCCACACGATTTTGTTTTCCAATCAAACAAAGTGTGATGTATGTTTCCACTTTTTGGCCAATATATATTCATCCTTTGATGCATAATATTAATAGCATGATTTCATTGGGAGCCAAATTACTGGATTTCCTTTTGCATTGCATCATACAATTGTTTTGCTGGAGAATGTTTTCGAAAGTGTTTGATCAAATGTTTATACAAAATTTTGATCCTTCAATCAGCGTGTTTTATATTTGCTACAATTTGCTTATGTTGTCCATTAACTCAATAGTCAAACTACATTAGGTGATGTAAAGTGACTATGATAAATGGAAACAAAAGATGACATGGTAAACCACAATGTGAAAAGCATTGCGTCTATATGTAGTGGCTTATGTCTTGATAGTTTTAACTTCTTAAATGAGAAGATATACATGTGAATCATGTATTGGTAAAGCTTGTGTGTTTTGACCCTAACATTGTGGGCTCTAGTACCGATCAATGTCCATGGTGAGGTTCAAATTAAAATTACATTTAAAAGTATCCATTGTATCTGTTTGAGATAAAGTCATTGTAATGCTTTGCACCTAAAGTTATGTCTTTACAATTCACTTTCTATGACCTAAGAGTTGAAAATCATACCATTCCCTAGAAGGCAATGCTACTAAATATTAAATATATTTCCTTCTTTGGTGTTCATAAGGTTAATGGAAAGCATTTTTTACGTTGTCTATAAACAACTTTTAGAAGCCATGCAAGTTCTTACTTGAACTAGAGTTGTTGATATAATCAATAAAGAAACAATTTCCATGTCTATGTGTTTTTTGGTTTTCCAAAGAATAAGAAGCTAAAGCTTCCAAGGTATGGAAGCTTGAATAATCTTCAACAAGAACAATTGGTTCCTCAACACAAGGACGTGATGAGCGCAATTATGTAATTCAATAATAATTCATTCGTCATTACTATTCTTAGTAGGGCGTGGTTTGTAGTCAATCTTGATGTAATCAATTACATTCAATGCCGAGGAAGATTCTATCATTTAACTACCACATATCCCCATTGAATGCTCTAATTGCTTAACCATTAATGGATATTATTCTTTAAAATGTACACAAAGAACATCAACATAAATCAATCAACAATCATATAAAACGCCTTATATATTTCATAATCAATTTTTGCTAATGTGTGTCCATTACATGTATGTTTTATCTATTCCCCTAACATAAACATTCCATTGTATAACTATCTTGAGAATAGAGAGGATAACTCTTCTTTACGGAAGGATTAACACAATAATGATGATTCTTGAATGTTATTCTCTTGAGGGTCATTCCTATATCTGTTGATTAAAGTGTATTGTTGTCTATAATATGTATTAAGAACTTGGGGAAACCACATTGCTAACCATGATAAACTCACTATTGTGGTGCCCAATGAGGACAATGTTAGCAATTTTTTCTCTAAAGAGAAGAACCTTTCAAATGACAAGTGATTGTCACTCATAACATAAAAAAATACAAATGATATGGAATTGAGGTTCAACCCTTGATTTAAAGTTGGAATAGGGGGCTCAACCCAAGATTCCAAATTTGCAATGGGGGGTTTGAAAGCTCGTTTGAAAGAGGGGTCTTTGACTTGGTGGTTGCCAAAAGTCAAATGTTGGCATAAAAGGCTGATTCCTTCCACTTTGTATCCTTAGTGTGAACACGTCTTTAAGTTAGGGCTTTTGTATATGTAAGCCCAACTGTTACATTGTAAAGTGTGTGTGAGAGAGAGTTTTTTCAGAAGAGAATAACAGAGCCCCCATTAGAGCTAAATCGTGTCAATCTTACCTTCTACCTTCTTGCATATCTATACTTTGTCTGTGTTGTTTTCTTGACACTACCTTGTAGGTCCTAACATATTCTTCCTTTGCCCCATACATCCTCACATATCTCCGACAAGTGGTATCAAAGTGACCTTGTTGTCCGACGGCAACAAACAACAGAAAGTTGAGAAGAGAAGCTAGGCGACTGAGAGAAAAGACCAAGCCAACAACATCTACTTTCCAGAAAATGGCGACGTAGTTCAGCACAAATGTGGAAATCCGGAAGTTTGACAAGAAGAACTTCACCCTATGGGAAGAAATGATGCAAGATGTGCTCATAATCTGAAGACAGGTCGAAGCGATTCACAAAGTGACAAACCAATATCGATGTTTGTTGAAGAGTGGAGATAGATGGAAGAAATCGCACGATCGATCATCCGGATGCACCTGCCGAGAACGTCTATTTCAGCATGACCAAGGAGACAACAACATTCTGTTTGTGGAGAAACTTCAGGCCATATACGAGAAAAAGTCCTCCTCATCGAAGCTCATATTGATTTGACTGTTGTTCAATATGAAGATGACAGAGACATATTCAACGACCTCCCACATCAACACCTTCATCGGGGTGTTGTTTGAGCTCTCCTCCCAAGGGATTAACTTTGAAGAAGAAGTTAAAGCCCTTGCCCTCCTTTTGAGCTTGTTGGCAAGTTGGGAGGTATTCTACATGACATTCACCAACAACTGTCCAAAGCTGAATCTGGACGAAACGATCGAACAAGTCCTCATTAAGGACATTTGGCGAAAATTGATGGGACTCACCATCGATGATTTGGCAGAAGCCCACTACTCGACCGAGTCGATCGGACGAACCAGGTGATCGAGAGAACAAGTCAAAACAGCAGTCAACCAAGGAGGAGGGAAGACCGACTTCTATCAAAGTCGAAGAATAGTTGATCAAGTGATTTCTGCACTCATTGTAGAAAGACTGGTCACAAAATTTCCGGTTGTTGGTCCATACAAATAAAGGAGAATGGTGTGCAATTCGATCTAACACAAGGACAATCTGATTCAAATTGTTCTCCTACTAGTGACCAAGTCAATGTTGCCGAATCCCGGTATGGAGAAATCCTGTCCCTAGACTAGTGAAGTCCTATACAATTCCAGCGCCACATTTCATGTGACCCTCACCATGGAATGATATTTGGACTATTCGGCCAGAGCCATTGGCACAGTCCAACTAGGCAACGGGCAAGAGTGAGTAATCGGAGGTATCAATGAGGTTCCCATCCAATTGCCAAATGACAATACTATCACCCTACACCAAGTCTGGCATGTACCCAAGCTGAAGAGGAGTCTGGTCTCCATCTGCATGCTAGTCGAAGTCGGGTACCAAACAACTCTTAGTGAGTTGTCATGGATGATCAACCGAGGAAATATGAAAATCGGGAGCGGATGCAAGTACAACAACATGTATCCACTGATGGCGATCAATCCGGAGGGCATAGTGAATGTAGCCGAATCGCTAGATTCCAACTTATGGCATGGCTAACTCGGCCATATGTATCAAGCTAGACTGGACTGATTAATGGTGACTGGTTTCATCTCGAAACTCCAATCAAAGATGGACTTCTACGAGCATTGTCATTATAGGAAACAGACCCAGACCAAAGTCCACACTCTCTCAATTACAAGATGGTACGACAACCTATTGAGAGACAAGCTCAACATCGGCCGGATCGGCTGAAGAAGCCGAGGACCGGATCGGTTGGGACCGATCGGTTAGGCCAAATGCGTAAACCGGTACGCAGACCGGTGCGTAGGTAGGGCCGGATCGGTGCGTAAACTCGGAGGCTGTTAGGAAAGATATTCCGTGAGGAATATATTTGGGAGTTAGTGTAGGAGCTCTTAGTGAGCATTGAAGTACTGTCAGTACTTTGGTCAGTCCTTCTAGGACTTGTATAAAAGTGTTCATTGAACACACATATGTATAGAGAATGGTGAATAGAGTTTTTTGAATATAGTTCTTGTGTTTTTTCTCTATCACTCTCTCTGTCTCTCCCGCGTATACTGCGTAAGCTCAAGCTCTCCATTAAACCTGAGTTTTCTTCCTTCTGTTCGGGAAAATCTGAAGAAGATTTTCGCCGCGAGCACCACAGCCAGGAAGCTTCAGCTCCGACAGGAGTTGAACAACCTACAACAACGCGACTTGTCGGTGGCGGACTATACCTTGAAGATCAAGGATATTTGTGACTCCCTCGCCTCCATAGAGGTGAACATCGAGGAGAGCGAGATGGTCCAGATCTGTCTTGGAGGTTTGGCGTCGAAGTTCGGAGCGTTCCGAACGGCTGTGTGTACCCGGGAGAATACGCCGTCCTTTTTTCACTTACAGTCAATGCTCCTGGTAGAGGAGAACCACGTGGGTGCGTCTACAAGCACGCACACCGACAACAGAATGTTGTACATGGAGGGAGATAGGCCTCGTGGACGTGGAGGACGAGGCGAGTCGGCACGCAATGGAGGCGGCCGACGAGATCAAGGAAGAAGGCACCGAAGTGATGCCGACAGCAACTCCGGACCCTCCGGAAACAGGGGGAGTCGAAGCGATGAGAACCGGCAAGGCAAGGCCATCGCGGAGTGTTGGTACTGTGGCAAGAAAGGCCACAGGGAAAGTGAGTGCTGGAAGAAGCGCGCCGATTCGGAGAGAACCGGTTCCGGAAACGGCTCCGGACATACTGACAAGGGAAATCGGCAGCGATCACACTACGCCGAAGACTCCGGGAGAGCCAGAGAAGGGTCTGTCTTCGTGACGAGACACGAAGCAAACTCAATGAAACGGACCACCCCGAGATCGGACGAGGTGTGGTACGTAGACTCCGGCGCGTCAAACCACATGACGAGTCATAAGGAGTGGTTCTCGTACCTTGAAAAACCGATACAACCTGGAGTAGTCGCAACTGAAGACGACACTCTGCATCCGATCGCGAATGTCGGAGAAGTTCCCCTTAGCCATGTCGGGCAGAAAGGGAAACTCATGAACGTGCTGCACATTCCGACAATCACGAAGAACTTGGTCTCGGTCGGACAGATCGTCGACCAAGGGATGGAGGTTCGGTTTACACACCTCGGGTGCTTCATTGAGGAAGAAGGCCGTGTGATTGCGCAAGGGCGCAGAGACGGGAGGATGTTCATCCTCGATTCCACTGACGGCGGCACCGCAATGTTCGGGAAGGGACAAAAATCCGAGTCGGACATCGACTTGTGGCACAAGCGGATAGGCCATGTCAACTACCAGTGGCTTCAAGATCTGCAATCGAAACAGGTAGTGTTCGGATTGCCCAAATTTAGTGGCCGAAAGGCACAAATTTGTGAAGCCTGCCAGCTCGGGAAGCAACACCGACTTCCTTTCCCCAATGAGCGAAACCGGAGCCGGAACAAGCTCGACCTTATACACTCCGATGTATGGGGGCCGACACAAAACGTTAGTCTTGGCGGGAGCCGATATTTCATCTCCTTCATCGACGACCACACGCGGCACACGTGGATCTACCTCATTGAGAGGAAGAGCGAAGTCTTCGACTGTTTCCGGGACCTCAAAGGGTTCGTGGAAACGGAAACGGGACGAAAGATCAAGTGCCTGCAGTCAGATGTCGGGAAAGAGTACTTTTCTAGTCAATTCAACGGTTATCTACAACAAATGGGAATTCGGCACAAATTTAGTTGTAGATACACGCTGGAGCAGAACGGCGTGGCCGAGAGGAAGAATCGGTCGATTGTGGAAGCGGCACGGGCAATGCTGGAGGAGAAGAGCTTGCCCAAGTTCTACTGGGCTGAGGCGGTAAGGACCGCGATATACATCCAGAACCGGATCGGAGACAAAGTGTCGGCGCACGAGCTATATTTCAGAACGAAGCCGAACTTGCGACACTTGAGGGTGTTCGGTAGCATTGCGTATGTGCATGTACCGAAGGAGAAAAGGAGGAAGTTGGACGCAAAGGCCGAGAAATGCATCTTGGTCGGTTACCCGGACGAGCACAAGGGTTATAAGTGCTATAACCCTTGCACCAAACAAGTGCGTGTCAGCCGCGACGTTGTGTTTGACGAGTCCGCGTCCTGGTACCAGCCCCCGACTCCGAACCCCGACTCCAATCCGAGCTCTGACGATGAGGTCAGAGAGGCCGAGATGCCTCCGGATGAGCTCGAAATCGAGACCCGCGAAGAGAGTCCGATTTCACACCGTTTAAGTGGACTGAGTGGACCGATTGGACGACTGAGTCGGTACGACCAGTCCGATGAAGAGCCGGCGAGTAGTGGAGACTCGGCCGTGCATTCACCGCGCAGGAAGCCGAGGAGACGGCTTATGCGCAAAGAGAAAGGGAAGAAGAAGGTGTCGGATTCCGGCACGGATAGGAACGAGTTAGACTGACGCGAGTCCGACTCCGAGGGAACCGGTGACGGGTCTTTAAAGGTGAAGTCCGCGTCGACCGAGAAGGCCTCGACATCGGCTAATGCTAGATTACGCCGATCTACCCGCCAGAAGAACCCTATTTTGCGGTTCGGATACAACGAGTACATGGTGCATCATTATGCGTACATGACCCGTGTAGTGGAAGTGTGTGAGCCGGAGAGCTACGCAGAAGCGGCTAAAGACACAAATTGGCGTGCCGCGATGGAGGAAGAGATGCACGCATTGGCGGAGAACGAGACCTGGGACCTAGTTGGCGCACCAATAGGGGTAAAACCGATCGGGTGTAGGTGGGTGTACAAGGTCAAGTACAACACCGATGGCTCGATCAACCGGTACAAGGCTCGGCTAGTGGCAAAGGGCTACGCGCAGAAACACGGCATCGACTACGATGAGACATTTGTGCCGGTCGCGAAAATGACGACCGTCCGTGTTTTGCTCGCAGTAGCTGCGGCGAAGGGGTGGCACTTACATCAGATGGATGTAAAGAATGCGTTCCTGCAAGGTGACCTTGAGGAACAAGTGTACAAGGTACAACCCCCCGGATTTCACTCCGGAACGAACTCCTCAGCAGTATGCCGACTGAAGAAGTCCCTTTACGGACTGAATCAAGCCCTGCGTGCCTGGAACGCGAAGATCACGCAACAACTGCATTGGATGGGCTTCGTCACGTCAAAATCAGACTCTTCCCTGTTCATCCGGAAATGTTGACTCGGACCGGTTAGTATTTTACTATATGTTGATGACTTGGCCATCACCGGCGCCGACCTCGGTGAAATCGATCGCGTGAAGCTCTAGCTTGCGGCATCGTTCGACATGAAGGATCTGGGGGACCTTCATTACTTCCTCGGGATCGAAGTGATCCGTACCCCCGAAGGCATATTGATCAGCCAACGTCATTACGTGCTGAGTATGCTCTTCAAATTCGGGATGGCCGACTGTAAGTCCGTCTCGACTCCTCTGGACAGAACCGTCAAGCTTCGTCCCGATACGGGAAAGGTATGCGACCCGACGAGGTTCCGACAAATTGTCGGAAGCCTCATATACTTGACCATCACCCGACCCGACCTCAGTTATCCAGTCGGAGTGATCAGTCAGTTCATGGCGCGACCTACCGAGGAGCACCTTCAGTGTGCGCAACGCATACTTCGGTATGTCAACGACACTAAGGACCGGGGACTGCTATATCGGACCGGTGCAGCCGTGCAGTTAGTCGGCTACACCGATGCTGATTGGGCTGGCAACGCCGCCAATCGCGGATCCACGTCTGGATACGCGTTCTCCCTCGGGAGTGCCGCGATCGCGTGGAGCAGTAAGAAGCAGCCGACAGTTGCACTGTCGAGCACCGGAGCTGAGTACCGAGGAGCGGCTGTCGGAACATGCGAAGCCATATGGTTGAAGCGGCTACTTAAGGACCTGCAAGAGGAGGTGTCCGATCCAACGACGATCTACTGCGACAACCTCAGCAACATCCAACTCGCGAAGAACCCCGTCTTCCACGCACGGACCAAGCACAATCAGGTGCACTACCATTTCGTTCGTGAGCGTGTCCTCTCCGGTGAAGTCGAACTTCAGTACGTTCTGACAGATCGGCAGACTGCCGACATCTTCACCAAGCCTCTTGGTCTGGACAAGTTGCAGCAATTCTCAGGTGCGCTCGGATTGCGTCACCTCAACGTGCCAAACTTGCGGGGGAGAACAGTCCCGAATGACCAAGCAAGGCAGCAGGAAAGGAGCAGAGACCGCGACACCACCGAGTCGATTGACTCGGTTGTCGAGTTCGACTTCGGATCGGCTGAAGAAGCCTAGGGCGGACCCGCGGAAAAGTTCGGAAGAGGACAGAAGGGGAGCAACCGAAGGAGAGAGCCGAAGCCAACCACGCATGGGGAAGATGACGCCACTGAGGGCGAGAAGACCGAAGACGAGTTGGGGACAGCCAACTCGGACGAGAGCGAAAACCGATCGGAGGTAGCCGAGTCGGTTCGGATGTTTGATTCAAACACGTTGAATCAACCGAGGCCCAAGCCCAGGGACTTCACTATCAAAACTTGTATGATAGCACGTGAGTTCATCAAAAGGGGTTTTAATTAATCAGTGAGATACAAAATATATATACATAAGGGTATTAATAAAGATTTGAAAATATTTTTACATAAGGGTATTATCAATTATGCTGAAAAAAAAATTACGTAAGCCCATGAAATATTAGATATTTCAATGAGATAGTAAAGAATATATTATGCAAAGAATACTCAAAACACCGGGTCATTTGAAACAGGTAATATGTCGTATTCTCTTTTGGCATAGTTGGCCAGATGTAGAAAAGTACCCTATTTTAGCCTGATATCGAAAATATACGATGCATGCGTACCCCTTTTGCGACTTGATGGTTAAATATAGAACAAAAAAAACCTAGCAATTACTAAATTGTATATGTGTCCACATTCGTATCAATTTGCATATCATGGAGCACAATTGAAGACTTGGTTCAATATAAAGTTCTAAAATTGGTATCCATATTCAAATTGTAGAGTAAAACTACATAAACCGTAATTATAAATATGTGGTTTTGGGTTTAGGAATAAAGTAGTACCCCACTTGTTGGACGGGTATATCGATAGTTTCATTGTATAATGTCATATAGTTCATGACAATGTAATTGGTAAGAGTAACAATTACGTACGACATTCATTTATACTATGTGGAACCAGTAGACTTGAACCGTAGGTAACTAAAAACCTCTTATTATCAAAAACATTCGCCTTTTCATATACAGTCATGCTAACGGAAATGAGAAATTACAATATCATGTTAATATCTCAAACTGAAGAAGAGCATGGTGACCAATTATATGTAAATACAAACTACGGTTCCAATAATGATTAAAAAGGGAAATTATGAATAGGTGAATTTAATTAAACGATAAACAATTACAGATGTTCTCATATACAAATATAATATGAAGTGATGGTGAACATTATGCCTCAAAATCCTCAATTTTTACATTACGCCATCTACATCAATCTATAAGCAAATCAGGCAGAGCAGGCTCCTCTGGCGCTGATTGTTCTAGACTATTTTCATTTGTGTCATCTCCAAGCTCTCCTGAATCTGATGTATGGTCAAACTGTGCTACATCTTCCAGGTCCACCAGCTCCCCTGCTTCTTCATCAATTGGTTCCATTGGTTCTCGTGAAGTCATCTAGAACATCTTTGTCTCGTTGATGTGTTTTGCTCCGACTTCTTGATCCTGATCTGGACAGTCCCAGATTCCTGTGATCCTCATTTTGATGAAGTTAACTTGAGCAGGGTCCTTCTCCAATGCAACACAGTTTCTAAACATCTTCAATGCACAAGCTGTCGTTGTACCTAATGGTCGCATGAACACAAACAAGTATATATAAGAAGTAACGTCTTAAACTTGATCGACAGGATTGAAATTAAATATATATATTATACTTGTGCCAGAGAACAAGTCTAGGACCCAATCATCCGGATTCGAGAAGAGCTCTATGAGGCGGTTGATCAATCTTTGAGGTTTTTGATAAGGGTTCACCGTACTTTTATCCCCTGACACATGTCTTAATTTTTTGGTTACAGCTGGGCACATGATGTAGTTAACCACGTTACGCTCATTGACATGTGCTCTAGCCTTCTTCTTTGTAATTGAATCATAGTAGCCCACACAAAAATGTTCGACCGCACTAACCATTCGATCGCCAGGGCTACGTGTAATATTTGTTTTGATCCTATAGAGAAAGAAAATCAAGTATTAGAGGTGTAAATGTGCACATATAATAAGAAGTATTGTAATGAGTAAAAGCGAACAACACCGGGTCATTTGAAACAGGTAATATGTCGCATTCTCTTTTTCATATCTTAGTGAGATGTTAAAAAATGCCTTATTTAAGCAGAATTTCAACAAGGCACGACGCATGTGTATGTGGTTTATGAAAACATAGCAAAAAAAAGAACTAACTAATATCACGTCAACAAAATCATCCAACGTATATTCTATCTACCATGTTTTTGTCCAAATCTTAGACATGGGTGTATTTGTCAACACAAGTATAATAGTAACACGGGTCCTTGTGCATATTCTAAAAAGCATGCCCCATTGAATAAGTGACTTCTTCTAATTATGTGTGTATATTTAAATATAATACATCTTAAAGCAAATTGTGAACCTTGCAATTAAGAGATACTACTATGTCAAGAGAAAATTTCCATTGACACGTGATACATGACACTGTCAATGTATAAATAAACTAGTCTACAATAACATTCCAATTATACGAATAAATGATAGAGTATAAACTTATCTCCGATATACCCCAAATGATAAAGGAGAGTTTAGATAACATGTACACATACAAGTATACTTAATTTCTAAGTTCAATGATTGTTACACGAAAATTATAAGTAAGCTCAACTTATATATTACGTCAAAATTTAACAATTCATATTGTTCAAAATTTACAATAAGCCATAACCATTCAATCGAATAATAAGTCTGGTAAAGCCGTCTACTCAGGATTAGCTCTTTCATCAGGATTGTCCTCATTGGCTTCGTCAGTACGCTAAGTTGAATTGTTAGTATGTTCAGACTTTGAAACGTCTTCTAATTCAACAAGTTGCCCTGCGTCTTCATCTATAGTTCCACAAGTTTTCTAAAAGTCATCTGGAACATCTAAGTTTTATTGATATGCTTTGCCCCAACTTCTTGGTCTTGATCAGGACAACCCCAGATACCTTGGATCCTCATTTTGATGACATTAACTTGCTCAAGGTCCTTATCTAATGCAACAGAGTTCCTGATAATCTTTAAGGCGTATGTTTTAGTAGTACATGACAGTAGAATGAAATTGCACAGGTAACATCAAACTGAAGAATAGAATATAACGTTAATCTAAATTGATGTAAGTTTTATATTATATACCTGTGTCAGAAAACTAATCTAAAACCCATTGAAAATTTAAAACAATAAAATTTGAAAAAATAAAAAATCTTGGATTTTTAATTGGAATCCAATGCGATGCACTAGATTTCAGTTGAAAATCCAAGTTTTTTTTTTTTTGTAATTTTTAAAAAAATTTCCATTAAAAAATAAAAAATGGATTTTCAGCTAAAATACTATGCACTACATTATATTTTAGTATATATAGCTAGAATCTAATGCAATGCATTGGATTAGAGTCGAAAATCCATTTTTCTTTTTTCTTTTTCCAATGTTATTTATTTATTTATTTTCCATATAAAATAATAATAAACGGCTTTTCAACTGAAATCCGATACACTACATCAGATCGTAGTCTATACAGCTAGACATTGATGCATTGCATCAGATTTTAGCTGGCAATCCTCTTTCTTTTCAATTGTTTTTCATTTTTAAAAAAATAATTAAAAATATATTAAAAAAGTGGATTTCCAACTGAAATCTAATGCACTACATCGAATTTCAATTAAAAATCCAAATTTCTTTTAGGTTTTTCATAAAACAATGAGATAATAAAAAAATATTACATTCTCAACAAAATCTGAACCATTGAGTCGGATTTCAATTGCAAATTAATGTTTTATGAAAGAACATAAGAAAAATATTGGACTTTCAATGGAAATCCGATGCATTACACCGGATTTCTGTTGAAACTCAGTGATTTTGAACGGAAATCCGATGCAGTGCATCGGATTTCCATTGAAAATCTTGTTGAAAATGATCTGTTTTCAATCCCGTTTAAAACACATCATTTTAAATGGAGAAAATCACAATTTGTTTATTTTTAACACTTTTTTAGAGAAAAATATAAACAAATAAGAAAATTTGTAAACAAACAAGAAAAAGTGGACTTTCAATGGAAATCTGATGCAGTGCATCGGATTTCCGTTGAAAATCCATTTTTTTCAATTCCTATATATTTATTTATGATAAAAACAAAAACAATTCAAAACAAATACAAAAACAAATTCAAAATATCTGAAAAATTGGAAACAAATAAGACAAAATGGATTTTCAATAGAAATCCAATGTAGTTCATCGGATTTCTGTTGAAAACCCATTTTTTGCAATTTTTATTTATTTATTTATGGGAAAAAATGAAAAAAAATTTAAAAAATACAAAAAAATATTTTAAAATACGAAATTTTGGTAACAAATAGCAAAAACTGGACTTTCAATAGCGGATTTCCTTTGAAAATTCATTTTTTCATTTTCTATATAGTTATTTATGAGAAAATAGACAAACAAAATACCAAAAAAATTCTAAAAACTATGAAAATTTGGAAAAAAGAAAGAAAAAGTGTATTTTCTACTGAAATCCGATGCAGTGCATCGGATTTCTATTGAAAATCTATTTTTTCAATATTTATTTATTTTTTATAGAAAAAATTAAAAAAAATTAAAAAAAATCAAAAAAAAAGAAAATTTGGAAAAAAATACGTAAAAGTGGACTTTCAACCAAAATCCAATGCAGTGCATCGGATTTCCGTTGAAAATCCATTTTTTCAATTTTTATTTATTTTTTTATGGGAAAAATAAAAACAAATTCAAAAACAATTCAAAAAATAAGAAAATTTTCAAACAAATAAGAGAAATTGGATTTTCAATTGAATCCAATGCACGGAATTGGATTTCCATTGAAATCTAAATTTTCAATTTTTATTTATTTATTTACGAGTAAAATAAAAAATGTTTATTTATTTATTTATGGGAAAATGTTTTATTTTTTCAATTTGTATTTATTTATGTATTTTCGGGAAATCCATGCAATGTATCATATTTTAGTCTATGTAGCTAGAATTCAATGCAATGCATTAAAATGCAAGAGTATTTTTTTAATGGAAATTTTAAAAAAAATCCAAGACTTACAGGAATCTGATGTATTATATCCAATTCTAGATGTATAGAGTAAAATTCAACATGTTGCGTCAAATCTAGATGGAATGAATCGGATTTCTGTACGACATCAAAGGCTTACTATGAGAATCTAAGAAAAATGGAAAACATCTTTAAGACATTTTTTAGATTCTAATGATTTTGGTAGAAAGCTTCTCTCACATAATCTAATCTTGTAAATGGAAAGTACATAATGAAATATCATAACCAAAAAGTGAGGAGGAAAGATGCATCAAGCACATCTACTCTTACATTGGATAATGTTTATATATTAGTGTATGACTTATCTTTGACCAAAACAAGTTATCTGTGACAGACCACAATGAAGATACTAAAAGAGGATCTGGAATGTGGCTTCAGACACAACACAAAGACAAACAAGAAGCATGACTCATAAACTCGATGAGGTTGGATTGCAATTGGATCAACACAATGCATTAGTTGCCATTGATGATGAGGATGAGACCTCATAAACTCGTACTAGTTCATCTAATGGGTATGAAGATGATGACATAAACTTGAAAAATGATTGTCCTGATACGTTAACTATAAATATTGTATTGCACATCAAGATTTGGATTCAGAATTTCTATAAATATTGGGGTTAGTCATTTTGGACATTCATTTGTAAGTTTGGCATGTCCATTATTTAGGCATTTTTTTGAACACCTAAATTTCCGTACATGTTAAAAATCAATATATTTTTGGGTCATTTTTAAAATTCCTTTACGCATGCGGCACCCCTTTTTGTGAATCACCCTAATTTGTGTCATTTTTTGATGGACAGTTCTCAAAATGCGACATATTACCTGTTTCAAATGTCCCGGTGTTGAACTATAACGCACCAATGCATGTGTTCAGTACAGTGGCATGACAACGGGACTTCAAAGCTGTTGTGATTGACAGTGATTGCCCCATGCTATGAAATATGACTATCCTCCACAAGGGGGCCAATGTCAGTTCTGCGAAATCCTTTACCATTTTCTCGATCTGAGGGTACTTGAAAGGCACATCATCATATGTTGATCCCGCAATACGGAAACCATATGGTATGTCAGCTATCAGCAAAGTGTAGTGCCTTCTCGGTAACAGTTCGAGCATCTGGGATACTTCACCATTGAAAACACTATAATGAAGTTGTTTGAAAGGATCAGACCTATGCAAAAAACTCTTTACAGTCTCCGAATCCTCGGGCAGTTCCATTTCCTTCCCTTTGGTCATTCTCTTCTCATATTTCGCACGTTCTAAGTGCGTGATGAAGGCCGCTGGAATACCGTCATTATTGTCGTTGTTCTTTTTCGATTTTGATGGTTTCTGCAAGTGTCATTGTTGTTAGCAGGGAACATTAGTTTCTAACATATCAACATTCAAAAGACACATACCCATTCTCTAAATACAATAAAATATTCCTCCAATGCCTTGGCTTGGTCAACTTCTTCCCATGTCGGTAAACTCAGTTTTTGCATCATCAACTCCTGAATCTTCATGTATACCTTGTGACTGCACAATCAATATGAAATTAGAAATAAGATATTCAAAATAATTGAAGACTTTCATGAAAAGGTATACTATAAACACTTACTTTTGCAAGTCTGTTACCATCTCGTCCAAACTAAATTCCTTGGCGACCACTCGAGATATCACGGATATTAACAATCTATCATCTTTGATACCTTGTAATGATCTCCAAGGTAAAAGTTTCATGTCCTCTGCTAACTCCTCGATTACCAAGTCGCTTTTTCCCTTGGTCTTTGATTTCATCTCAACTTGTGGATCAATTCTTCCCTTTTTTGATCTTTGCCCCTTGACTTCTTTCCGCTCCCACATAGAGAATATTTTGTCTTGGAGATTCCACACCTCTCCGGTCCGAAAAGCTAGTTGAAACCAAGAATCATATTTTCGGAGACCTTCGGATTTGGTACTCGCATCCACTGCAATCCCTACTTCCAATAAACACTGGCGTCGCAATCCAGGCCACAATCTTGGACCAAAACGATTCAAGGCATCCAGGTATTCATGATGAAAAAATCTTATCCTCTCTTTACATGACATCTTTTGCCTATAATCGTTGTCATTGTTATGGTCCCATGCGAGCAGCTTCGCCTCCTCGTGAGTTAGTCCTGCATCTGGTGAGAACCGAATGACGAGTACCCAGCTATGGAAGACCCGGTGAGAACCGGATGACGTGTCCCCGGCAAGCGCCGGATGATGCAGGCCCAGTGAGGAGTGCTCACCGGATGAAGGGACATATTCGGAAATATGTTTCTGAGAGTCCATCGGGGCTATATTTGTAAATAGCCGACAAGTCATATTAGTATAAATATGACTTAGGGAAAACTTTAGATATATCTGTTGTCATTCTTGTTGGTGCAAGATTAGAGCGCGTAACAGTGTACAGAGAGAGAGAGAGAAGAAGAGGTCGTTGCCTCTGTTGTAACCGCCGCATGTGGCGAAGATAACAAGTTCGAGGTCGTTGCCTCGGTGCTCTACTATTGTAAATTTTGATATAGTGATAGTTTGCAGTCTGTGGGTTGCCGTGGTTTTTCCCTAGTTTGGGTTTTCCACGTTAACATCCTGTGTACTCTTCTCTTCACTATGTCGTGCGTTCATTATCCGTTTCCTGTGTTTGATTTTAGACTCGGTTGTTGCCGAGCGTTGTTCATCGAGAGCGTGTAGTTCTTGTCAAATGTTTTATAAGACGTCTGATATGCCCATAAAGCACTATGAAGCTTTTTATCTCAATTTGTACGATTTTCATTGACTATCTTTTTGAGTATTGTCTACAATGTTTTATTTGTCGACTCTACTAATCCATTTGCTTGTGGATAGTAAGGAGTGCTCTTCTTATGAACCACTGCGTAATATGTGGATAGCTCATGTACAATTTTATTAATGAAATGTGTACCTTGATCTCTTACTAATTCTATCGAACACCGGAATCGACACCATATATTTTCGTACAAAAATTTGGCTGTTGATAACGTCGTATTGTCCTTGACAGGTTTAGCTTCTAACCACTTTGTACAGTAATCTGTGGCGACTATGATGTAACAATTACCTGTACGTATGGCTGCTGGTTTAAATGGACTGACAAAATCAGTTCCCCATTTTTGAAATGGCTCCAAAGGCAAAACAGGTTGGAAAGGCATTATGTCCTTTTCTGTGGGTTGTCCCAGTCTCTGACATAAATCACATTTTCAACAATAGTCTACTGCATCCTTCATTACTGTCGGCCACCATATGCCACTGTTCCATATTTTTTGGGTTGTAGTTTCTCCGGTATAATGACCACCTGCAATACCACAATGAGATTCTTAGAGAATTACTGATTTCTCAAATTGTCATGTTGTCCTTCTCCAAATTCCGTCTACACCTTTATGATAGAGAGTGTCATTCAAAAAACAAAAATTCCGACTACGAACGGCTAACCTTTTTCTTTCATCCGCAGATAGATGCTCGGGTGGTAGCCCTGTTATAAGAAAGATTGTCATCTCGGAGATCCAAGCATCCTCGCATTCTTCATTTATTTCCTATACCCGTATTGCTTCCACTCGAAAGAGTTGTCCATCCGGAAAATCGTCTCTCACACCTGTGCCTTCTTCTCCCGACTCTAGTCGGCTAAGATAATCAGAAATCGCATGTTGTACTCCTGGCCGATGTAAAATGTCAAACTCGAATTCTTGCAGTAGTAATGTCCATTGTGCTAGCATACCAGCTAATTCTTGTTTAGAGACCAAATAGAGATGAGCAGAATGATCGACATGGAATGTAAATTTCTTGCCCAAAAGGTAGTGGCGAAATTTATTGACACTATAAATCATTCCTAACACTTCCCTCTCGATTGTTGAATAATTTCTTTCCGTTGTCGAGGGTTTCCGACTAGCGTAATACACTAGTCTATACCAGTTCGGTTCGGATAACTACATAAGTGCATTGTTGATTGCTATATCAGATGCATCAACGAACACATGGAAGGGTTTATTCCATTCAGGTGGTTGAACCACCGAAACTTTAGACAACATTTTCTTGAGGCACTCGTATGCGTCCTGCTCCACACTTGTCCATTGAAAAGGAACTTTATGCACCGTCGTGTGTAGAGGAATGGCAACATCCGCAAGATATCTAATCATTATGCTATGCCATCTAATCTACCCCAAGAACCAACTAAGGCGCTTAGCGTTTGTAGGTGCTGGTGCTTCTAATATGGCTCTGACCTTGTCTGGGTCAACTGCAATTCCTTCTTGGCTGACAATATGGCCTAACAGTGCTCCACGGGTAACTCCGAATGCACATTTTGCCGCATTCAAGTTGAGCCGATCTTTCCGACATTGCTCCAAACATAGTCATAAATGTTCGAAATGTT
Organism: Azolla caroliniana; assembly: GCF_043228905.1. Lineage (NCBI taxonomy): Eukaryota > Viridiplantae > Streptophyta > Polypodiopsida > Salviniales > Salviniaceae > Azolla > Azolla caroliniana. The sequence goes on from NW_028230444.1 coordinate 12,064,299, forward strand.
CTGATTTCCGACTATAAATGGCAAAATCATCCAAGAAAACTTGCATAAATGCGGGAATGTATTCCGCAAAGATTTCTTGTATAACCCTTTGAAATGTGGCCAGAGCTGTTTTTAATCCGAACATCATTACTACTGCCACAAACACTCCCCATTCCGTAACGAAGGCCGTCTTTTCTTGATCCTCCGGATGCATCCTTACTTGATTATATCCACTAAATCCATCTAGGAAAATATACATTTCATGACCAGCGACTGCATCCAATATCCCATCCGTAAATGGTAATGGAAATGTGTATGTTACTGTTGCTGCATTCAGTTTCCGGTAGTCGACACATACTCGAATTTTCCCATTCTTTTTCGGAACAACTACAATCGGACTCAGCCATGTAGCTTTTTTATCTATTTCCTCTTTAACTTTAATTGCATAATTAGGATTTAAACGATACCTGCGTTGTTGAACCGGTTTCGCATCTTTATGCAAGTTAATTTGGTGTTGGCAGAAAGCTAGATCTAGCCCTTTCATGTCTTCAAAATGCCAAGCAAAAACATCCTTATATTGCTTTAGTAACCCAATTAACCGTTGCTTATCCGCCACCCTCATATCTTTAGCAACCAACACTGTTTTCGATTCAAGCCCATTATCATCTTCTGCCAAATTTACTTCCTCTAATGCCAAAGCCTGGACCCGTTGAGATACCTTCATTTCTCTTTCGGTAGCTTCCTCCTGCATTCGGATTTCTTTCATTGTTTGCTCATTTAATGGTAACTCCTCTTGTGAATCCACGTACACGGTGTCAAGGCTTGTAATATGTCTACTTCGAACAAAGGAATAATTTTTGGGTTATCATTAAAATAATGATTCTCTTCGACCTCATCTAGTCCTTCCATCATATTTACGGCCTCCGCATGAATTGGCAAACATTGTTTGCTTGTCATAATCTTATTCTGAGTAGACACCCAGATTTTCGTCTTGCCTTTTCGGAATGTTAATAAATTTTGATTCCAATTTTGCTTAATATTAGCAGTTTTTAACCATGGTCGACCTAATAGCAAAGGATATGCCCAGGAGCTTCCAAATGAAGCACCACTGGTGATATTTGAAAAGTGTGACCTCCTAACACGACATCTAACTATCGCAGTAAACCGATTGGTCATACAGTACTGGTATCAACCATCCTCAGCCAAAATGGACATGCTTCCCATTTGGTAATGCCAAGCTTATCACAAGTAGTTTTATTAATTACATTCACTCCTGAGCCACCATCGACAATAGCACCTTCTATTTCTTGACCATGGATTATTTAATAGAAGGATTTTGTTCATCCATAATTGAAGGACTATTACTTGGCTTATTATAGTTGACGACTACCTGTTTTGTCCCTTTTGGGCAATTAACATTGCCACTTTCTCTGTGAACCTAGGAACTAATTTGAGTAAACCCGTCAAAGGTAATGACACCTGGAAATCCGTCAAAATTTTCCAAGTTTCCTCTTGTTCTGGTACGGCCATAGCTCCGGGCAGTTCATTAGCTTGATTGATCTCATTGTCTTGGAGCATTTGGGACACATTATTTTTATTTGCTTCTTCTACCCATTCCTTGGCTGCTTTCCAAACAACTTCCGAAATTTCCCACTCTTATTGTTTACTTTTACGTCTGGTGGTCACTTGTTGAATTTTTGGCATGACCATATGCACAGCCGGTGTTTTTCCTTTTCCTGTAGACGGACATTGATTTGCATAATGTCCATCCTATCAACAAATATAGCAAGTAAGAACAAATGTTCCACTTCCTTCGCCTTGCGCAAATTGATGATTTCCATCCTCATTAGAATCTGGAGGTTGTTGAAATTGTCGTGACGCTTTTTGCTTATAGAATTTTTTATTCTTATAACGATTTTGTTTAAACCGGCCTCCATTGTGTTGTTGATGGTCATTATCTTGTACCGCTGAAAAATCTTGATTCTGTTGATAATTATTTTGTCGAGCAATTTCTTAGTACCCATTATTGAACATATTTCAGTTATTCCGGTACCCATTTTCCGGAAAACTTTGTCGTACCGGCACCATTGTTTTGTTAAGTAGATTATATTCACATTGCTCGACCGAATGGAGTTTAGAATGACATATTGTGCAATGTGTTCGTAAATTACATTCTATTGCCGAATGCCCAGTATTCAAAAAAGTCGTACATTGAACTGCTTGCTGAAACTGCAACTCCTCCAGAGTTGGCAACGTATGATGTAATGCCGACATATCCATACTCCTTACATTTTTCGGATTCCGGCCCATAGCGATTGCCTTATCAATCACTTGCTCAATCGTCTGATTCCGGAAATCGAACACTGCTAATGTTGTTCGTAATGGTTCACGAATTGCTTCAAGGAATACATCCTTCAATTCGTTGTCTGGAATAGGCCTGGAAATCTAGAGTTGTAAATTCTGAAAACGGATGACAAATTGAGATACCGTTTCATGCAGCTCCTAATATAACGCATAAAATTGAGCTATCAGATCCTTCTGAGGAATCTAACGATGAAATAATTGCAGAAATTTGATGGTTAATTGTTCAAATGTTTCGAACGCACGGAAACCATTTTGTGCAAACCAATTAGCGGACTGACCATCTAATGACAAAACAAACTCAGCAATTTTAGATTTGTCTTTGGCTGCTGCCGATAGCCTTTGAGCTCCATGGTTAATTTCCCATGTTGTCAAGAAGTCCCTAACATGCGCTTTTGCATCAGCTCCTTCCCGAAATTTAGAATACGGGTAAGGCATATTGTCTTCACTCCAGATATCATAAAATGATACCTCTTCCGCTAGATTTTCGTTCGATTGACTATCAGTTAAATCAGGAAGTGCAGACCACTTTCTACTTGTTTCTGGTTGTAACTCTACAACCAAATTTTTTTCTAGTGTCTTCGTGATTGAACGTGTACGAGGACTTTTACAACCGACTGGTGTATCCTGGTGTATCTGGACCAGACGACATCCATTCGACTTGTTCTCTGCTAACTGCAGATGTAACTGGGTGTGCCAAAATTATATTGTGTTGTTCGGTCGACAACAACTATTGTCGACTTAGTATAAGTCAAACGTTGCTCACCAAACGTTCTACCAATGAATTGCGGTTAGACGAATAAATACTAAAATGGTTGTAAAATTATCGATGTTAAACAGACATCGAGATCATTATTTACATACTAAAGTTATGATAGAAAGGAAATAGATTGACAGAGTGTTTAGTACACAGAGATTTCCTAAACTAACTTTATATTACTAAATAAAATGATAGCTCTTTACACTACCTTCGGTTCCTTTTATAGGTAACCGGAAGGACTTTCTCATCAAGAAAACATACTACCAAAAATGGCAAGAACTACAAAATCTCTAACTATAATTTCGGTTTTAATTTAATTCGGCAAAATGTTGACTCATCGATCCGACTCCGATCCTTCTACATTTTTGACTCCGACGCTTCCCCACTCTTCCGGGTAACAATCATCTAGCCGACTAGCTGATATCAGGTTCAGTCGAACCTCCAGAACGTGTCAGACATCCTTCAGCAGTAACTTGCATCCGGTTGATGCCATCAACAACACCTCTCCTATGCCGATGATTCAGCATGTACCTTCATTCCCCATCCAGACACAACCGTGATCTCCGGCTCTGTAGGATGAGAAGCATCTCCGGTCCGGTGTCAGGTGGAACGACGCTCCGGAATCGACAACCCACGTTGTCTCATCGCCAACAAGGTTTAACTCATTCTCCTCGGTAATGAGGATCGATTCTTCTTCACTTGTTGCGATCGTCGTCGTTCCTTTCCGATCCAGACCTCTCTAGTCCAAATTGTTTACCCTTGCTAGGGACAACTGCTTTCCTTCAAGTCCGGCATTGCCCAACGTGTTAACTAACGTCTCCCAGCTACCCGAGAGGGAACCGAGCAGGAGCAATACGAGTACCTCATCGGCGAGAGGTACTTCCAACGAGGTGGCTTGGTGTATTAGCCCTTGGATGGCATTTATGTGCTCTGCCATACTAGAGCCGTCTTGGTACCGGAGCCTCACTAGCTTACGGAATACCGAAACCCGATTAACAACATTCTTGTCCTAGAACATCATGCCGATCTTCTCCCAGAGTTCATGAGTCTTGCTCTCTTCATTGAAATTGTTGTACAGGCTCATGTCGATGAAGCACGGGATGTATGTCGTCGTCTTCATGTGCATCACCTCCCACACTATGGCGTCGATCTTATCCGGTCTCTTGTCCCCGAACTGAACCGGCAACCAAAGATCTTTAACCACCAACATATCCCTCATCTTCGACTTCCACACCAAGTAGTTGGAGCCGGTGAGCTTGAACATGCCGCTGAATGATTCTTCCATTTCCTGTGTTGTTCGCTCTGATACGAGATTGTAGGAAATAGCGCGGAATATTGCTTGGCCACAACTGGTTCTTGAATCACTTTGATGAGAACCAAACTAACACAAAGATGGGTTTGGAGATTAGTACACGTACACACACGAACAATAGAGAGTACATAGGATGTTTACGTGGAAAACCCTAATAGGGAAAAACCACGGGAGGCCACAGACTCCTGAAGCTATCAGTATACAAGAAAGGTACAATCAGAGACTCGGAGGCAATGACCTCGAGCTCTATATCTTCACCAAGCGGCGGTTACAACAAAGTATCGCTCTGTATCTCCTCTCTCTATATACAACAATTATGCACATACAACAATATGACAACGCACTGCATAAAGTGATTGCCCTAGGTCATATTTATACTCATATGAACTTAGGGCTATTTACAAATATAGCCTCAATAGGCTTACTCAAAACATATTTACAAATATGTCTTCTCTTCTGGTTCTCACCGGGTCCATCCGATCCGGTTTCCGGATCTCTTCCGGTTCTCACGGGGTCCAACCGATCTGGTTTCCGGATCTCTTCCAGTTCTCACTGGGTCCTCTTCATTCATAACTGGTTACAACAGAGTATTGCTCTGTATCTCCTCTCTCTCTCTCTCTATACAACAGTTATGCACATACAACAATATGACAACGCACTGCATAAAGTGATTGCCCTATGTCATATTTATACTCATATGAACTTAGGGCTATTTACAAATATAGCCTCAATAGGCTTACTCAAAACATATTTACAAATATGTCTTCTCTTCTAGTTCTCATAGGGTCCATCCAATCCAGTTTCTGGATCTCTTCCGGTTCTCACCGGGTCCTCTTCATTCATAACTGGATCACATCCGGAGGGACCGACTTCCCAACACGGGTAAATCTTCCATGTTTGCATGCAAAGCACACATGCTTGTGCATCTTGCCTTATGCAAATTCTTTCTTAATGTTATATATTCCTAAATCACAAATTTTTATAATAGTTACAATTTAGGACCATGGTTTACTTATGAATGAAACCCTTGAATTAGTTTAAGCTGTATCATTGAAAGTGATGTTATGTTTTGTCCAAAGGTTTCATCATATCAATTATTAATCCTTATTTGCTCCCAAGGACCCCAATTTGTCATTATCACTTACTTGGAAATTATATTGATTATGTCATTTGGATGCGCCCCTTCCCGCCTTTTATGGCAACATCTTTTTATGTTTTCCTCAATTTTTATTGTCCATCATCTCATGCGGATATTTAACAATGAAACATTCATTTTCATTCATAAGTTTTCCAGAATAAAAGCTAATGTTGCCTTAGATTACTCAAGGTTCATTGGTAAACAACTAAATGTTCCCATTCGTTTCACACTTGTCACATTAGTAACGATGAAAATTTAAAGTTTCCCCCTTGTCTCTATTGCAAAAACTATACTCTAATAGCCAAGCACTTTAACCCCACTAAAAGTGATGTTGATAAAGGTATATACTAATTTGAATAGCCAATAATGGTATGCTCATATGATACCATCACATGGTGAGTATAAGAATATTATTTATGGATAAAAGGATATATTGTTTCATAGAGACACTTCATAAACTTATTTTATGGACATATCAAATAAATCAACATTAGGGTGTCAATTAGAATGTTGCAAAGGAAGAAAATGAGTTTCATCTTAATAACTTAGTTGCACTGCTATACGAGGACATGTTGTCAACATCTCGACTTGCGGAATCACAGGAAGATTATACGAAAGTCTTCAATAATGTTAGGAAGACAACTCGTACCCTTGCTTCATTTATGCTAAGAAAATTGAAGGAGCTTGATATTATACTTAGCCAACCCAATTCAAACTTCGAAAACAAGTATGTTAAGCCATATACAAACGCCCCACCAAATTGAAAATTACACATTGGTTGCCCAAACAAAAGGAAGTTGATTCCTTATGACAATGTATGAAAAGAGATATGAATGCACATGTAATAGCATATATTTTATTATATAGTATATTAATATGCTAACTATTTGATAAAGTTTGGACTTAACAAGATGTTATGTATCCATATCAAGGGAGTGACGTTTCACGAGTTATTTGATTTTAGACAAATTTTAAAAAAATAAGAATGGTTGCACTTGAATCTTAAATTTAAGCTACCATACGATTTTTCGTTTTGCCCCTGTATGCAATATACATGTGTGAATCATGATGCAACTCTCTCCCTCTCCCCCTCATATAGTTGGGTAGATGTATTCAAGTATTAGACATTGGTCAAATTATCATCACAAATTAGGGGAAGCAACATTAAGGCAGAGTCTAGAAGAGAGAGAGAGAGAGAGAGAGAGAGAGAGAGAGAGTCTAGATGGATGTAGCTCAGTTGGTAAGGTTGCCCAATGGAGATCAGGTGGTCATGGGTTCAACCCCTACATTCCACTGTGGCATCTAGTGAATTAAGAGATATATAAGAAGTATATAATAAAGAGGTTAGGAAATTGGGTTTCGAACCCACAACGCAATGCTTGTAGTGCTAACAACCTACCACTAGGGTAAAGTAATTACAATAAAAAGAAAGAGAGAGAGAGTTTTAATGTCCATGGGAAACCGGTTGCAACCTACGACACGAGGCCATTGCGAGGATAGAATCTTCAAATCAATGGAGACATAGAGAGGGGGGAACCACTAGGTAAATCAATTTGCATCAATTTTATATTGCTTTGATTGTTCTATGGATGTGAAGAAATAATATATAGTAACATTATAATAAGGACACATTTCCCCCTTTGTTTTAGTATTGAAACAACTTTTGCAATTCAAATTGAAAAATTCTTGGTTGAGTCTAGAAGGATATTGCAATTTTCTACAAAAAATGTTTCGGTGACCAGTTCTTTAAAGAAAATACAATTTTAGACAAATATTTTTCACTTGTTTTTTAATATTAGTTGAAGATATAAAACCCATAAATTTAGATTAGGTCAACTTGCATACGTTGAGATGGGAAAAATGAAGAGAGGAACATGGTTCCCATCAACTTCAATGAACTTGTGGGAATACCATCAACAATCATATTCAAGCATGACGCCGTCGAATAAAAAATCATGTGACAGTTATTATATATTCCACTCCAAGCTCTTCAAATCACTATTTATGTCATTTTGATCTGGGTAAGTATCAAGTTCCAATATCCAATTAATTTTCCCCCAAATTTATTAGAAACAACCCATGTTATAATCCGAAATAAACTCTTGCTGGTGGAAAAAATTTCTAGTAACAATTGTTTCTTCTAATTGCGTCAATTATGAAAATATTGTTTAGCCTCATGGAGGGTCTATGTTCTTGGCAAAGTTCAAACCATCTACTTGATCATAAAGTGTAGTAAGTTATCAGTTTTGGGAAATAACCTTATGGAGCGAGGTTTTGTGTTCTGAATAACCATCTACTTATTGCAAAGTATGGTAAGTTTCATGTTCGAAAACTTTGTGCTTTATAGAGGTGTATAATAATAAGGTAAGTGTTTCACATTCAATTTCTTATGCTTTATAGATGTGTATGTATATTTACGATTATTTTTTATTTTTTATTTTTTATTTTTTCCAAAAAGTATTTACTAGAAATTTTCGTATTCAATGTGTTTGTGTTCTATAAATGTGTATAACTATGTATTTAAGTCAACAATTGTATCCTTACTTTTAGACTTAACTAAAGGCATATGATATTATTTTTCTAACGACTTCTTGGAGTTTGCAACATTAGTTTTCCGTTTTCTGTTTTATAATTTGAATATCTACATATAATCATTTCCCTTATTTAATGATTCTGCATTTCTCTTTTCTCCTATCATGCTACCATTTCTAATTGTATTCCTCTCCTCTCTTTTCTACATCTCGTGTAAACTATTTAATGGCTTATGTCGTTTATTAAACTCTCTCTCTCTCTCTCTCTCTCTCTCTTACGATCCTTGGAGTAGGCATGTGAAGAATTTCATCCTTATCATTTTTTCAGTCGGGGATTGATCCAAACGGGAACAGGGATAATAATGTACTACAACCAATGACCGACCACACTTGGAGTTGGCCTTACTACATCCAAACTCCTCTTTTCATGCGCAATGAATTTCCTTTACTTTCTAACAACTTTCAGAAGTTTTAAGTGCATTTATGATTATTTAATGTCCATAAGGTTGGATACTTCTTTCTTCAAAAGATACTCCCGTTTCAAATGTTTCCTTACTATTATTCTCTTTGATTTTAAAAACATGACATAAAAGTCCAATAAGAGAGACAAGGAAACTCGTGAGGGTGAAACATCTCAAATACAAAAATATCAATGTCGGTACAAGAAATTTAAGCGCCCTATAGAACGGGAATACCCTGGTCCCTGACTAATTTACTTCATTCAATGATTGCATGATTGTTGTGGGATGAGTTCCATAATGCACCATTTACTATGCAAACTCAGGACATGTAAATGTTTAATGTATCTTAAGCGTAAGGGATTTGGTTTATTTACTTAGAGTTGATGCCAAAAGAACATGTAGAATATAGTTACTCTCAAGAGCTTGGAGGAAAGGGCATACATTTTGGATCGTTAAGAGTAAAATGTACAACACCTGCAATAATTAAGTGGCTTTTGCAAAATGGGTACTTTATGTGCTTCAATGTCATGTTCTTTTTGTGTTTCTAATTTGAAAGAGAATTTGTCTGTTTGTACAAAGTGAATTTACTAGAGTTAGATAGGATAATTGAAGTGGTCGATGGATGCTTCACTAGGTAGAAGCAAATTGATCTGATGGAAGCTGGCCAACCAACGACGTCTTAGATTTGAACGATGTCGATCGAGGTGGGTGGGATGCCTACACTAGATCAAAATTGTAATAGTGAAAAGCTAAATAAACGCACGTCCATCTCGAGACTCTCCATACTCAGAAATAAAATCGATACATACGTAGATAGATTTTATTATTGTATTTGGAGGTCAAATATGATATATGAGAGCAAAAACATCACATTTCACGTAACACATCTGAAAGTGAGTGAGTATGACTCTTGATATTCAAGAACTTTCTAAATGAATATTGCAATGGAGAGTGCACATTGTGATTGTGAGAGAGAATTCGTGTGAGGATTAGGTTAGGTTTGGTCGAAGATGTGTGAAAAGCATAGTCAAATACGATTTAAGGCACAACATTGTATCGAAATGTTATTACTCATTGAAACTCCTAAACTTGTTGCTTGGCAAAGTGTGCATAGTGGATCACTCTCATGACTTGTGTCCCAATGCCCTGTCACATGGCAATGCATGTGAGCGTAGTCAGCATAATGCATTGAGAGAGAGAGAGAGGTCCACACACACAATGTATATGTACGTAGTTTTGTGATTGTGTGTGTGTGGGGGGGGAGGGAAGGAGGGTGGAGTGCAAGATGGCCACGTATGCGCGTTGTGTATGAATGAGTGCGTGTAGAGGACACAAAGAGATGAAAAGCCGACGTAGGAGAAGCACCCCAAAATCCATCTTTTCACAATTAAGAGCCTCCCCACCAGAAAGCAAAAAGCAAAAAGTTCCATCCTACGAAACTACAAATATATATATATATATAGGTGAAGAAAACGAAAAAGCTATGCAGTGGTAGAGTTATAGTATAGATACCCCCTTCCCTTCCCTGCAGGCTGCCCCCCCCTCTCTCTCTACTATGCATCATCATCATTACTCATCAGAACAGAGTAGAGTATGTACATATGTGTAAACAATTTCTGAGACATGGGTTCTTCCTCAAGCTTTAGGTCTTCCTATTGTAATGAATTTGGAGGTGAGAAAGCATCATCATCATATTCTGGTGGTTGCTTAAGAAGAGACTCTAATGGAAGCTTCATCGATGATGCTATGCAAGATGTCTCATCCTCTTCTTATAATGAGAACCATGCCACTACCGATTTCGGGTTTGGGTCATTGAGATCAATTGTTTTTGGGCGGCTCTCCTGGATGGCTCCTCCTCCTTCTTCTTCTTCTTCTTCTTCTTCTTCTTCTTCTTCTTGTGGTGGTGGTGGTGGTGGTGCTCGGATAAAGCCGAGACCACCTAAGGGCCCGACCTCTCTTTGCCATGGGGATTCAGGGCCCTATCTGAAATGTGGGATTCATGGTGATGATGAGGTGATGGGGATGAGATTAGAGAGCAAACCATCATCGTTAAGGAATGGTGGAGTGGAGATGAAGAAGAAGAGAAATGTGATGATGTTGGGTGGATATGGTTGTGGTAGGAACGATGGAGGGTGCCAAATGAAGAAGAAGAAGAAGAAGAAGAAGAAGAAGAAGAGTGAGATGATGGTGGGAAAGAAGAAGACGTGGTGGTATTCATGGCGGCGAATGTCAGGCCGAATATCAGCCCCCTTCCCCAATCATCATCATCATCATCATCATCATCATCATGTCTCCCAACAAATGCCACATCATCATGCCCTTGTGTCTCAATGGGTCTCCCATCATCATCACCATGATCATTCACATTACAATAATAATAATAATAAGAAGAAGAAGAAGATGATGATGATGAATGGCCATGTGACTAGGCTGCAACATGCGGCAGTGGCACATCCACATCATCATCATCATCATCAGGAGGAGGAGGAGGAGGAGGCCCATAAGATTATGCATAATAATAATAATAATAATAATATGGCAGCAGCAGCAGCAGCAGCAGGTCCGCATCATGTGGCTGCCCATTTGCGTGGCTTTGGCGGGCCACCAATTCGGCCACAGCATCTCAAGGATCACAGATTCTGCCCTCCTCCTCCTGCTCCTAAATCCACATCTCTCACCTTGAGCGCCAGCACTATGCATGATTTGCATAGTTCTCTCCAAAGTGCCATAGCTCATTGTAAACAGTCCCACATCCAACATTCCTAGTACAAAACTCCTCCTCATTGAACTCTTTACAGAAATAGTGTAGTAATTCTTTGATTGTGTACTATACTTATGCATCTTTAGTTTTTAAGCTTCTTGATCAAATGTATTACTGTGGGGGATATCTTTATTTCATAAACGCTATCTTAAAGGTGATAGTAATTAAACCATTTCTATTTTAAAGGAGACAAGGTTTCTATTTTAATGTAGTGTATTTCTATTTATTTAATTTTAAACCATAGCGGAATGATTCGGTTCGACTTTAGCCGAAACCAGGCCCATCGGTAGTTAGTTCTACAAGTAGCTTGTGGTACAATGTCTTTCCGTTTGAACGAGATAAAAGGAAAGAAGAAAAATTGTTGTCCAAGTCCCAAAACATTGTCGAAGATAGCAATTAAGGTGGATGCACTAGTACTGCTATGGATTTGGACGGTTTGTTGTGAAAGGTTTATTTAGCTTGATTGGACCCCAAAATATGTAGTGGCAAAAGGGACTCAACTAAGATTGTCGTTAGTTTTTGAGCACCATATAGGTTTCATCTAGGTTCTCTCGTAATCGAGCATGAGTTTGGCGATAAGCTTGACATAACTTCTTTACGAGGTAGGGTGATGTTCAAAAAAAGTACATGTTAACCGGTTGGCTACCTAAGGGTAAAGGTCGGAGTCGGAGTCAGAGTTGGAGTCGGGGTTGGACAAGTGGGAAATGACAGAATTCGAATTGTAATTTTTTGGCCAAGTGAAATTAGAGTAATTTAGAAAATAGAATGATTAGTATAAACGGTAGGTTCGTGCCAAACAGGCAAGTGTAATATCTTGGAGAAGTCTCTTAGGTCGCCTATAAAAAGGGACCGAGAGCATTGTATTATTATCGGTCTGTTTTGGTTTAATATAATTTTGGTAGTTAGAGTATCTATTGTGTCGACTGTTCTGTTTTATCTTCTATCTATTTATTGTGTCGGATGTTCGAATTCTTTCTGTGCTACACAAATTATGTTATAGCTAAATAGTCGGTCAAGATTGTATGTTCTAATTCTAGTAATTAGGTTTTGTGTGACCATTGTTACATAAAGTTCTGAGTAAGGAACTAGTGTCGACAAATACCATATCTCCAACCACAAGCTTCTTGATAGAATGGTTTCGAAAGTAAAACGTTCGACCGATTGTGTCTGTTGGCTGTCGGCAGGGACACCACAATAATTTGGCACGCTCGGTTACATGTGCTACGAGTAGAGAACAAGGAGAATGGATGTCGTCTAGTCAACTCAGTACGGACCTGCTTGTAAGAAGCAAAAGACCACGCACGAGATCGGAGAGTCGACTTGCAAAAGAAGGTAATTTCAATAGTTCGGAGTTTGTCGAACAAATTCAGCAAGAAGTTGAAGGGGAATTAAGGGAGATTCCTGGTTTATATATTGATAGTATTTCAGACGAGGAGCTGCCCGACTAGCACCGTTACTTGAGAAACTTTGTCGAAGTTTTTGAGGTGGATACAATGTCGTATCGCTATCCCAAATATAGTGATGAAACCGATGTAGAGGCGCATATACGTGCTTTCCTTACGACATGGCAAGCTAACCATATATCCTAGAGATTGTCGAAGGCCGATGCCGACAAATAAAAAATTGCAGAATTCAATTTGTCGCTTGATGGGCAATTGGTGAATTGGTACTCAACATATATGTGCTTTCTATACGACATGGCAAGCTAACCATGTATCCCTCATATTGTGGCAGGCCGATGCCGACAAATAAAAAATTGCAGAATTCAATTTGTCGCTTGATGGGCAATCGGTGAATTGGTACTCAACATATATGTGCTTTCTATACGACATGGCAAGCTAACCATGTATCCCTAATATTGTCGCAGGCCGATGCCGACAAATAAAAAATTGCAGAATTCGGATTGTCGCTTGACGAGCAGGGCAATCAGCGAATTGGTACTCACAACATGACGAGGGTGAGTTTCAATCATTTAAAGAATTAACTATTAAGTTTATTAGGCTCTTTCACTAACACGTTCCAAAAGGGAACTCATGAGCCAATTCTATGCGGCTTATCAAGAAGCCCATGAGACTGTTCCACAATTCATTATTCGGTTTCAAAACCTTCGTGTAGGCAGTTAGCGCGACCTCTTCCAGAAGAAGATCTAAAAGATACCTTCTTATTGGCACTACAAGAGCCGCTTCGAACGACGTTAGCCGTGTTCGACTTTAAAGATCAATCACTAGAGCAGGTGATTGACAAAGCACTCATAATTATGGATAGAACGTAAACAAGTAATAGTATGTCGATGGCATCGTCACAAAGGTCCTTACAAAGGTTTCGCCAGGGAATTCAACGCACAATCTAAATCCGGGGCATTCTATAGTGGAATGCACATTACGCACACATTGTCTGATCTATCATTCAAAGGTACATACAATCGACCAGTGCGAATATAATCTGCTGACCAAAGTCGCGGCTCCAGTACAACAGATACAACTTCATGATGATCGCCAAGATGATAGGAATCAGTAGGTGCACCGGTTTCAGGATGATGATTTACCTAGATACGATGATTGTTATCGGACGGATTGGAATCGACAGGATGATTATTGACAAGATGTTCACTACAATGATTACTGATGGGAAGATGACCATCAAGATGAGTACAAGAGGGATAATCGTAACAATTATGACCGGGACTATTCACCAAGGCATGAGAGAAATGATCGACGTCCTTACACAGGTCATCGACATCATGATGATCGGAGATCGTATGACCAGAGGAGAAATGATGGCAATCGGCAACCTAATCATCAGTTCCATGATGACAGATGGGACGACAATAGAAGAGCCAAGGCATCCCGATAATCCAATATAATTCTAAAGCCCGAGATGAGCCGGAACTGCAGGATGTTCAACAATCGGATTATGAGAACAGAGAATCCAATGGGCTGACAATACCAAATTGCTACATTTGCAAGAAAGATGGACACTATGCAAATTAGTGTCCGACGAAAGACAAAGGAAAGGCACCAGTAGTAAACATGGTAACTGCAAAAGTACAACAAGTCACCATGTGGACCAAAGACAAACAATTTGAGTCGGAAATACAGGAAGCAGTTCGGAAGGCGGCTAAGGAGTGGGTAGACGAAGCCAACAACAACAATGTTGCTAGGATGATACGAGAGAGTAATGAATGGGATATCACAATTCCTAATCGGTAACACTTTTGGCAGGCTTGGTGATCTGTGTCTTCTCATAGGCGAACATCGACGAATGGATGTTTAAATGCAGACGTCCCAGAGAACCAACACGACCAGACCGACCAATCACAAGGTCCATCACATGCTAGGCAGAGGAACGCGCACGGCAAAACCTCGCCTCAGTGACCTTAGTGATACCTATCGGGATCACAAAGACGTTTTCCCGCTCACCAAATACCCCGGCGACAAGCAGGAAGTGTGCTCACCACAAAATCATTGTGGTTTTTCCCTGCCTGCTGTAACGTCCAGCATGGCCTTCTCTTATCCCCGCTTCAACGACAAAACTGACGCCACAACCCACATTTGCCTGTTCCTAAATGTCTGGAATGCAAATCACATGGCATAGAGACTTCCCGAAGAAGTAGCGCACCAGTCCAAAATGACAGAGTTCGGATTAACCCTGGATGGGAGAGCGGCGTTTTGGCATTCGCAGATGGATCTGCCAGCAATCACGACCTTCGACTAATTGCAGTCGGCCTTTCTACGTTTATTTCATCGGAGGGTGCTACAACGCAAAATCCTCGAGCAGTTTTATACAATTAAACAGTTGTCGGCCGAGACTGTAGCAGATTTCAGTTTACGTTTCCAAAATCTACAGTGGAAATTAGAATGGAGCCCGACAGAGGACAAGGTTCGGGAGACATTTCTGGCAGCTTTACGACGACCAATACAGACGACGCTCAACAACAATAGTGTGAAAGGAGAAACAACCGATATGGTCATAGAACGAGCGCTACAACTCGAGTTGGACGAAGAAGATGAAAGGTTTTCCATGTCCTCATTACGGCAATCGTTACCTCAGGATGAGGAATGACATTTTCGCCAGGCAATCCAGTGAACGATTTGCCTCAATTCTGGGCATTCCGCATTGGAATGCAACATGCGAATCCACTGCCCAATCTGTCACTCGAAAGCACACACGATCGAGTAGTGTGAGTACAATATGTTGAACAAATCCACGCCGACAGTACGAAGTGTTGAAATGCAGCGCCCACCTCGCCGTAATGAGCAAAGGTGCCAAGAAGAATGACCCCGATATACGGATCGGAACCCACGCGATGACCGGCACTACCAGATCGCCGGAATAACAATGATTCCGTGGAAGAAGAGCCGGAGGACAAAGACTACCGAGGCAACCACAGATATAAGAAAGGAGGCTGACGCTACGAGAATTACCGTCTGATGAACAAATGTGGCGGCTTCAATGGGCCTCGTGGGAAACATCGTCAGTATCGGGATGAACGACGGTACGACGAAAGTTTGGACGATGACCGACACCAGGAGCCGCGCCGGGACTAACAACAACTACCACGAATGCTTAGAAGAACGAACCAAGACTGGGAGGAGCAAGTCACACCCGGGGATCGGAACACACCACCAACTGCCGAGAAAGGCGAATCTAGAGTCCATTCGTTCGTTTGCCAACAACCCGGACATTATGCCATGCAATGTCCACTACGCAAGGGTAAGGGACCCGCCGTCAATACGATTAGGGCAGAAGTTCAGCAAGTCACGACAAGACAACAAACAAAAAATGCTAATTGGGCCGCACAAGATGAGATACGTTAGACGGCCCAAGCATGGGTTGAAAAAGCGAACGCGGCAAATACGGAACACATGCGGCAGGAGTCTGTGAACAATGTGGGGCCTTTGGAGGAAGATGTGATATCTCCGGATCCCATATGGCAAGCACTGACAGGCTGCGAGATAACATTGACCATGGAGAAGCTACTTCAACTAGTCCCACGGTTCCGCCAGGCCGTGGAGGATCGCATAACAGGCAGACCTGGGGTAAGCTTCTCCGCCAACTTTACGGACACCAGCGCCAGACCAACGGTGGTGGATCACCATAATAGTTGATATTATAGGCTTAGGAAATCACAGGATGCGTAATCGATGGTGGCTCTGGTGTCAATGTAATTAGCGTGAAGACATGCGAACAATTGGGAATTTCAGAATGGGAAGCTTGCCCGTTTTGGCTTCGCATGGCAGATACCCGCTGAGTATGGCCTTTAGGCTTAATACGTAAGTTAGGCATTATCATTGGCGGACATCGCTTCGACGTCTCGGCGGTAGTCCTCGCCCTCAACACCCCAGGAGCGTATCCTATGTTGCTTGGCAGACTGTGGCTTCGTTCAACAAATATCAAACAAAGCTAGCAACATAAGTGCATCAGGTTTCGACGTGGATGCACCAAGGTTCGCGTACCAACAGAGGAAATGGCGGCACAACCCAAGGGCATAACATTGTTATACGTAGAAGATATAAATATGTTGGTTGGGGTGGATTATACAGAATTAGAAGTATACCTCGATGAGCACCCCCAGATCATTCCGCTATTCTTCAATCGACGTCATAGAAACCGCGGCGGAATACGCCACGCCCACTACGCTCCACAACGAGGCTTACGAACCAGACCCAGAGTCAATATTAGAATTAAGCAGAGCACGGGCGTCGTTCGAGGGGGAAATGGAAATTTCACGACGAGTTGCTGCCTCAGCCCTAGAAGAAGTAAACGTGGGTACGGCGTCAGACCCCCGCTTCCTCTCCATCGCAAAAGAATTACTGCCGGATCAGAGAGACGCGATGATTACACTATTCAGGAAGTATAAATATGTGTTTGCTTGGTCCCACGAGGACATGAAGGGATTAGATCCGAAGTTCTATCAACATAAGATCAATTTAGCGATCGACGAGAAACCGGTCCAGCAGCGTCGATACCGCATGAACCCAAATTACGCGGCTCGCGTAAAAGAGGAAATTGACAAACTCCTCAAGGCCGGATTCATTCGACCAGTCAAACAAGCCACATGGCTAAGCTCGATAGTATTCGTACCAAAGAAAAATGGCAAAATACGTGTGTGCGTGGACTACCGGAAATTGAATGCCGTCACCATTACAGATGCGTTCTTTTTACCTTTCACTGACAACGTTGTCGTGAAGATTTTCGGCAATGGTGTCAAAATCGTATAAAACATACGAAATCGAGTATGAATAATATAAAACAATAATAGTGAAGATACTATTTTAGATTAGCTTAATATCTTGGTACGGGAAGATGGAGGTCTTGAAGAGCTTTCGGATGCACTTTACTACATAAGAAACAGACATCTAAGTGTCAACTTATGTGGGTATGAAGTTTTGCCAAAGAAAAAGAGAAAAATAAAACTGTGAAATATCCCCCATAGATAGGAAAGTTTAGGCTCCAGCTATATAAGCAGATTGAGATCCATCATATTTCATCTATGTGTTGAGAGCACTTAAAAAATAGTTGGACTTAAGCCACTTTTGTCTAGATGGACATATGTGGCTAAGTTGCCGGATGTGGCTAAGTGCCCGAACCGGCTGGTGAAGAAACTCAAACCGGTCGACGATAGAATCGGAAACCGGATGGAGCCGGCGATCGGTGACCGGATGGATTCGACAACTGACAATAGAACCGGTGACCGACGATCCAGCGACGAGATCCGGCGATCGACTGGTGTTGGTAAACCCGGTTACTGGCATCCGGCGGCGGAGCCGGTGAGCCGGCAGCATTGGGCAACCGGTCGGTTACCGGCAAGCCCGACGACCAAGAGAAGACGGTGTTTTTCACGGACTGGGGAGTCTATGTCACAGTCGTCATGATGTTCGGGCTAAAAACGACGCCGACTACCTTTCAACGGACAATCACGGAGACTTTTGGGGAATATATACTTGCCTTCATGCAGGTCTTTTTAGACGATTTTGCGGTATATGGGATAACAGTTGAACATTTTACGCATCTACAGCTTTGCTTGGAGCGTTGCCGAACTGCACGCGCCTGAATCCCGCCAAATGCGCCTTCGGTGTCACCAACGAGGCCCTCCTCAGCCACCTAGTCAGTAAGGAGGGGATAGCGGTCGATCTGAACAAAATCTCCGTGATTACTCATGCAAAAACACCGACAAACGTGAAAGCACTCAGCCGGTTTCTGGGACAAATATGATGACGCAACCGGATGATACGCTATTTGGCGGATTTCGCCACACCATTGCATGCCGCCGTTCACTGTACTCTTTTCAAATGGACAGCAACGAAGAGAAGGTGTATGATGCGCTAAAAAGAATGCTAATGCAGGCACCAGTCGTACATCCACCAGTTTGGGCGAAACCATTTCACGTGTTCATAGATGCCTCGGATATAGCAATAGGTAGTGCGTTAATGCAGCTCAAACGGACAGCAACGGAAGAGAAGGCGTATGATGTGCTAAAAATAATGCTAATGCAGGCACTAGTTGTACATCCACCAGTTTGGGCGAAACCATTTCACGTGTTCGTAGATGCCTCGGATATAGCAATAGGTAGTGCGTTAATGCAGCTCACAAAGCCGAATTGGTACCAACCAGTGTACTATGGTAGGCGGAAACTATCAATGGCTGAGCGTAACTATTCCACAATGGAATGTGAAGCGTTGGGTATGATATACAACATCAATAAATTCCGGCACTATCTACTAGGGCGGAAATTCACGTTTCACGTGGATCATATGACATTGCTGACGAGAACTACACACTTCGGTGAATGACGATCGGCCACAATCGAGTCTAAAATCAAACACAAAAAAACAGGTAAGAATGCACGACACAGTGAAGAGAAGAGTACACAGGATGTTTACGTGGAAAACCCAAACTAGGAAAAAAACCACGGCAGCCCACAGGCTGCAAACTATCACTATGTTACAGTGTACAACGTTGAAGCACAGAGGCAACGACCTCGAGCTTTCTATCTTCGCCATAGGCGGCGGTTACAACAGAGGCAACGACCTCTTCCTCTCTCACTCTCTCTCTGTACACGGTTATGCGCTCTGATCTCACGCAGACAAGAATAACAACAACTCCTACATCACACACAATAAGTTTGCCCTAAGTCATATTTATACTAATATGACTTTTCGGCTATTTACAAATATGGCCTCGATGGACTCTTAGAAACATATTTACGAATATGTCTCTCCATCCAGAGAGCGCTCCTCATCGGGCCTGCATCATCCAGATCTTGCCGGGCACTCGTCATCCGGTTCTCACCGGGTCTGCACCATTCGGCTCTCCGTAGCCGGGCACTTGTTATCCGGTTCTCACTGGGTCTGCACCATCCGGCTCTCCGTAGCCGGGTACTCCTCATCCGGTTCTCATCGGGTCTGCACCATTCGGCTCTCCGTAGTCGGGTACTCCTCATCCGGTTCTCACCGGGTCTGTACCATCCGGCTCTCCGTAGCCAGGTACTCCTCATCCGGTTTCGGCCTCGGCCAAGTTTCCTTATCAGCACTGTTCTTCTCCCTTCCCATCCGGAGGGACTTGTCTCCCAACAAACTCCCCCTTCACTCCGGCATGGGGTGTCTTACTAGTCCGATCCTCTTCCGACATGCATCCAGCTTGTCGGGTATCAACACTTTGGTCAGCATGTCTGACCCATTCTCGGCCGTGTGGATCCTCGTCAGTGCGAAGTCCTGGTCATCTACTCTTTCTCGGATCCAGTGATACCTTCGCTGAATATGCTTCGTCTGGGAATGGTAGGCTGCATTCTTAGCAAGGTGGATGACACTTTGACTGTCGCAATAGAGCCGATATTCATCTTGCCGGATACCGAGCTCTCCGATGAAGTCCTTCATCCATAAGATTTCCTTGCCGGCTTCCACAACCGCTATGTACGCCTCTGTGGTTGACAACGCAACCGTCTTCTGCAGCCTCGACTGCCACGAAACAGCTCCCCCTGCATATGTCATTACATACTCGGATGTGGAACGGCTGGTATCCACATCAGCCGACATGTCCGAATCGGTAAAACCGTCAAGTTGAGGTTTTCCGGAGCCGAATCAGAGACACATATGCGAAGTGCCCTTCAAGTACCGGAGTATCCATTTGACCGCGTTCCAGTGCTCCTTTTTGGGATTGCTCATGAACCGGCTCACCACTTCGACTGCGTATCCTATATCCGGTCGGGTACACACCATTGCGTACATTAAGCTCCCGACGGCAGAGGCATATGGAATCTTCATCATATCCGCCTTCTCTGCTTTTGTCTTCGGGCTTTGCTTACCGGATAACCTGCAGTTTGCCGGAAAGTGTCGATCCGACCGGTTTCACATCTAACATGTTGAACCGGTGAAGCACCTTTGTCACGTACTTCTCCTGTGACAGCCATAGTTGCTTCACTGACCGGTTCCGGATAATATGCATCCCCAGCATCTGTCTTGCCGGACCCAAGTCTTTCATTGAGAAGGTTTGGTTGAGAGCCTTCTTCAGCATCCGTATTTTGACTTGGTCCTATCCGACGATCAACATGTCATCCACGTACAGAAGGAGTATCAGGAAGTCGCCTCCTTCGAACTTCTTCACAAACACGCAGTGATCGGCCTGCGTCTTGTGGTACCCTTGATCGGCCATAAAGGAGTTGAACTTCCGGTACCATTGCCGGGGGGCCTGCTTCAACCCGTAGAGGCTCTTCTTCAACCGGCAAACCAGGTGCTCCTTCCCTTTCTCCACGAATCCTTCCGGTTGTTGCATGTAGATCTCCTCTTCGAGGTCGCCGTGAAGGAATGCCGTCTTCACGTCTAGCTACTCTGCACCGTCCGGATGGAGGTCATCTTTACTACCGGGGCAAATATCTCGTTGAAGTCCACGCCCTTCTTCTGCTGGAACCCCTACACCATGATCCTGGCTTTGTATCTCGGGGGTTTGTCGGCATCTCCCGGTTTCAACTTGTACACCCACTTGTTTCGGAGTGCCCGCTTTCCTTTCAGCAACTCCACCAATTCGTACGTATGGTTCTCATGCAGGGAATCCATCTCATCCTGTATGGCACTTAACCATTTTCGGATGTGGGTGTCATCCTTCGCTTCTTCAAAGCTTTCTGGCTCCCCCTCATCGGTTAGCAGCACATGCTCTGCATCCGGAAATCTCCGAGGGGCCCTTCTCTCTCTTAGAGGATATCTCCATCTCTGGGCTTCGGTAACCAGCTCCTCTATTTGCTTTTCATCCGAATCTGATTCGGGGTCTTGGCCGGTTCCGGTTTCAGCTTCCTCTACTTCTTCTTCTGCCGGTTCGATATCCTCACCGTAACCGGCTGGTTCCTCGAGTGCTAACCGGTCTCTTGCCGGTTGGGTCTGGTCATCGTAGAATCGATCATTTACCGGTCGACTCGGAGTTCATTATCTTCTTCTCCGACTCCCAGTCGGCGAGCGTCTTGTCCTCCATGAAGATAATATCTCGACTTCGGAATACCTTCTTGTCGACCAGGTCCCACACTCGGTAGCCGAACTCATCGTCGCCGTAATCGAGGAATATGCATGGCTGGGTCTTTGGATCCAACTTTCCTCTCCGGTCCTGTTGGGATTTCGGTCCCTCCGGATGGGATGTCCGGAGATGAATGACGGCAAGCCCGGTTGCGGTTACGGAGCCGAATGATGAAGACCCTGGCTACGGAGCCGGATGCTGAAGACCCCGGTTACGGAGCCGGATGACGGATGTACCCGGAGAGAGATCCGGATGCGGGGACATGTTTGTGAATATGTTTTGCCAAGAGCCCTTGAGGCTATATTTGTAAATAGCCCGAAAGTCATATGTGTATAAATATGACTTAGGGCAAACAGTTTTACTGTTGCTTCTCATTTTTTCTGTTTTTCCACTTTAGAGGAGTGAAGAGAGAGAGCAGCCGGGAGAGAGAGAGAGAGAGAGATAGAGCGCGAGAGAGGAAGAGGTAGACGCCTCTGTGTATTTCCGCCGCCTGTGGCGAGGACAGCGAGCTCAAGGTCGTCGACTTGCAGCTCGCCATTGTATACTTCTCTGTATAGTGTTGGCTTGGAGTCTTGTACTCCCGTGGTTTTTCCCGTCTAGGGTTTTCCACGTTAATCCCTGTGTGCTCGCGTTTTGTTTCTCTTTGTGGTTCCTATTTTCTGCTCCATTGATTCGCGCTTACTCGGTTGTGGCCGAGTGGTGAAGGTGAATAGAAGCGTCTATTCTTTACAAACTGGTATCAGAGCGAACTGCTGCAGAAAATGGAAGGCGGCGGCAGCGGGCAGCCGGGGATGATGGTGCTGACTGCGCAGAACTACGCCGACTGGAAGATCAAGATGGAAGATCTTCTGATTGTTCGGGACCTGTACGAACCGATTGACAGGTCGAAAATACCGAAAGGGGTACTTGAGTCGGAATGGAGGCTTCTGAACCGGAAAGCCGTTGCAACCATTCGGCAATACGTCGACGTGAGCGTCCTACAACATGTGGCAAACGACACCAACGCATATGAGATGTGGAAGAAGCTGTCGGGCCTCTACGAGAGGAAGAATGCGTTGAATCGGACCTCCCTGATGAGGAAGATAGTGAATCTCAAGTACCGGGACGGCGAGAGTATGGTGGAACACGTAAGCACGTTCATGGGATTCGTGAATCAGCTTGCGGCGATCAAGTTCCCGTTGGAGGATGCAATGCAAGCCATCATCCTGATGTGTACATTGCCGGAGAGTTGGGAGAACTTGGTGGTTACTCTCAGCACCTCCTGCACAGAAGATAACTTGTCCTTACAAACGGTAAAGACAAGTATTTTGAACGAAGAAGCGCGTCGGAGAGATAAAGAACCGGCCTCCGACTCGAAGGCGCTGCTTACCGAATCGGATCGGGGAAGACAATGGAACCGGAGTCCGCAAAGACGGGAGAAGTCGGGGACCCGGTCGCAGTCAAGAGGAAGGCCCACATGCTTCCACTATGGGAAGCCGGGGCACTTCCGGAAGAATTGTCGGCATTACCGAAAGGACAACGGAGCCGACGACACCGATTCGAAGAAGTCACCGGAGAGAAACGGTGCATACCGGGGAGCCACGGACCGGAGAGGTCCGGATCGGCGAGGGCAGGACCGGAAAGGAACGACGGCATTCGCGGCAAGTGAAGAAGAGATAATGCTCATTACCGAAGAGACGGAGCTAAACCTTGCCGGTGAAGAGATGACCTGGGTGGTCGATTCCGGAGCGTCGTTCCACCTGACCCCGGAGAAGAAATACTTCTCATCCTACACAGCCGGTGAGCATGGCTGTGTCCGGATGGGAAATGAAGGCACATGCCGGATTGCCGGCATAGGAGATGTGTGGCTGATGACATCAACCGGATGCAAGATGCTGCTGAAGGATGTGCGACACGTTCCGGAGGTCCGATTGAACCTGATCTCGGCCGGGAGGCTAGATGATGAAGGCTACACGGGTAGCATCCGGAACGGTGTCATGAAGTTCAGCAAGGGGAGCCTGATAGTGGCTCGGGCCCGGAAGGTCAACACTCTGTACCTGATGAATTCCCGGCTATGTCCGGAGGAGCTGAACGTGGCAGCCGACACTGCCGGTGAGCTGTGGCACAAGAGACTGTGCCACATGAGTGAGAAGGGGATGAAGAGGCTTGCAGAAGACAACCTTATTCCAGTGAAGCAAGTGCACCTGGAAAAGTGCACCGACTGCCTGGCCGGTAAGCAAAACCGGACCTCCTTCCACTCAAGGCCACCGACGAGACGTAGCGCACCATTGGAGTTGGTGCACACTGATGTGTGTCAGGTAGAAACGAAGTCACATGGCGGAGCCCAGTACTTCGTAACATTCATTGATGATCACAGCCGGAAGCTGTGGACGGCACCGTTGAAGACAAAGGACCAAGTGTTGTGCGTCTTCAAAGAACTCCACGCGAGAGTGGAAAGGGAATCCGGCAAGAAGCTGAAAGCGATACGAGCGGATAACGGAGGGGAATACCGAGGGCAGTTCCAGGAGTACTGTCGCTCGAAGGGAATCCGACTCGAGTTTACTGTGCCGAAGACGCCGGAACTGAACGGGCTGGCCGAGAGGATGAACCGGACCATAATGGAGAGGGTCCGGAGTATGCTGGCGCATGCGAAATTACCCAAGGGATTTTGGGCTGAGGCAATGTTGACGGCGACGTATGTGATAAATAGATCACCCTCAGTACCTTTGGACGGAGACACGCCGCAGAAAGTGTGGACCGGTAAGGAAGTGTCCTACCGGCATCTGAAGGTGTTCGGGTGTCTCGCATACGTGCATGTGGCAAAGGACCGGAGAGGAAAGCTAGATCCGAAGACCTGGCCATGCATATTCCTCGGTTACGGCGACGACGAGTTCGGCTACCGAGTATGGGACCCGGTCGACAAGAAGATATTCCGGAGTCGTGATATCATCTTCATGGAGAACAAGACACTCGCCGACTGGGAGTCGGAGAAGAAGATGAAGAGCTCCAAGTCGACCGGTGAGGATCAACTCTACGAGGAGCAGTCCCGACCGGCAAGGGACCGGTTAGCACTCGAGGACCCGGCCGAAGACGGTGAAGAAACAGAACCGGCCGAAGAAGATGAAAATGATACCGGAACCGGCCCTGATCCCGAAATGGATTCGGATGAAGAAGAAGAATCGGAAGAACCGGTTACCGAAGCTCCCGAACGGAGATATCCTCTAAGAGAGAGGAGAGCCCCCCGGAGATTTCCGGAACCAGAGCACGTGCTGCTAACCGACGAGGGGGAGCCGGAGAGCTTTGAAGAAGCAAAGCATGACACTCAGAGCCGCAGGTGGTTGAGTGCCATGCAGGACGAGATGGATTCCCTGCATGAGAACCTCACATATGAGCTTGTGGAGTTGCCGAAAGGAAAGCGGGCACTTCGAAACAAGTGGGTGTTCAAGCTGAAACCGGGAGATGCCGGAAACCCCCCGAGATACAAAGCCAGGATCGTGGTGAAGGGGTTCCAGCAGAAGAAGGGCGTCGACTTCGACGAGATATTTGCCCCGGTAGTGAAGATGACCTCCATCCGGACGGTGCTGAGCATAGCGGCAAGCATGGACCTCGAGGTAGAACAGATGGACGTGAAGACGACATTCCTTCACGGTGACCTCGAAGAAGAGATCTACATGCAGCAACCGGAAGGATTCGAGAAGAAAGGGAAGGAGCACCTGGTATGCCGGTTGAAGAAGAGCCTTTACGGACTGAAGCAGGCTCCCCAGCAATGGTACCGGAAGTTCGACTCCTTCATGACCGACGAAGGGTACCTAAAAACGCAGTCCGACCACTACGTGTTTGTGAAGAAGTTCAAAGGAGGAGACTTCCTAATACTCCTCCTGTACGTGGACGACATGTTGATCGTCGGACGGGACCAGGTCAAGATACGGATACTGAAGAAGGCTCTTCACCGAACCTTCTCAATGAAGGACCTGGGTCCGGCGAGGCAAATACTAGGGATGCACATCATCCGGGACCGGAAGAAGAAGCAGTTGTGGCTGTCACAGGAGAAGTACATGACGAAGGTGCTTCACCGGTTCAACATGTCGGAAGCAAGACCGGTCGGATCGACCCTCCCGGCAAACTGCAAGCTGTCCAGCAAGCAAAGTCCCAAGACAAAGGCTGAAAAGGAGGATATGATGAAAGTGCCGTATGCCTCAGCCGTCGGGAGCTTGATGTACGCCATGGTGTGTACGAGACCGGACATAGGATATGCAGTCGGAGTGGTGAGCCGGTACATGAGCAATCCCGGCAAGGAGCATTGGAACGCGGTCAAGTGGATACTCCGATACCTGAAGGGCACATCAAACGTGTGCCTCCGATTCGGCTCCGGTAAGCCCGAACTCGACGGCTTCACCGATTCGGATATGTCGGCTGACGCAGATACCAGCCGGTCCACATCAGGGTATGTGATGACGTATGCAGGGGGAGCTGTTTCATGGCAGTCGAGGCTGCAGAAGACGGTTGCGTTATCAACCACGGAGGCGGAGTACATGGCGGCCGTTGAAGCCGGCAAGGAAATGATATGGATGAAGGACTTCATTAGAGAGCTCGGTATCCGGCAGGAGGAGTACCGACTCTACTGCGACAGTCAGAGTGCCATCCACCTTGCGAAGAACGCGGCCTATCACTCCCGGACGAAGCACATCCAGCGAAGATATCACTGGATCCGGGAAAGGATAGAAGACCAGGAGTTCGTGCTGACGAAGATCCACACGGACGAGAACGGCTCAGATATGCTGACCAAAGTGCTCACACCCGACAAGCTGGAAGCATGCCGGAAGAGGATCGGATTGGAGAGACATCCCATGCCGTAGTGAAGGGGGAGTTTGTTGGGATTTCGGTCCCTCCGGATGGGATGTCCGGAGATGAATGACGGCAAGCCCGGTTGCGGTTACGGAGCCGGATGATGAAGACCCTGGCTACGGAGCCGGATGCTGAAGACCCCGGTTACGGAGCCGGATGACGGATGTACCCGGAGAGAGATCCGGATGTGGGGACATGTTTGTGAATATGTTTTGCCAAGAGCCCTTGAGGCTATATTTGTAAATAGCCCAAAAGTCATATGTGTATAAATATGACTTAGGGCAAACAGTTTTACTGTTGCTTCTCATTTTTTCTGTTTTTCCACTTTAGAGGAGTGAAGAGAGAGAGCAGCCGGGAGAGAGAGAGAGAGAGAGATAGAGCGCGAGAGAGGAAGAGGTAGACGCCTCTGTGTATTTCCGCCGCCTGTGGCGAGGACAGCGAGCTCAAGGTCGTCGCCTTGCAGCTCGCCATTGTATACTTCTCTGTATAGTGTTGGCTTGGAGTCTTGTACTCCCGTGGTTTTTCCCGTCTAGGGTTTTCCACGTTAATCCCAGTGTGCTCGCGTTTTGTTTCTCTTTGTGGTTCCTATTTTCTGCTCCATTGATTCGCGCTTACTCGGTTGTGGCCGAGTGGTGAAGGTGAATAGAAGCGTCTATTCTTTACAGGTCCTTAGCTACATGCATGTATGCGAGACACTTGAATACCTTCAGATGCTGGTAGGACACTTCCTTACCGGTCCAGACTCTCTGTGGCGTGTCTCCGTCCAAGGGTACTGAGGGTGATCTGTTTATCACATATGTCGTCGTCGACAGTGCCTCAGCCTAAAACTTCTTGGGTAGTTTTGCATGCGCCAGCATACTCTGGACCCTCTCCATTATGGTCCGGTTCATCCTCTCGGCCAGCCCGTTTAGTTCCGGCGTCTTTGGCACGGTAAATTCGAGCCGAACTCTCTTCGAGCGACAGTACTCCTCGAACTGCCCCCGGTATTCACCTCCGTTATCTGCTCGAACCGCCTTCAGCTTCCGGCCGGTTTCTCTTTCCACTCTCGCGTGGAGCTCTTTGAAGACGGATAACACCTGATCCTTCATCTTCAACGGTGTGGCCCACAGCTTCCGGCTGTGGTCATCTATGAACGTCACGAAGTACTGCAATCCTGCATGTGACTTCGTGTCCACTTGACACACATCAGTATGCACCAACTCCAGTGGTGCATTACGTCTCATCGGTGGCCTCGATCGGAAGGAGGTTCGGTTTTGCTTTCCGGCCGAACAATCAGTGCACTTCTCCAAGTGCACATTCTTTACTGGAATGAGGTTGTCGTCTGCAAGCCTCTTCATCCCCTTCTCGCTCATGTGACACAGTCTCTTGTGCCACAGCTCACCGGCAGTGTCGGATGCCACGTTCACTTCCTCTGGACATAACCGGGCATTCATCAAGTACAACGTGTTTACCTTCCGTGCCCGAGCCACAATCAGGCTCCCTTTGCTGAACTTCATAACACCGTTCCAGATGCTACCCGTGTAGCCTTCATCATCTAGCCGACCGGCTGATATCAGGTTCAGACGAACCTCCGAAACGTGTCGAACATCCTTCCGCAGCATCTTGCATCCGGTTGGTGTTGACATCCATACTTCTCCTATGCCGACAATTCGGCATGTACCTTCATTCCCCATCCGGACACAACCGTGATCAACGGCTGAGTAGGATGAGAAGCATTTCTGGTCTGGGGTAAGGTGGAACGACACTCCGGAGTCGACCAACCAGGTCATCTCGTCGCCGGAAAGGTTTATCTCACTCTCCTCGGTGATGAGCATCAACTCTTCTTCACTTGCCGCGATTGCCGTCGTTCCCTTCCGGTCCGTTCCCCTCCGGTCTTTACCAATCCAGTCCGGTATCCGCTTCGAATCAGTACCGTCGGTTTCCTTGTCCTTTCGAAAATGCCGACAGTTCTTCTGGAAGGGTCCCGGCTTGCCGCAATAGAAGCAAGTAGGTCTCCCCCTTGACTTTGACCGTGTCCCCGACTTTTCCCGGTTCTGGGGACTACGGTTTCTTTGTCTTCCGCGTTCCGATTCGGTAAGGAGTTCTTTGGAGTCGGAGCTCGTATCTTTATCTTTCCGACGTGCCTCCTCATCTAGCAAGCTCGACTTTACTCTTGCTAGGGATAACCGTTTCCCTTCCGGCCCGGCCTTGCCCAAGGTGACAACCAACGTCTCCCAATTATCTGGGAGGGGACCGAGCAGGAGTAGTGCTAGTACCTCATCGGCGAGAGGTACCTCCAATGATGTTGCATGGTGGATCAGCCCCTGGAAGGCATTCATGTGCTCCGCCAGGCTGGAGCCATCTTGGTACCGGAGTCTTACTAGCTTCTGGAATACCGAAACCTGATTAACAACATTTTTGTTTTGAAACATAATGTCGATCTTCTCCCAGATCTCATGAGCCTTGCTCTCTTCATTGAAGTTGTTGTATAGGCTCATGTCGATGAAGCACCGTATGTACGCCGTTGTCTTCATGTGCATCACCTCCCATATCGCGGCGTCGATTTTGTCCGGTCTCTTGTCCCCGAACTGAACCGGCAGCCAGAGGTCTTTAACCACGAGCATGTCCCTCATCTTCAACTTCCACACCGAATAGTTGGAACCGGTGAGCTTGAACATGCCTCCCAACGAATCGTCCATTTTTTGGGTCGTTTCGCTGTGATACCACTTGACGAGAACTACACGCTTCGGTGAATGACGCTCGGCCACAACCGAGTCTAAAATCAAACACAGAAAAACAGGTAAGAATGCACGACACAGTGAAGAGAAGAGTACACAGGATGTTTACGTGGAAAACCCAAACTAGGGAAAAACCACGGCAGCCCATAGGCTGCAAACTATCACTATGTTACAGTGTACAACGGTGAAGCACCGAGGCAATGACCTCGAGCTTTCTATCTTCGCCACAGGCAGCGGTTACAACAGAGGCAATGAACTCTTCCTCTCTCACTCTCTCTCTGTACACGGTTACGCGCTCTGATCTCACGCAGACAAGAATAACAACAACTCCTACATCACACACAATAAGTTTGCCCTAAGTCATATTTATACTAATATGACTTTTCGGCTATTTACAAATATAGCCTCGATGGACTCTTAGAAACATATTTACGAATATGTCTCTCCATCCGGAGAGCGCTCCTCACCGGGCCTGCATCATTCGGATCTTGCCGGGCACTCGTCATCCGGTTCTCACCGAGTCTGCACCATCCGGCTCTCCGTAGCCGGGTACTCCTCATCCGGTTCTCATCGGGTCTGCACCATTCGGCTCTCTGTAGCCGGGTACTCCTCATCCGGTTCTCACCGGGTCTGCACCATCCAGCTCTCCGTAGCCGGGTACTCCTCATCCGGTTCTCACCGGGTCTACACCATCCAGCTCTTCGTAGCCGGGTACTCCTCATCCGGTTCTTACCGGGTCTGCACCATCCGGCTCTCCGTAGCCAGGTACTCGTCATCCGGTTTCGACCTCGGGCTATCGGCCTCAGCCGAGTTTCCTTATCAGCACTGTCCTTCTCCATTCCCATCCGGAGGGACCTGTCTCCCAACAATTGCTATATCTAGTGGGGAAACAGGCACTAACGGGAAAATTGGCTAGATGGATGCTGTTGCTCCAAAAATTCGACTTTGTAATTCAGCGCCGACCAGGGACGCAACATGTGGTGGCGAATTTGTTGAGTAGACTAGATAATGGAGAAATGGTGCAAAAAGATGAAGACGACTTTCCGGATGTGGACATTCTGCGTGTAACAACTTTAGCAGAAAGAACAGAAAAGACTTTTCCGGATTGGTGGTTGATGGAAATGACCTACTTTCTGACCATGGGGTTACCGCCACCCCAATTAAGGACGGACGAGAAAAAATGGTTGGCCGTACGGAGTCGTAATTTCTGTTTAGTCGACGACGTCCTATATCACAAAGGTAGTGATGGCATCTGGAGGCGCGGAATACGGCAGGATGAGAAGGCTACGGTTTTACGAGAAGCCCATTGTGGTACAGTTGGAGGACATTCTGCAGGCGATGTTACGGCCCGGAAAATCTGGCAAGCAGGACTTGGATGCATATGAATATTGCAAATAGTGCGATTTATGCCAACGGCTGGGCCAGCCCACAGAGGTCGCGAGAATGCCACATCAACCGGTGTTGCCGTTGGATCCTTTCCAAAAGTGGGGGCTGGATTTTGTGGGACCCTTTACCCCGGCGGCTGCTTGAACAGGCAATAAGTATATCCTGGTAGCTACGGATTATTGCACCAAGTGGGTAGAAGCGAAACCACTACGCGAAAATACCGCGACAGTCACGACGAAATTCCTTTATGAACATAGCTGGTGTTGTTTCGGCTGCCCTATTGAGCTCATTAGTGACCAAGGGAGTCACTTTCTGAATACAATCATCAGCGAGCTGACCCAACACTACGCTGTGGTTCACAAAAAGAGTACGCCATATTGCCCATAGGCAAATGGCTTTGCCAAATCCATGAACAAAACATTACAAACTATCCTCAGAAAGATAGTCAATGAGAACAGAATAGATTGGGATACCAAATTGCACAACGTGTTATGGGCGTATCGAACCAGCTATAAGAACAACATACAATCCACGCCTTTCAGGCTAGCATTTGGGCTAGAGGCCGTGATGCCTGTCGAATTCCAAGTACCCAGTCTGCGGATTCAAGTACGAGCCCAACTGCTAGAGGGCAAATCTGAACAAATACAGCTACAACAACTATTGGAACTAGGCGAAACAAGGTTACAGAGTATGGCTGTATTGGAGCAGGAACAAGGGTGGTGCAAAGCATTCGTGGACCGACATCGGCATGTGCGTGAAAAGGATTTTATGGTTGGGAAAGTGGTATTACTTTTTCAAACACGCATGGGGCAAATGCTAGGAAAATTAAGATTCCGCTGGACAGGCCTGTACTGGATAGTGGGAGTGGAACAGGGCACGTTTCAACTTGGCACTTTGGCCGGGGAAGTGTTACGAAAAAAGGTGAATGTGTTTCGCCTTAAACCTTACTTGGGACCTACGCCACCTAATCAGTTCTCCACCGGACAGGACAAAGCTGGGGAAACCGCAGAGTAACTATATGGCCCTACTTGTACTATAGTGTAAAAATAATATTGAATCTAACCATTACTAAAGTAAAAAAAAAGAAAAAAAGAGAGAAGATAGCGACGCTATTAAAAGGACTTAAGGCATGCATAAACTTCTAGGCCAAGAACACGTGGCACCACGATGGCTCACCGACCAATGAACTCTAGGCCACAAAAAGAAGAAAATAGAAGGTTTTTTGCATAGTACAGAAACCAACCTTCTAACTCTCATTGCTCTCATCACTCCCCTCACTCAACCTCCTCTCCATCCTACCACAGAGCTCAGTTCGCCATAGCCAACAATCCTCACCCACTAGCCACGAGTCTCACCCTCCTACTATGCCGATCCCTATTTCTGTTGCCTTGCGTTGATGGCTTGCGAGAAACGCCTGGATGGATACATCAAAGTCGCCAAGGTGCCCCCTCACTCTGAAGCCCTGGACATTGCTAGGAAGCTTAATATCGACACAGTCACCAACACATCCATCTAGAAGAAGCTTGACCTATCATCGCTGGGAGAAAGACATTTTGAAATCCCTCCTACGGAAACTTTGTAGAGATATTTCGGGCCATATTCGGCGTCCACCAAGGCATACAGGATGAAGGAAATCCCCGACCCCTTCTTTCGTGAAATAGCCAAGGATGCATGCATATAAATGCCTATGGGATGCCCAAGCAGAAGGCAGGTATCATCATTGATACCTTCGAAGGACGCACGGTCGATTGGGGGATCATTACGGGACCAACGTTGCGAGAAGGCTTGGACGTGTATCAAGGCGGCAAAAAGTTAAGGACAATCATACAACAGTATCTGACGATACTATTCCCTCCTAGAGGACTGCCAGCACCATAGCCCAGCAAACCCAAGCCGCCGCCACGATCTGCGAAACGAAGGTTAGCGGAGTTGGCCACCATAGAATGGGAGGATGAACCCCAATCAACCCAGCCCAGCACGCGAACAACACAGGAGGAATGGGCGGAGCACAGGGAGGAAGCTCCACAGGAGCAGGAAGCCGAGCAACGTCTAGGCAACCTGAGGCCGAAATGGCGAAGGATGGATAGGAAAGATGGGCGCAGATTAGTTAAAGACACACTCGTGGCCACAGAGATGACCACTGTGGTCAATAGCTCCGTAGCTACAGATCCCAACACCAGCTTCGAAATAATCTGGGAACCACGACCGATCATTTCGGCCCAGTCACAATGGGGAAAAGGTGTATTTACGGAGGAAAGCGAGGTCCTAGCGCATCCGGACATTCCGGACACGACCCATGAGTTCAGCGCACTATTACGTTCCGACATTGCTTTTGAACTCATGGAATTTTTAGCAACACAACAAATAAAAGTCTCCCAATGAATGACCGAGGAGCATGCGGAGCGACAAATGATCGAGCGTGTGCTAACACAAACGGCGGGAAGCGATGATGAGGAACAACTAGCCAGAGTTGGCAGACAACGGAATGCCAGTATACGCCGAATTGGGATGGAACTACCCCCATTAAACGCGGCCCTCGTCGAGGTTCGTAGGGAACTGGCTAAGGTCAGTATTGGCGCCAAGGATATGGCGATTAAAAATAAAAATGTCTGGAAAACGGTTAAACTGACCCAAGCCGAGCTACAAAAGGCCAACAAACGCATCGCGGAGTTGGAACACAATGCGACTACCGCGCAACAGGCAACTCAACCAACTGACAACACCACCAAGGCCCTGAAAGAAGAGATTGAAGTGCAGACCGCCAATGCCTCGAAAGAAAAAAGGGCCGTGCAACTAGTGGAATCAGAGATTGACCGCCTCCGCTCCGAACTTAGCTAGTCCTCAGACTGAGAAAAGGACATCCGGGCCAACAGCCGAAAGTCAGTTAAGACCCATGAAGAGAAACTCGTAGCAGAGGTAGCACATCACACCCGCATGAAAGAAGAAAACGCCAAACTACATAAGGAAGCACAAAAATTGGAAACGACGATCACGTGACTCCGGGCGTTATTGGAAAAGAAGAAAGCATGGTTCGACAACCAGCTTGTATGGGAAGAGGTGAGAAGGCATAAGCTTGAAAACCACCTGAACAATGAAATGGGGAAGCTGGAGGAATTACATGGGGAAGGAATCTCAGCTATGGGCAGGAATGAGGAGCAATTATGAGGAAGCAACGGCGGTCAGTAAACATGAAATCGAAAACCTCAAGAAAACCGTAGAAGAATCACACAACCGTTGCCAAGCAATAACCGACAACGTGCGCATACTTCTTCAAAAAAATGGGGAGAGGTTTATGGCGCAATTACAAGCGACGCTAGACAAAGGCTAGATGACGTGGGTTGCACAAGCGGCGGAGTTGCATACGTACTAGGCGGACTGGGAGAATCGAAGAAAAGACAACCGAGGGTTCTACAAACTCAATGAGGAAAGCATTGCGGCAGTACACGAGGACCTAGCGCAGGATTATCGCACGCTAGCGGACCAACACTCCAAGGAACTCACGCAACTACTAGACGGTTTTGGCGAAAATTAGGAGGACCCGTTTCACCAAATCAGGAGGTTACGAACGAGATAGAACCTTGTCCTACCGAGAGCCTACCAACGGCTGAGCCAGCCACAATAGAATAGGATTAGCCAACGGAGCCCGGACCGACCACACAGGAAGCTAGTGGCACCATGGAAAGCCCTACCGAGCAAGTACTGGAACCACGCAACAACGCCTACGGACACTATGTTGTCCTTAGACCTGGAGACCGGGGCGGAACCAAACATCCGGGCCATTTTGGAGGAAGATTAAAAGGGTGGGTCTGACGTGCCATGGCACTGTCCCATAGGCGTGCCAGGTGTTGTCTGCCGGAATAGTAACCGATGGATAGGAGCGCAGAAATATAGAATATAGTAAAAACGTAACGCATGTAACGGTTCATGTGTGAAGCGTGAACGGCTAAAAGACCTCGTGTATATAAAGGGCAGAAATCCTCTGTAAGAGGTAGCATGTAAATTTGGATGCATAGAGTGTTATCTTAATAGAGTACTATCTTCTCTAATTCCTGTGCATATCTGTGGTTTATCTACTGTGTTTCTGTGATTCTTGGTGGCGTATTGTAATCGTAAGGGCGTAGACGTGAGTACGAGTGTTGTTACTAGTGCACTGTCTAAGGAGTTTGGTTGTAGCCGTCTCCCTTATACGCTACTAGGATCCCATTACGTTGTCGTGAAGATTTTCGGCCATAGTGTGAAAATCCCGTAAAACGTACAAAATCGAGTATGAATCACATAATACAATAATTGTGAAGATAACATTTTAAATAAATTTAATATCTAAATACAAAATGATGGAGGTTTCGAATGCACTTTATTACATGAGCAACGGACAACTAAATGTCAAGATATGAGGGTATAAAGTTTGTGAAAGGAAAAGAGAAAATTGTGAGATATCCCACATAGGCACGACAAATACGGCTCTCATCATATATAAGGTAGAGCAAAAGCTATTATCTTTGTGTCTATGTGTGGAGCATAGAGAGTTCAAGGTACCTTGAACTAAGAGTGGAGGTGGGCTAGCTACTTGTAAAGGGTTTTGGCCAACCAAAACCAGACCGATGATGGCGCTGGTAAGGTGGCGGCATCCGGTGGCGGCATCCGGAGCCAGTGAGAAGAAGGCATCCGGCGAGGCACCGGTAACCGACGGCATCCGATGCCGGTGAGGTGACGGCATCCGACGGTGGCACCGGTATTCGACGACATCCGGTGGCAACCGGCGCCGGTGAGACGACGACACCCGACAAGACACCGGTAACCGACGGCATCCGGCGAACCGGCGTCCGGTGACTAGATAAATAAATATATAAATATATATACATATACAAGGAGGGCAAGTAAGGATTCGAACCTTGCACCTCCGAGTTAAGAGTCAATTGGCTTACCATTAAGCCATGCCATTTAGTTGAATTTATATTTCTATCATTGTACTTTTACATGTAAATTCTCATACATGAGAGCTAAAATGAGTGCCATGGTTATCATGCACCACATGTAATACATGAGCGCCAAATGGCAAACATGCATTTTATGCATGTCTTCTACCCTCACAAGCATGATATGCATGAGAGCATCTATAAAAGAAGGAAGGGGGAGGAGAAAAAACACGTTTTTTTTAGGAAATTAAGAAGAAGAAATTCGTTATCAAATTGATCATGTAACTTGTTTCTTAAATCTAAAGTTAAAAGTTCAATCAATCTCTCTCAATTGTGTAATGTCAACTTCTGATCTTTCCCAATCTATCTTAAGTACTTTCTCGCTAAAGCTTGCACCAAAGCTTGTACCGACTTTGAATCCTTCCGGTCCAAAACCCCGGCGGTTCCGCCTCACGATCCGTGCGTAGTGACGAATCTTCACGACATAATTAAGTGGTGAACCCGACGTGAAAGAGGCGGTAGGAAGGATCAAGTCGAGATTAATACTTGGAGATGGCGTCCTCAAGGAACCAAGCGGGAGAGCTCGAAAGGATGATGCTAATCGTTGAGCAAATGATAAGATCTCGGGGCAACGACGCGAGCGTGGAGAAGGTTGTCGATCGTGTCATAGAGCTCGAGGGCCAATTCGATGGAAGGAACGTTACGAAGTTCCTTGATGCATATAGAAGGGAGATGAATCAGAGGGACGTGTCCGAGGCATGTCAAATCGCAAGCTTCAAGAGAGTTGTCGCCAACAACATCCAAAGACGCGTCATCGAGCTTCCAAAAGGTAAGACAACATGGTCCGAGTTCGAGAAAACAATACTAGCGGAGTTTGTGACTGAAGACTCAATGAGGATGACTCGACATGCCCTGATGAAGTGGATAGAGAAGAAGAATAAGAAGATGAGCGTCTCGAGGGTGTAGGACGAATTCGACTAGATGTTTAGTCGTCTCCCCAATACGGACCAAGTGTTTCTTGAAGAGGACAAGACTTTGTACTTCTTTAAGGCCGTGGACATAAAGGATAGACGGGAGTTGGGGACTTTTCTCGAAGATGATACCCAAGCAAATGGGCTCGTAGCGGACTGGATCGCGGTGAAGCGGGCATGGAATAGGCTCGACAAGCATCGCCAATGGGTTGATGACACCGACTTGACGGGATCGACTACCACGGAGAAAGCAAGACCGCCGAAAGTAGCTGAGCCGCCAAGACAAAGTAACGTGGAAGAAAAGAAGATTGATGACGACATCATTGAAGAGCTGGCGAAGAAGTTCGAGAAGGTCACGCTAGCCAACATGAATCGTCGGGGCCCTAAAGGAAAAGAACCCTTTAGATGCGTGTGGTGTGATAGCATGGACCACATGAGAAGGGATTGTGCGAGCCTTCGAGAGGCGATTCGACAAAATATCGTATACATAGAGGACAACATGATCTGCTCAAGCGAGACTAGAAGACCCCTACGGGTGAATTTCGGAAGAGGAGGAATGAAGAAATCTATGGAGGATGCCGATGCGACTCATGTGGATGCGATGCACTATGCTGCGTCGGCCGGAATAAGAGTCGGAAAAGACAAGACTGAAGCTACTAGAGCGGGAGCAAAGTTTTGGATTTCCATTCTTGAATATGAGAAGAAGGGAAAAGTCACATCGAACGAGGTAGAGCTTGCGGACCGAAGCGTGCAAAGCATAATCGGGTGGTCGGATCCGGTGGACGAAAACACCCTACTCGCAGAGGTGATGTGCGACAACCACGAGGTGTTTGTCGAAGAAAAGAGAAAGAGAATAGAAGAGCAAGGCCCATCAAAAAGACATGAAACAAGGAACGCGAAAAAGAAGATTCTCGAAGGTCGGACATAGAGCAGACGACGGACCTAAAGAAGATTCTCGAAGAACGTGTTCTTGATAGCCACGTAACTTTGTCCTTGAGGGAATTGCTTGGCATTACGAAGAAGGAGTTCCATGACACGATCGTGGACCTTGTAAAGAGAAAGAGACAACAATCGGATGAGGAAGAAGAGAAGCCGCAAAAAGCAAAAACGAATGCCATAACGATGGAAAGAGACGAAATCGATGAAGATATGGTGGATAGCCACTACACTCGACCTCATTGGGCACGAGCAACAACGGAGATGCCGGTGAAGATCGGGGAGAAGAAAGAGACCGTGGTAGCCTTGATCGACCACGGCTCGGAGATCAACCTCATGTCAACCGACTTCTACAAAAAAGGAAGATGGCCAATCAATACAAACCACGGATGGAAGATTCGCGCGGCAACAAAGTCTACGAAGGACTTGTACAGAGCTTGTCCCAATATCAAAGTCACGATCGGGGATGTGGAGATGGATCAACACTTCTTCGTACAAGAATCGGCGTCGCATCCTGTCATCCTAGGGCAACCTTATATCACATCATCTCGGATGGAGACCAAAGTGTTCGATAATGGAGCAGCCTTCGCACGAATAAAGAGTCTTGACAACCAAAGATTGGTCCAATTCCTAATGGTGCGAGCCAATCATGAAAGGAATCGAGATAGTCTCGGAGGTGAATCCTCGGATTTTTAGAGTGGACTATTGAAGCATGGGGCACAAATAGTCTGAGCAATCACAAGACCCCACAAGAAAGAAGAGTGCGTGGATTGCGAGGAGAAGCAACATGTGTCACACCTAGTGGCGCATGTAAACTAGTACTACCCGACAAGAAGCACAAGCGCCGAATACAAGAATTCGAGAAGATGCTGAAAGAAGAAAACATAATAGAAGAAGGAGAGTTCGTGACTCATATTATGGAAGAAGCCTCATTTAAAGACACCATCAGCGAAATCAAGGACGTCGTGGACTTGAGCTATCTTCACAACCAACGCGTGATTTCGGTTAACTCCGTCAACATGTACGCTATCATCGATGAATACCGTCGTGGCATCTCAATAAAGGAAGCTAACATCAACACGAAATATAAAACGGTGGATAAGAAGATCAAGCGAGTTGCGGCTCCGCTACCGGAAGATAGCTGGCAAAAGATGAAGGAAGTGGCTAACGATCCAAGCTTAAGAGATCCGAAGAAGATAGGTCATGTCTTCACCAAAGAGACGAAGGGGAAGCTACGAGTTGGAAAGGAGGATTTCCTTCTCCCTGAAGAGGAGCGAATGTTTCGCGATATGCTTGAGAGACATGGGAAGGTTTTCGCATTCTTCCCACGAGAAATCGGATGCGCCGACCCAAAGGTTATAGAGCCGATGGTGATCTTCACGGTGCCTCATGTGCCTTGGAATTTGAAACCGATACCGGTTTTGAGAGCACACCTTCCGAAGATGATCAAGCTCTTAAAGGAGAAGGTGAGTATGGTAATTTCGCATGCGCCAGCATACTCCGGACCCTCTCCATTATGGTCCGGTTCATCCTCTCGGCCAGCCCATTCAGTTCCGGCGTCTTCGGCACAGTAAACTCGAGCCGGATTCCCTTCGAGCGACAGTACTCCTTGAACTGCCCCCGGTATTCCCCTCCGTTATCCGCTCGTATCGCTTTCAGCTTCTTGCCGGATTCCCTCTCCACTCTCACGTGGAGTTCTTTGAAGACGCACAACACTTGGTCCTTTGTCTTCATCGGTGCCGTCCACAGTTTTCGGCTATGATCATCTATGAATGTTACGAAGTACTGGGCTCCGCCATGTGACTTCGTTTCTACCTAACACACATCAGTGTGCACCAACTCCAATGGTGCGCTACGTCTCGTCGGTGGCCTTGAGTGGAAGGAGGTTCGGTTCTGCTTACCGGCCAGGCAATCGGTACACTTCTCCAGGTGCACATGCTTCACTGGAATAAGGTTGTCTTCTGCAAGCCTCTTCATCCCCTTCTCACTCATGTGGCACAGTCTCTTGTGCCACAGCTCACCGGCAGTGTCGGCTGCCACGTTCAACTCTTCCGGACACAACCAGGCATTCATAAGGTACAGTGTGTTGACTTTCCGGGCCCGAGCCACTATCAGGCTCCCCTTGCTGAACTTCATTACGCCGTTCCGGATGCTACCTGTGTAGCCTTCATCGTCTAGCCTCCCGGCCGAAATCAGGTTCAATCGAACCTCCGGAACGTGTCTGACATCCCTCAGCAGCATTTTGCATCCGGTCGAGGTTGTCAACCACACGTCTCCTACGCTGGCAATCCGGCACGTACCTTCATTTCCCATCCGAACACAGCCATGTTCACCGGCTGTGTAGGATGAGAAGTATCTTCTTTCCGGGGTCAGGTGGAACGATGCTCCGGAATCGACCACCCAGGTAGTCTCATCGCCGGCAATGTTTAGTTCACCTTCTTCGGTGATGAGCATGATCTCCTCTTCGCTTGCCGCGAGTGCCGTCGTTCCTTTCGGTCCTGCCCTTGCCGATCCGAACCATTCCGGTCCGTGGCTCCCCGGTAAGCCCCGTTCCGTTCCGAAGACTTCTTCGAATCGGTGTCGTCGGCTCCGTTGTCTTTTCGGTAATGCCGACAATTCTTTCGGAAGTGCCCCGGCTTCCCACAGTGGAAGCATGTGGGCCTTCCTCTTGACTGCGACTGGGTCCCAGACTTCTCCCGTCTTTGCGGACTCCGGTTCCATTGTCTTCCCCGTTCCGATTCGGTAAGCAGCGCCTTCGAGTCGGAGGCCGGTTCTTTATCTCTCCGACGCGCTTCTTCGTTCAAAATACTTGTCTTTACCGTTTGTAGGGACAAGTTATCTTCGGTGCAGGAGGTGCTGAGAGTCACCACCAAGTTCTCCCAGCTTTCCGGCAATGTACACATCAGAATGATGGCTTGCATTGCATCCTCCAGCGGGAACTTGATCGCCGCAAGCTGGTTCACGAATCCCATGAACGTGCTTACGTGTTCCACCATACTCTCGCCGTCCCGGTACTTGAGGTTCACTATCTTCCTCATCAGGGAGGTCCGGTTCAACGCATTCTTCCTCTCGTAGAGGCCCGACAGCTTCCGCCACATCTCATATGCGTTGGTGTCGTTCGCCACATGTTGTAGAACGCTCACGTCTACGTATTGCCGAATGGTTGCAACGGCTTTCCGGTTCAGAAGCCTCCATTCCGACTCAAGTACTCCCTTCGGTATTTCCGACTTGTCAATCGGTTCGTACAGATCCCGAACAATCAGAAGATCCTCCATCTTGATCTTCCAGTCGGCGTAATTCTGCGCATTCAGCACCATCATCCCCGGCTGCCCGCTGCCGCCGCCTTCCATTTTCTGCAGCAACTCGCTCTGATACCAAATTGATGAAAATTAATCGACACTTTCCAAACTTCACCTCTCGGCCACAACCAAGGAAACACACGAATCGTTGTTGCAGAAAGTGGGAAATGCAGAAGTAAATAAGTGGAGACACGATTTAACGTGGAAAACCCTGTACGGGAAAAAACCACGGGAGTACAAGACTCCGAACCAAAACTATGCACAGAGAAGTATACAATGGCGAGCTGCAAGGCGACGACCTTGAGCTCGCTGTCCTCGCCACAGGCGGCGGAAATACACAGAGGCGTCGACCTCTTCCTCTCTCACGCTCTATCTCTCACACGGCTGCTCTCTCTTCACTCCTCTTAAGTGGCAAAACAGAAAAATGAGTAGCAACATTAAAACTGTTTGCCCTAAGTCATATTTATACACATATGACTTTCGGGCTATTTACAACTATAGCCTCAAGGGCCCTTGGCAAACATATTCACAAATATGTCCCCGCATCCGGATCTTGTTCGGGTACATTCGTCATCCGGCTCCGTAACCGGGATCTTCATCATCCGGTTCCGAAACCGCAACCGGGCTTGTCGTCATTCATCTCCGACATCCGACCATCCCATCCGAAGGGACCGTAATCCCAACAAAGTGGTGGTAAAGAAAGAAGAGCAAGAGACGCTGATGACTGAATTCCACGAGAGTGCTTGGGCAGGTAATAGAGGAACATGGGCGACATTCGAAAAGTTGAAGGAGAAGTACTGGTGGCCAAGCATGTACAAAGATGTACTCCATTTCGTGTCCACATGCGAAACTTGCCAAATATATTCAAATATACGTCATCGTGATGAGTTACAACCGACATACCCACTCACCATACACTTCAAATGGATGGTGGATCTGGTCTCTATGCCAATGGGAGTGGCACAAATGAAGTACTTAGCGCTAGCAAGGGAAGACTTGACAAATCAAGTGGAAGGACGAGCCTTGACAAATAAGACGACTTCAGCCGTTTGTAAATTTCTGCTTGAAGAGGTTGTTTGCCGATATGAATGTGTAGGGAAGATAGTGGCCGACCGAGGGGAGTTGGACGCGCACGAAGCGACGGAGCTCTTCGAAAGACAAGGCGTGAAGCTCTCCCTCACGACTGCCTACAATCCGGAAGTGAATGGGAAGATCGAGCGAGGGCATGGACCTATCGTTAAAGCCATTGTACGGGCATGCAACGGTCGAGTCGGGAATTGGCCACGACTATTACCCTATGCCTTGTGGGCTGTTATAAAGCAGGCACTTACCCATGAACAACTAAAGGCAGATGGTGTGTAGATGAATTGTGCAACACATGTAGTTGAATTTTTAAGAGCTAATATGTCAACGAGTGCAACTAGTGTTTATTCCTCGCAGGTTTGAGATATCAAACGTTAATTTTGGGAAGTGAAGATAGATGAAGTAAATAGGGAGAAGACCTGGGAGTGCCAAGGAATTCCCGAATTGCGATCTCTCCATGTTGTTCACGTGGATGGTCATTGTATTGCGGTTAGATAATTAACTTGTTTTTGCTTCCATTGTGTGCAAGGAAATTGGAGGTATTGTTTAAACAAAGCATATATTCAGAATTGGGAGTATCATACATTAAACAATAAGAAAGTAGTTGATGGAGAAACAGAAAAGAATGTTGACTTCACATATCAAGGACGTGGAGATATTCTAAGTGATATCTTAAATGTTGGGGATAATTTCGCTGTAAATGCAGAAGAAGACAATTCAGAGGGTGATGATTTCTATATATTGAAGTGCACGGTTAGTAAACAGTGTGCAACGTAGAATATATTGTTGGGAAGTTGGTCCCTCCAGATGGGATCCGGTTGTGAATGAAGAGGACCTGGTGAGAATCGGAAGAGATCCAGAAACTGGATCGGATGGACCCTGTGAAAACCGGAAGAGATCCAGAAACTGGATCGGATAGACCCGGTGAGAACCGGAAGAGAAGACATATTTGTAAATATGTTTGGAGTAAGCCTATTGAGGCTATATTTGTAAATAGCCCTAACTTCATA
Organism: Azolla caroliniana; assembly: GCF_043228905.1. Lineage (NCBI taxonomy): Eukaryota > Viridiplantae > Streptophyta > Polypodiopsida > Salviniales > Salviniaceae > Azolla > Azolla caroliniana. Next base: position 12,107,244 of record NW_028230444.1, read on the forward strand.
TAAGTATAAATATGACTTAGGGCAATCACTTTAAATAAGGTTTTGTTGTCATATTGTTGTATAGAGAGAGAGAGAGAGAGAGAGAGAGAGAGAGAGAGAGGAGATATAGAGTGATACTCTATTGTGACTGCCGGTTGGCAAAGATACAGAGCTCGAGGTGGTTGCCTCCGAGTCTCTGATTGTACCTTTCTTATATAGTGATAGCTTGGAGTCTGTGGGATCCCGTGGTTTTTCCCATTAGGGTTTCCACGTAAACATCCTCTGTACTTTCTTTTGGTGTATCAGTATTCATCCCTATTCCCATTTCTGTGTTTGAGCCTTAAAGGAAGTGATCTAAGACTCGGTTGTGGCCGAGCAGTTTTCCACGCTATTCTCCAGAATCTGGTATCAGCGCGAACAACACAGGAAATGGAAGAATCGTTCAACGGCATGTTCAAGCTCACCGGCTCCAACTACTCAGTGTGGAAGTCGAAGAGGAGGGATATGTTGGTGGTTCAAGCTCTTTGGTTGTCGGTTCAGTTCAGGGACAAGAGACCAGATAAGATCGACGCCACAGTGTGGGAGGTGATGCACATGAAGACAATGGCATACATTCGGTGCTTCCTCGACATAAGCCTGTACAACAACTTCAATGAAGAAAGCAAGGCTCATGAACTATGGGAGAACATCAACATCATGTTCCAGAACAAAAATGCATTAATCGGGTTTCCGTATTCCGGAAGCTAGTGAGGTTCTAGTACCAAGACGGCTCCAGTATGGCGGAGCACATGAATGCCTTCCAAGGGCTAATACATCAAGCAACCTCGTTGGAAGTACCTCTCACCGATGAGGTACTCGCATTAATCCTGCTCGGTTCCCTCCCGGATAGTTGGGAGACGTTAGTTGTCACGTTGGGCAACACTGGGCCGGAAGGAAAGAAGTTGTCCCTAGCAAGAGTCAAGTCAAACTTGCTAGATGAAGAAGCTCGTCGGAAGGACAGGGAGTCCGGAACCGATCCAAAGGCCTTGGTCATGGAAGATGACCACAACCGGGGAAGAGGCCGGTATTAGAGTCCCCAAAACTAGGACAAATCGGGGATGAGGTCGATGTCAATGGGGAGGCCTACTTACTTCTACTGTAGGAAACCGAGGCATTTCCAGAAGAACTGTCGGCATTTCCAGAAAGAGAAAGAAACTAGCACTACCGATTCGAAGAAGAGTTCGGACTAGAGAGGCCCGGATTGGAAAGGAACGTCAGAAATCGGGACAAGTGAAGAAGAACTGATGCTCATTACCGAAGAGAATGATTTAAACCTTGTCGGCAACGAGACAACGTGGGTTGTCGATTCCGGAGTGTTGGAAATGCTTCTCAGCTGGTGATCATGGTTGTGTCCGGATGGGGAATGAAGGTACATGCCAAATTGTTGGCATACGGGATGTGTTGTTGACGACATCAACTAGATGCAAGTTGCTATTCAAGAATATCTGACACGTTCCGAAGGTTCGACTGAACCTAATATCAGCCGGTCAGCTGGATGATGAAGGCTACATGGGTAGCAACCGGAACGGAATTATGAAGTTCAGCAAAGGGAGCCCAATAGTGGCTCGAGCCTGGAAGGTCAACACATTGTACTTGATGTATGCCCAGATATGCTAGGAAGAAGTGAACATTGCATCCGACACTGCCGGTAAGCTGTGGCACAAGACACTGTGTCATATGAGTCAGAAGGGGATGAAGAGACTTGCCGAAGAGAATCTCATTCCAGTGAAGGACGTGCAACTTGAGAAGTGCACCAATTACTTGGCCGGCAAGCAAAACCGAACCTCCTTCTGGTCAAGACCACCGATGAGACGGAATGCACCACTAGAGCTGGTGCATACTGATGTGTGTTAAGTGGACATGAAGTCACATGCCGGATCGCAGTACTTCGTGAAATTCATAGACGACCTCATCTGAAAGCTATGATTCTTACCGTTGAAGACGAAGGATCAGGTGTTATCTATCTTCAAGGAACTCCACGTGAGAGTCGAAAGAGAAACCGGTTAGAAGCTGACGGCGGTTTGAGCTGAGACTGGTGGCTGTACGACGGGTGCCTGCGTTAGCATTACCTTTAGCGCATCATATGCCTTTTCTTCCGTCACTGTCCATTGGAAGGGAATCGGATGAATGGCGGCATGTAACGGCGTGGCGAAGTCCGCCAAATAGCGTATCATCCAATTTTGCCATCGTATTTGTCCGAAAAAACGGCTGAGTGATTTCGCATTTGTTTGCATTTTTGCTTGGGTAATCGAGGAGATTTTATTCGGATCGACCACTATCCTTTCCTTGCTGACTATATGGCCAAGGAGAGCCCCACTGGTAACACCGAAGGCACATTTGGTGGGATTCAGGTTTAAGTGTGCGGTGCGGCAACGTTCCAAGCATAGTTGCAGATGCGTAAAATGGCCGATTGTTCTCCCATATACCGCAAAATCGTCTAAAAAAACTTGCATGAAGGCCGGAAAATATTCCCCAAAAATCTCTATGATTGTCCGTTGAAATGTCACCGGCGCCGTCTTTAGCCCAAACATCATGACAACTGCAACATAGACTCCCCAGTCCGTGAGAAACGCCGACTTCTCTTGGTCGTCGGGGCGCATGCGTACTTGGTTGTACCCACTGAAGCCATCTAAAAAACTGCACATGTCATGCCCCACGACTTTGTCCAGTATGCTATCGGTGAAAGTTAAAGGGAATGCGTCCGTAATGGTTACGACGTTTAATTTTCGGTAGTCCACGCATACCCGTATTTTGCCATTTTTCCTTGGTACAACTACGATTGGGCTTAACCATGTAGCTTGTTTAACTGGCCGTATGAATCCCGCCTTGAGGAGTTTGTCAATTTCTTCTTTTACGCGGGTCGCGTAGTTTGGGTTCATGTGGTATCGACGTTGTTGGACCGGTTTCGTGTCGGTTGCTAAATTGATCTTATGTTGATAGAACTTTGGATCTAACCCCTTCATGTCCTTGTGGGCCCAGGCGAACACATCTTTATACTTCTTGAGTAGTGCTATCATCGCGTCTCTCTGGTCCGACATTAATTCTTTTGCGATGGAGAGGAAACGGGGTTCTGACGCCATACCCACATTTACTTCTTCTAGGGTTGAGGCGGTGACTCGCCATGAAATTTCCATTTCCCTCTTAGACACTGCTCATGCTCTGCTTAGTTCTAATATTGACTCCGGTTTTGGTTCGTAAGCCTCGTTGTGAAGTGTAGCGGGCGTGGCATATTCCGCCGCGGTTTCGATGATGTCGATTTCGAACAACGGAATAATCCGAGGGTGCTCGTCTAGGTATGCCTCTAATTCTGTATCATCCACCCCAGCCAGCATATTTATATCCTCCGCGTACAGTGGTGTTATGCCCTTGGGTTGTGTCGCCATTTCCTCTGTTGGTACGCGGACCTTGGTGCGTCCGCATCGAAAGCTGATACACTTGTGTTGCCAGCTCTACTTGATATTCGCTGAACGAAGCCATAGTCTGCCTAGTAGCATAGGATACACCCCTGGGGCGTCAAGGGCGAGGACTACCGCCGAGATGTCGAAGCGATGTCCTCCCACGATAATGCCTACCTTGCGTATCAACCCCAATGGTCGTAATGAGGAGGTATCCGCCATGGGGAGCCAGAACGAGCAAGCTTCCCATTCTGAAATTCCCAATTGTTCGCATGTCTTCGCGCTAATTACATTAACGCCCGAGCCGCCATCGATTACGCATCCTGGGATTTCTTGACCATGTAATATCAACTTAATAGCCGGGTTGTGGTGATTCACTACTGTCGGTTCATCGCTAATGTCTATAAAATTCGCGGTGACACTTACCCCAGGTCTGTCCGTCACCCGCTCTTCCACGGCCTAGCGGAATCATGGGACTAGTTGCAACAACTTCTCCATGGTTAACGTTATCTCGCAGCCTGTCAGTGCTTGCCATATGGGGTTCGGGGATGGTCCCTCGTCCTCCAATAGCTCCACCATGTTTGCGGACTCCTTCCGCATGCGCTCCATATTTGTCGCATTTGCTTTTTCAACCCATGCATGGGTTGTCCGCCGTATCTCATCTTGTGCGGCCCAATCAACATTTTTTGTTTGCTGACGTGTCGTGATTTGCTATACTTCCATCGTAATCGTATTGACGGCGGGCCCCTTGCCCTTGCGTACTGGGCATTGTGTGGCATAATGTCCAGGTTGTTGACAAACAAAACAATGGATGCTAGATTCGCCCTTCTTGGCCCCTGGTGGTGTGTGCCGATCCCCAGGTGTGACTTGCTCCTCCCGGTCCTGATTCGTTCTTCGGAGCATACGCGGTGGTTGATGTTGGTCCCGGCGTGGTTCCTGGTGCCGTTCATTGTCCGAACTTTCGTCGTACCGCCGTTGGTCCCGATATTGCCGATGCTTTCCGCGAGACCCATTGAAGCCGCCACATTTGTTCATCGAACGGTAATTCTCATAGCATCGGCCCCCTTTAGTATTTCTGGGGTTGCCATGGTAGTCTTCATGCTCCGGCTTGTCTTCCTCGGAATCGTTGTGATTACAGCGATTCCAGCAGTGTTGGTCATCGCGTGGATTGTGATCCATATACCGTGGTCGGTCTTCCTGCCACATTTGTTCATTACGGCGTGGGGGACGCTGTGTGTCCACGCTGCGTATTGCGGGCGTGGCTTTGTTCAACATATTGTACTCACACTGCTCAACTGTGTGAGCTTTCGAGTGACAGATTGGATAGTGGATTTGCATGTTGCATTCAATTGCGGAATGCCCTGAATTCAAGCAAATCGTGCACTGGATCGCTTGACGAAAATGTCGTTCCTCGTCTTGAGGTAACACTTGTCGTAATGAGGACATGGAAAACCTTTCCTCTTCTTCGTCCAGCTCGATTTGGAGTGCTCTTTCTATGACCATATCGGTCGTTTCCCCTTTCACGCTATTGTTTTTGAGCGTTGTCCGTATGGGTCGGCGTAATGCTGCCAGAAATGTCTCCCTAGCCTCGTCCTCCGTCGGGCCCCGTTCTAATTTCCGTTGTAGATTTTGGAAACGTAGGCTGAAATCCGCGACTGTCTTGGTTGGCAACTGTTTAATTGTGTAAAACTACTCGAGGATTTCGCGTTGCGGCACCCTCAGATGAAAAAACCGTAGAAAGGCTGACTGCAGCTGGTCAAAGGTCGTGATTGCTGGTAGATCCATCTACGAATGCCAAAACGCCGCTCTCCCATCCAAGGTTAATCCGAACTTCGTCATTTTGGACTGGTGCGCTACTGCCTCGGAAAGGCTCTGCGCCATGTGGTTTGCATTCCAGACATTGAGGAACAGGTGGATGTGGGTTGCGGCGTCAGTTTCGCCGTTGAAGCGGGGATAAGCAAAGGTCATGTTGGGTGCTACGGTGGTCAGGGAAAGACCATAATGCTTTTGTGGCGAGCGCGCTTCCTGCGTATCGCCGAGGTATTTGGAGAGCGAGAAATCGTCTTTGTGGTCCCGACAGGTGCGTGACAACGAATGGTAGTGTCTGTGCGTAATACTTAGTGGGATACCTCCCATAACCTAGTAGCGTATAAGGGAGACGGCTACAATCGAGCTCCTTAGACAGTGGACTAGCGCACGCACCATTACTCATGCCTACGCTCCTAAGGATTATAGACACACAGTGGATTAACCACAGATACGCATAGATATCAGAGAAGATGGAACTCTATTAAGATACGTCTCTTACATTCAAAATTACACGCTACCTCTATCAGACATTTTTTGCCCTTTATATACGCAGGGCAGGGTCTTTTAGCCGTTCACGCTTCCCGAGTGAACCATTTACATGCGTTACAATATTATTCTATTCCATATTACTGCGCTCTTGTCCGTCGGTTACTATTCCAGCGGAAAACAGTTGATCATTGTAGCAATAGTTATTGTGTGGTTGTTGCCTCTATAACTAAGTGTAAGTGTTAGTAGGAAGAGAGTGAACAGAGTCGTAACTCTGTAGCCGTTTGTTGACGAAGAAGAACTCAAGGTTGTTGCATTCGAGTTTCTTATATTTTACAATCCTCTTACCATATAGTGATTTAGTTCGGAGTTCGAGGACTCCCATGGTTTTTCCCTTTGGGGTTTTCCATGTAAATATTTGTGTCTCTATATTTGTTTCTGTCGTCTTCTGTCTGTGCAATATCTCGCTGATTCCTTTGCGCCCGAACATATATTCTAGAACTAGTTGTGGCTGGTCACGATCCTGACATGTAGAAGATCAAGAAAACAAAGAGCCGAAGTTGTTCAATATACTCAATGAGGATGTGGACGACATGGAGCAGGACGACCTGACTGATGACGAGCGACATATTGAAAATGCTGAAGAGGACGACTAGGACTAACTATGGTGTTCGACCGTGCGAGGCACTGTCCCACGAGCGTGCCATGTGTTAGCTGGTCGGCTACTGACTGGTAAAGGTCGGAGTCGGGGTCAGACAAGTGGGAAAGGACAGAATTCAAATTGTAATTTTTTTGCCAAGTAAAATTAGAGTAATTTACAAAATAGAATGGTTAATATAAATTGTAGGTTCTTGCCAGACATGCAAGTGTAATATCTTGGAGAAGTCACTCATGTCGCCTATAAAAAGGGACCGAGATCATTGTATTATTTGTTGGGAAACAGGTCCCTCCGGATGGGAAGGAAGAAGAGGAGTACCCGGCTACGGAGAGCCGGATGGTACAGGCCCGGTATGAACCGGATGAGGAGTACCCGGCTACGGAGAGCCGGATGGTGCAGGCCCGGTATGAACCGGATGAGGAGTACCCGGCTACGGAGAGCCGGATGGTACAGACCCGGTGAGGACCGGATGAAGAGACATATTCATAAATATGTTTCTGAGAGCCCATCGAGGCTACATTTGTAAATAGCCGAAAAGTCATATTAGTATAAATATGACTTAGGGCAAACTTTTAGTAACTGTTGTTGTCATTCTTTATCTTGTTGGTGCAAAAAGAAGAGAGAGCACGTAACGTTGTACAGAGGGAGAGAGAGAGAGAAAGAGGTCATTGCCTCTGTTGTAACCGCCGCCTGTGGCGAAGATCGTGAGTCCGAGGTCGTTGCCTCCGTGAACTCACTGTTTTGTACATTCATACATAGTGACAGTTTGCAGCCTGGGGGCTGCCGTGGTTTTTCCCTTAGTTTGGGGTTTTCCACGTTAACCTCCTGCGTATTCTTCCTCTCCTTGTGTCGTGTTTTATTTCCTGTTTTTCTGTGTATGAAAAGAATCTCGGTTGTGGCTGAGCGTTGCGCATAAGGAACGATCAGTTCCCGACAAGTGGTATCAGAGCAAGAAATCGACACAGAAAATGGACGAATTGTTTGGCGGCATGTTCAAGCTCACCGGCTCCAACTATTCAGTGTGGAAGTCGAAGATGAGGGACATGCTCGTAGTTAAAGACCTCTGGCTATCGGTTCAGTTCGGGGACAAGAGACCGGACAAAATCGACGCCGCGATATGGGAGGTGATGCACATGAAGACAAAGGCATACATATGGTGCTTCATCGACATGAGCCTGTACAACAACTTCAATGAAGAGAGCAAGGCTCATGAGCTCTGGGAGAAGATCGGCATAATGTTTCGGAACAAAAATGTTGTCAATCAAGTTTCGGTATTCTGAAAGCTAGTAAGACTCCGGTACCAAGATGGCTCCAGCATGGCGGAGCACATGAATGCCTTCTAGGGGCTGATCCACCAGGCAACTTCATTGGAAGTACCTCTTGCCGATGAGGTACTAGCGCTACTCCTGCTCGGTTCCCTCTCGGATAGCTGGGAGACGTTGGTTGTCACTTTGGGCAACGCCGGACCGGAAGGAAAACGGTTATCCCTAGCAAGAGTAAAGTCGATCTTGCTAGATGAGGAGGCGCGTCGGAAAGACAAAGATACAAGCTCCGATTCCAAAGCGCTTCTTACCGAATTGGAACGCGGAAGACAGAGAAACCGTAGTCCCCAGAACCGGGAGAAGTCGGGGACACGATCAAAGTCAAGGGGAAGGCCTACCTGCTTCTATTGCGGCAAGCCGGGACACTTCCAAAAGAACTGTCGGCATTTCCGTAAAGACAAGGAAACCGACGGTACCAATTCGAAGCAAACCCTGGACCGGACCGGTAAAGACCGAAACGGTAAAGACCGGAGGGGGCCGGACCGGAAGGGAACGAGGGCAATCGCGGCAAGTGAAGAAGAGTTGATGCTCATCACCGAGGAGTGTGAGATAAAACTTGCCGGCGATGAGATGACCTGGGTGATAGACTCCAGAGCGTCGTTCCACCTTACCCCGGACCAGAAATGCTTCTCATCCTATTCAGCCGGTGATCATGGCTGTGTCCGGATGGGGAATGAAGGAACATGCCGAATTGTCAGCATAGGAGACGTGTGGCTGACAACACCAACCGGAAGCAAGTTGCTGCTAAAGGATGTCCGACATGTTCCGGAAGTTCGTCTGAACTTGATATCAGTCGGTCGGCTAGATGATGAAGGCTACACGGGTAGCATCCGGAACGGTGTCATGAAGTTCAGCAAAGGTAGCCTGATTGTGGCTCGGGCCCGGAAGGTCAACACGCTGTACCTGATGAATGCCCGGTTATGTCCGGAAGAAGTGAACGTGGCATCCGACACTGCCGGTGAGCTGTGGCACAAGAGGCTGTGTCATATGAGCGAGTAGGGGATGAAGAGGCTTGCAGACGACAACCTCATTCCAGTGAAGAACGTGCACTTAGAGAAGTGCACTGATTGTCTGGCCGGTAAGCAGAACCGGACCTCCTTCCGACCAAGGCCACCGATGAGACGTAATGCACCACTGGAGTTGGTGCATACGGATGTGTGTCAGATAGACACGAAGTCACATGCCGGAGCGCAGTACTTCGTGACATTCATAGATGACCACAGCCGGAAGTTGTGGGCCACACCCTTGAAGACGAAGGATCAGGTGTTATCTGTCTTCAAAGAGCTCCACGCGAGAGTGGAAAGAGAAACCGGCCGGAAGTTGAAGGTGGTTCGAGCAGATAACGGAGGAGAGTACCGGGGGCAGTTCGAGGATTACTGCCGCTCGAAGGGAATCCGGCTCGAATTTACCGTGCCGAAGACGCCGGAACTAAACTGACTGGCCGAGAGGATGAACCGGACCATAATGGAGAGGGTCCGGAGTATATGCTAGCGCATGCAAAACTACCCAAGAAGTTTTGGGTTGAGGCATTGTCGACGGCGACATATGTGATTAATAGATCACCCTCAGTACCCTTGGATGGAGACACGCTACAGAGAGTGTGGACCGGTAAGGAAGTATCCTACCGGCATCTGAAGGTGTTCGGGTGTCTCGCGTACGTGCATGTAGCTAAGGACCGGAGTGGAAAGCTAGATCCAAAGACCCGACCATGCATATTCCTCGGTTACGGTGACGATGAGTTCGGCTACCAAGTGTGGGACCCGGTCGACAAGAAGGTATTCCGGAGTCAAGATATTATCTTCATGGAGGACAAGACGCTCGCCGACTGGGAGTCGGAGAAGAAGATAATGAACTCCGAGTCGACCGGTAAGGATAGACTCTACGATGAGCAGACCCAACCGGCAAGAGACCGGTTAGCACTCAAGGAACCAGCCGGTTACGGTGAGGATACCGAACCGGCAGAAAAAGAAGCAGAGGAAGCTGAGACCGGAACTGGCCAAGACCCTGAATCGGATTCAGATGAAGAGCAAATGGAGGAGCCGGTTACCGAAGCCCGAAGACGTAGATATCCTCTCAGAGAGAGAAGGGCGCCCCGGAGATTTCCGGATGTAGAGCATGTTCTGCTGACCGATGAGGGGGAGCCGGAAAGCTTCGAAGAAGCGAAGGAAGACACCCACAACCAAAAATGGTTAAGTGCCATGCAGGATGAGATGGATTCCCTGCATGAGAACCATACGTACGATTTGGTGGAGTTGCCGAAAGGAAAACGGGCACTCCGAAACAAGTGGGTGTACAAGTTGAAACCGGGAGATGCCGGCAACCCCCCGAGATACAAAGCCAGGATCATGGTGAAGGGGTTCCAGCAGAAGAAGGGCATGGACTTCGACGAGATATTTGCCCCGGTAGTAAAGATGACCTCCATCCGGACGGTGCTGAGTATAACAGCAAGCATGGACCTCGAGGTAGAGCAGCTGGACGTGAAGACGACATTCCTTCACGACAATCTCGAAGAGGAGATCTACATGCAGCAACCGGAAGGATTTGTGGAGAAAGGGAAGGAGCACCTGGTATGCCGGTTGAAGAAGAGCCTGTACGGACTGAAGCAGGCTCCCCGGCAATGGTACTGGAAGTTCGACTCCTTCATGACCGATCAAGGGTAGCACAAGACGCAGGCCGATCACTGCGTGTTTGTGAAGAAGTTCGAAGGAGGGGACTTCGTGATACTCCTCCTGTACGTGGATGACATGTTGATCGTCGGACGAGACCAAGTCAAAATATGGATGCTGAAGAAGGCTCTCAACCGAACCTTCTCAATGAAAGACTTGGGTCCAGCAAGACAGATGTTGGGGATGCACATCATTCAGGACCGGTCAATGAAGCAATTATGGTTGTCACAGGAGAAGTATGTGACAAAGGTGCTTCACCGGTTCAACATGTAAGAAGCAAAACCGGTCGGATCGACACTTCTGGCAAACTGCAAGTTGTCCGGTAAGCAAAACCCGAAGACAAAAGCAGAGAAGGCGGATATGATGAAGATTCCATATGCCTTTGCCGTCGGGAGCTTGATGTACGCAATGGTTTGTACCCGACCGGACATAGGATACGCAGTCGGAGTGGTGAGCCGGTTTATGAGCAATCCCGGCAAGGAGCACTGGAACGCGGTCAAATGGATACTCCAGTATTTGAAGGGCACTTCAAATATGTGTCTCCGATTCGGCTCTAGAAAACCTCAACTGGACGGTTTCACCGATTCGGACATGTCGGCTGATGTGGATACCAGCCGGTCTACATCCGGGTATGTAATGACATATGCAGGGGGGGTTGTTTCGTGGCAGTCGAGGCTGTAGAAGACGGTTGCATTGTCAACCACGGAGGCGGAGTACATGGCGGCTGTGGAAGCCGGCAAGGAAATTTTATGGATGAAGGACTTCATCGGAGAGCTCGGTAAACGGCAAGAGGAATACCGACTCTATGGCGACAGTCAAAGTGCCATCCACCTTGTTAAGAATGCGGCCTACCATTCCCGGATGAAGCATATCCAGCGGAGGTATCACTGGATCCGGGAAAGAGTAGATGACCAGGAGTTCGCACTGACGAAGATCCACACGACCGAGAACGGGTCAGATATGCTGACCAAAGTGTTGACACCCGACAAGCTGAACGCATGCCGGAAGAAGATCGGGCTGGTAAGACACCCCATGTCGGAGTGAAGGGGGAGTTTGTTGGGAAACAGGTCCCTCCGGATGGGAAGGAAGAAGAGGAGTACCTGGCTACGGAGAGCCGGATGGTGCAGGCCCGGTATGAACCGGATGAGGAGTACCCGGCTACGGAGAACCGGATGGTGCAGGCCCGGTATGAACCGGATGAGGAGTACCCGGCTACGGAGAGCCGGATGGTGCAGGCCCGGTATGAACCGGATGAGGAGTACCCGGCTACGGAGAGCCGGATGGTACAGACCCGGTGAGGACCGGATGAAGAGACATATTCGTAAATATGTTTCTGAGAGCCCATCGAGGCTACATTTGTAAATAGCCGAAAAGTCATATTAGTATAAATATGACTTAGGGCAAACTTTTAGTAACTGTTGTTGTCATTCTTTATCTTGTTGGTGCAAAAAGAAGAGAGAGCACGTAACGTTGTACAGAGGGAGAGAGAGAGAGAGAAAGAGGTCGTTGCCTCTGTTGTAACCGCCGCCTGTGGCGAAGATCGTGAGTCCGAGGTCGTTGCCTCCGTGAACTCATTGTTTTGTACATTCATACATAGTGACAGTTTGCAGCCTGTGGGCTGCCGTGGTTTTTCCCTTAGTTTGGGGTTTTCCACGTTAACCTCCTGTGTATTCTTCCTCTCCTTGTGTTGTGTTTTATTTCCCGTTTTTCTGTGTATGAAAAGAATCTCGGTTGTGGCTGAGCGTTGCGCATAAGGAACGATCAGTTCCCGACATTATTATCGTTCTGTTCTGGTTTAATATAATTTTGGTAGTTAGAGTATCTATTGTGTCGACTATTCTGTTTTATATTATATCATTGTGTCAGATGTTCGAATTTGGTCTCTGCTACATAGATTATGTTATAGCTAAATAGTTGATCCGGATTGTGTGTTCTAATTCTAGTAATTAGATTTTGTGTGACCATTGTTACATAAAGTTCTGAGTAAGGAACTAGCATAGACAAATACCATATCTCCAACCATAAGCTTCTTGATAGAACGGTTTTGAAAGTATAAACGTTCGACTTGTGTCTGTTGGTTGTTGGTAGGGACAACAATATACCTCGTGGAGTCATATCTCTCTGGAATGTTAATGATTACCCATGTTGTGATATGTATTAATGTTCCAGTATCAGTATCAAGCCTACAATTACTACATTCTTGTTTAATAATGTGGGGATTAAAACGAAACCCATACGAAGTTTGTCATCGAGGATTTAAAAAAGGAGAGTTCAAGATTTGGTGGAAAGCAAAGACAATCAAGGAGATCTTGACTCTCTTGTGGCAAAGGCAAGAAAATGAAAGATACAATCCATGTTGATCTGTCTAATTATAATTAAGTTGTAGACACTTAAAAATTAGTTTATTAATAATATACACTTTAATAATCAATATATAAATAATTTTAGAGCACCTCTCCCCACCCTAAAATAGTCAGTTGTTGCTTTCACTAAGAGTATCTCTCCCATAGATCAAGAACACATAAGGTCCCATAGGTCAAAATTGCCCTCTTTATGGACAAAAAAAAGCTCTAAATTCTAAATTTTGCACCCCAAAAAAGTTTGTTGTTGCTTTGACTAAGAAGACATCTCCCCACCCTCCCACCATTAGTATGTGCGATATCCAAATGTTCTAATGTAACTTTTTTCTAAAATATGTATGCACATTGTGGAGAATAGCGTGGAATATTGCTCGGCCACATCCGAGTCTTGAATCACTTCAATGAGAATGAAATATAGAAATGGGAAGTAGAGAGTACATAGAATGTTTACGTGGAAAACCCTAATGGAAAAAAACCACGGGAGCCCACAGACTCTAAGATATCACTATATATAGGAAAGATACAATTAGAGACTCGGAGGCAACGACCTCAAGCTCTGTATCTTCGCCAACCGGCAGTTACAATAGAGTCTAATTGTGTATCTCCTCTCTCTCTATACAACAACAACAATATGACAACAATATAAGAACAACTCATAAAGTGATTGCCCTAAGTCATATTTATACTTATATGAACTTAGGGCTATTTACAAATATAGCCTCAATAGGCTTACTCAAAACATATTTACAAATATGTCTTCTCTTTCAGTTCTCACTAGGTCCATCCGATCCGGTTTCCAGATCTCTTCTGGTTCTCACCGGGTCCATCAGTTCTGGTTTCTAGGTCTCTTCTGGTTCTCACCGGGTACTCTTCATTCATAATCGGTTCCCATCCGGAGAGATCAACTTCCCAACAATCTCCCCCTTCACTCCATCATGGCATATCTCATCAGCCCGATCAGCTTTCAGCATGTGTCCTGCTTGTCGGTTGTCAACACATTGGTCAACATATCCGACCCGTTCTCCTCCATGTGGATCTTCATCAGCACGAACACTAGATCTTCTACTCTCTCCTGGATCTAGTGGTACCTCCGCTGGATATGTTTCGTCCAGGAATGGTAGGCTGTGTTCTTTGCAAGGTGGATGGCACTTTGATTGTCGCGGTAGAGCCGATATTCGTCCTGTTGGATCCCTAGCTCTCCGATGAAGTCATTCATCCAGATTATCTCCTTGTTGACTTCCACAATTGTCATGTACTCCGCCTCCGTGGTTGACAACGCAACCGTCTTCTACAGCCTCGATTGCCACGAAACAACTCCCCTTGCATAAGTCATGACATATCCGGATGTTAACCGGCTGGTATCCGCATCAACAGACATATCCGAATCTATGAATCCGTCAAGTTGGGGATTACTAGAGGTGAACCAGAGGCACATACTCGAGGTGCCTTTCAAATACCGAAGTATCCACTTGACCGCGTTCCAATGCTCATTTTAGGGATTGCTCATGAACCGGCTCACCACTCTGATCGCATATCCGATAAGCGGCCGGGTACATACCATCGCATACATCGAGCTTCCGACGGCAGAGGTATATGGTATTTGCATCATGTCCATCTTCTCTGCCTTGGTCCTCGGGCTTTGTTTTCCGGGTAGCTTGCAGTTTGTCAGAAGTGTTGATCTGACCGGTTTTGCCTTCAACATGTGAAACCGTTGAAGCACCTTTGTCACGTACTTCTCCTGTGACAACCACAACAACTTCTTCAACCGGTCCCAAATGATGTGCATTCCCAATATCTCTCTTGCCGAACCCAAGTCTTCCATTTAGAAGGTCCAGTTCTGAGCCTTCTTCAGCATCCGAATCTTGCCTTGGTCTCATCTGAAGATCAACATATCATCCACATATAGGAGGAGTATCAGGAAATCTTCTCCATCAAATTTCTTCACAAACACCTAGTGATCGGCCTATGTCTTGTGGTACCCTTGGTCGGTCATGAAGGACTCGAACTTCCGGTACCATTGCCGGGGAGCTTGCTTCAATCCGTATAAGCTTTTCTTCAGCCGGCACACCAGGTGCTCCTTCCCTTTCTTCTCAAATCCTTCTGGTTGATGGATGTAGATCTCTTCTTCGAGGTCGCCATGTAGGAATGTAGTCTTGACGTCCAGTTGCTCTACCTCGAGGTCCATGCTTGCCACTATCCCTAATACTATCTGGATGGATGTCATCTTTAAAACCAGGGCAAAGATCTCATTGAAATCCACTGCTTTGTTTTGTTGGAACCCCTTCACCACGATCCGGGCTTTGTATCTCGGTGGGTTTACGGCATCTCCCGGTTTCAGCTCGTACAACCACTTGTTCCGGAGTGCCCTCTTTCCTTTCGGCAACTCCGTCAGTTCATACGTGTGGTTCTCATGTAGGGAATCCATCTCATCCTGCATGGAACTCAACCACTTGGGGCTGTGGATGTCTCTCTTTGCTTCTTCGAAGCTTTCCGGCTCCCCCTCATCGGTTAGCAACACATGCTCTGCATCCGGAAATCTCTGGGGGGCTTGTTCTCTCTCGGAGAGGATATCTTCGTCCTTGGTTTTTGACCGATTCCTCCGTTTGTTCCTAATCCGAATCTATGAAGACTATGTCCCCACTCAGGAACACCTTCTTGTTAACCAAATCCCACACCCGGTAACCGAACTCATCATCACCGTATCCAAGGAATATGCATGGCCTAGACTTAAGATCCAACTTTTCTCTCTTGTCCTTTGCAACATGCACATATGCGAGATACCCGAACACCTTTAGATGCCGGTAAGACATGTCCTTACTGGTCCATACTCTTTGTGGTGTGTCTCCGTCCAAGGGTACCAAGGGTGATCTGTTTATCACGTAAGTCGTCGTCGTCAGCGCCTCAACCCAAAATGTCTTGGGTAACTTGGCATGTGCTAGCATGTTGTAGACTCTCTCCATTATGGTTTGGTTTATCCGTTCAGCCATCCCGTTTAGTTCAGGCATCTTCAGCAGTAAATTCAAGGCGGATTCCCTTCAACTGGTAGTACTCCTCGAACTGCCCCCGATATTCTCCTCTGTTGTCTGCTCGAACCGCCTTCAACTTCTAGCCAGTTTCTCTTTCCACTCTCGCATGTAGCTCCTTGAAAACGGATAACACCTGATCCTTCGTCTTCAACGGTGGGACCCACAACTTCCGGTTGTGGTAATCTACGAATGTCACGAAGTACTACGATCCGACATGTGACTTCATGTCCACTTGACGGACATCGGTATGCACCAGCTCCACTGGTGCATTCTGTCTCATTGGTGGTCTTGACCGGAAGGAGGTTCAGGTTTGCTTGCCGGCCAAGGAATCAATGCACTTCTCAAGTTGCACGTCCTTCATCGGAATGAGATTATCTTCGGCAAGTCTCTTCATTCCCGACATATCTGAGCATTCATCAAGTATAATGTGTTGACCTTCCAGGCTCAAGCCACTATTAGGCCCCCTTTGTTGAACTTCATGACTCCGTTCCCGAGCCACAATCAGGCTCCCTTTGCTGAACTTCATAACACCGTTCCGGATGCTACCCGTGTAGCCTTCATCATCTAGCCGACCGGTTGATATCAGGTTCAGTCGAACCTACGGAATGTGTTGGACATCCTTCAGCAGCAACCTACATCCGGTTGATGTCGTCAACAACACATCTCCTATGCCGATAATTCGGCATGTACTTTCATTCCCCATCCGGACACAACCGTGATCACCTACTGTGTAGGATGAGAAGCATTTCCGATCCGGTGTCAGGTGGAATGATGCTCCGGAATCGACAACCCACGTTGTCTCATCGCCGACAAGGTTTAACTCATTCTCCTCAGTAATGAGCATCATTATCTTTTCAGTTGTCGCGATCGCCAACGTTCCTTTCTGATCCAGGCCTCTCTGGTCCGAACCGTTTCGGTCCAAACTCTTCTTCGAATCAGTAGTGCCAGTTTCTTTCTCTTTCCGGAAACGCCAACAGTTCTTCTGGAAATGCCTCAACTTCCTGAAGTAGAAGCAAGTACGCCTCCCCATTGACTTCGACCTCGTCCCGGATTTTTCTTGGTTTTGGGGGCTCCGATACCGGCGTCTTCCCCAGTTGTGGTCATATTCCGTGACCAAAGCCTTCGGATCGGTTCCGGACTCCCGGTCCTTCCGGTTAGTTTGACTTGACTCTTGCTAGGGACAATTGTTTTCCTTCTGGCCCGGCGTTGCCCAACGTGACCACTAGCGTCTCCCAACTATTCGGGAGGGAACCAAGCAGGAGTAATGCGAGTACCTCATCGGCGAGAGGTACTTCCAACGAGGTGGCTTGGTGTATTAGCCCCTGGAAGGCATTCATGTGCTCCGCCATACTGGAGCCGTCATGGTACCAGAGCCTCGCTAGCTTCCGGAATACCGAAACCGGATTGACGGCATTCTTGTTCTGGAACATGATGCCGATCTTCTCCCAGAGTTCATGAGCCTTGCTCTCTTCATTGAAGTTGTTGTATAGGCTCATGTTGATGAAGCACATGATACATGTTGTTGTCTTCATGTGCATCAGCTCCCACAGTGTGGCGTCGATCTTATCCAGTCTCTTGTCCCCGAACTGAACCGGCAACCAAAGATCTTTAACCACCAGAATATCCCTCATCTTCGACTTCCACACTGAGTAGTTGGAACTAGTGAGCTTGAACATGCCGTTGAACGAATCTTCCATTTCCTGTGTTGTTCGCTCTGATACCAGATTGTGGAGAATAGCGTGGAATATTGCTCGACCACAACCGAGTCTTGAATCACTTCAATGAGAATGAAACATAGAAATGGGAAGTAGAGAGCACACAAAATGTTTATGTGGAAAACCCTAATGGAAAAAAACCATGGGAGCCCACAGACTCCAAGCTATCATTATATATAGGAAAGATACAATTAGAGACTCTGAGGCAACGACCCCGAGCTCTATATCTTCGCCAACCGGCGGTTACAATAGAGTATAACTTTGTATCTCCTCTCTCTCTATACAACAACAATATGACAACAACTCATAAAGTGATTTCCCTAAGTCATATTTATACTTATATGAACTTAGGGCTATTTACAAATATAGCCTTAATAGGCTTACTCAAAACATATTTACAAATATGTCTTCTCTTCCGGTTCTCACCGGGTCCTCTTCATTCATAACCGGTTCCCATCTGGAGGGACCGACTTCCCAACACACATTACCTTTCTAAACTTTTAAATTGGCCCCCTTATGGACAAGTCTACAGGATGTAGCTTTTGAATATGTTGATAGAGATGTCAATGGCTTCACAGTCCTTAATTAGCTCTTGTTGCCCCAACTCCATAATTTTAAGCAGTATTTGTATTTGTATGTTCTCATCAACACCTACGTCTTCCATGTTTTTTTTTTTTCCCGTACATATTAGAAGCATAGATTGACATATTCGCATTTGTGGGGTTTCCCATTCGAATGCAAACGAATACGAATACGAATACGAATGGGTAGTCAAGTATTCGAATGCAAACGAATACAAATACGAATGGGTAGTCAAGTATACGAATACGAATACGAATACGAATGGTTAAAAGTTAATTTAAGCCACTTGATAATTTAGGCATTAAATTAAATATGTGAGACAAGGATACCAATTTTTTTGTATTCCATTAATGTATAGCACGTGGACCATATATTAGACTAGTACAATGGACGTTAGAATGGGGCTTGATCACATATTCTACAAGAATAGTTAATTAAAATTTTATCATCAACACATAATGATCTAATAGCGGATGTCGTAACATGGACACTGACACATTGTCTCATATAAACAAGTATATGGTTATTACTAGATTCAACAACGACAAAATTAGTTTGATTATGTCTTACACCAAGCCAACTATATTTCCTTGAGAATATGATCTCCCATCTATATAAAAAATTTCACCCACATTACGAGCCATTACGTGTTAATCTATTAGGGAGGTGGCACTACACAAAGAACCATATGTTGTCATACGTCTTGTAAATCGTACTAATCAATGTCATGTAGTCCACATAAACATAGGCCTAGAAAAGGAGATCAATGTGACTACCAAATCACAAGGGACATGTAAAGATAGTGTGATGAACAAGCGTCAACCAACATCATGAGAGATTGTAGATGGGACTATCATATAACATCTGGCCCAAAAACCACACCCTCCCCATCATTAAGCAATGATTATAAATCCATATTATGTGACTGTAAGGCATAGAACATACTCGAGGGTTTCACTATACATAAAGTGGTTGCGCACGTGCATTCATGAAATCTTTTATAAACCCCTTATACATATGTTTTTTTACTATTGTAGAGGCCCTCTTGTAAAAAAATGATAAATTAAAATACCATTTAGTGCCAATATATATTTTTACTATTGTAGAGGCCCTCTTGTAAAAAAATGATAAATTACAATATCATTTAGTGCCAATATATATTTTGATAACAACTCATTTTAAATGCCTTTATATAGAAAAGATACATACACTCAATTTCAAATCTAAGAAGCCTAGAAGGGATCTATGACCTTGTTTACAATTGAGTTCTTACATAATGTATGTGTTGAGATATCAAGCTCAACTAGGTTTAGTAATTTGGTCCACCATGTAATTTAGTAGTGACATAATTAGAATCTAGTTAGAAGTCTTGACCTTAAAGCCTTAAATAGGATTTTGTACTTAGTGGGGATGCATTCTAGATCCTCCACTACCAAGCTCATTAAATATTGGACGTACATCCTTGTACCTATATTCTCCTCACATATGTGCACCCTTGCACATGAGATGTATATATACCTCATTTTGGGTATCTTTGTTCTTTGATGCTTATGAATATAGAGAAAGGTCGTTCGCTACAGTCTTGTTAATCATCCCCCATGTATCTCATTGTTCTTAAGTGTAACTTCCTCTATCTCTTTCTCTCACACACATACACACATATATTACATAATCTTCCACGGCTTAATCACATACGTGATTAACTTCTCACATAATTAGATACTAACTAACCCTTAGTTAATTACTTAATTATTAACAATATGTTTGAACATCAAACATCATTGCACATTCCTAGAAATGTTTCACTCAAGTACCACATGAATTGAAAACTCAACGTGCAAAGTATGAAGTAATGCACATCTGATTAGGAAACATCACCGAAAAACATTAGAGGTATAACAAATAAAAGCCACATATAAGTTCATGAAAATTCATCAGCAAATCCCCACAATGTAGTAGTTTTTGACAGCCAAGCTACGCTATACAAATCTTAGCATAAGATGCAAACTACTAGATTGCTTCTTTCCATACTATAAATCCTATTAGATTACAAGGAAATGAGGGATTAGATATCCTCACAATCTAGTAGTTTTTGGCAGCCAAGCCAAGCCATACAAAGCTTAGCATAAAATGCAAACTAATAGATTGCTTCCTTCCATGCTATAAATCCTATTAAGATTACATGGAAATGAGGGATCAGATATTGATATAGCTCAATTTCCTCCCCTATGAATCAATATATTTCCACTTAAGTGGAACCCACAACTCGGAGCCAGCTAACAGCCGAAAGCCGGTCGAGGGCAGACTCTGGGCCAAGAGCCAACTCAGAGTAGGTTGTGTGCTAGCCAACGACTAAGAGCCGTTTCAGAATTGACTAAGGGAAAAAAAATAGGTTAATACATACATATATATATATATGTATGTATGTATGAGGAGTGCAAAAAAGGAGATGCAGAGACAGAGTGTGTGCGTGACCTAAAAGAGGAGAACAAAGAGACTAAGTGTGAGAGCGAGCATTTTACAGAGGAGGAGATAGGGTACTTGTGAGGGGCTATTTGTGACGTTGATGAGCTTGTACCCGATGGTTGGAGTGCGACTTTCCTATCTATTTGTATGAAGTTCTTCTTTGGTTCTTCTGTGTTTTCTGTCTTTCTATTGTTCTTTTCCATCTAGTCGGGTGAAGACTGTTAACAAGGTTGTTGCCTAGATGCATTTATATTCCTCTAGTGAACACTAGAGAAGTGTTATCACTTGTACCCTGAGCATAGGGAAATTGTTTGGTACCCTAAGGATCCCATGGTTTTTCTCGATTTGGACCATAGTGTTAGTGTCCGCCAGTCCTTGCCTCCAACTCCTCTTGGCGTCTTCCCACCTTGCTCGCACTCCCATACCCGTCCGGTCCCACTTTTCACGACTCGTTTGGTTGCGCGCACCTCGACCTTCTCGGTTGGCTTGTCTACTCATAAGGCCCTTCCTAGCTGCCTTGTTGCTGTGACTTCGACGCTTCTTGACCCGTCGGTTTCGACTTCTGTTGCCTTCTTGTCTGCTTGGTCTTCAAGTAATTCGGAGGATTCAAGTGATTCGGCTCCTCCGAATTAAACATTTCGACCGAATTGGATGCCTCCGATTCGTGCCTAGTCTTGTCTGAATTGGCTGTCTCCAATTTGTGCTTAACCTCTAGGCCCTTCACCACATCAGATCATGTCCACGTCTTGGCCTTCATCTTCTAGTCGGCTCTATCCTTCTTGACTCTGCCACCATAGCCACTCGTTCAGACTTTATTGGATGTGACAACTTCTTTAGTCGACAATCGGTCGTGCCGAACTTGTACAACATATTCAGGACATAGATTCTTTGTAACAACAATATGTCGTTGGGGGTGTGGATCACCTTGATCCCGAGGAAGTAGTGAAGGTTCCCCAGGTCCTTCATCTCAAATGATGCCGCAAGTTGAGACTTCACGCAACCAATTTCCTCTGGGTCGGCGCCGGTGATGACTAAATCATCAACATAAAGTAAGAGACTTACCGACCCACTCCGACCTTGCCTAATGAAGAGTGAAGATTCTTACTTGGATGTAGCAAACCCCATACGACACAGATGCTACGTGATCTTTGCATTTCAGGCACACGGAGCTTGCTTCAATCCATGAAGTGACTTCTTTAGTCGGCATACAACCGGCGTATTCAATACGGACTGAAATCCGGGTGGCTGCACCATGTATACATGTTCCTCAAGTTCTCCTTGTAGGAACGCGTCCTTCACATCCATCTCATGCAAATGCCAACCCTTTGCCATGGTGACCGCAAGCAAGACACTGACGAACGATCGTCATCTTCATGATCAACGCGAACGTCTCTTTGTAGTCGATGCCATGTTGTTGCACATAGCCCTTGGCCACTAACCGGGCCTTGTACTGGTTGACAGAGCCGTCTGCGTTGTAGTTGATCTTGTACACCCACCTGCATCAGATTGGCTTCACACCCTTAGAGGTGTCAACCAAGTCCCAAGTCTTATTCTCCATTAAAGTACACATCTCTTCCTCCATAGCGGCACATTAGTTTGCGTCTTTTGCCGCTTTTGCGTAGCTCTCCGACTCACACACTTCCGCCACTTTCGTCATGTAAGCATAATGATGTGCCATGTATTCATTATAACCATACCGCTTCACAAGATTATTTTGGTGGGTCTATCAACGTAACTTCTCGTTTGCCGATTTTAGGGCCATCTTGGTCAACTTGGATTTCATCTTCGAAGGTCCATCTTCATGCTTTCCGGAGTCGGATTCGTCCGATCCAGCTCTTCTTTGTCAGTGTCGTATTCCGACATCTTCTTCTTCCCTTTTTCCTTTCGTGTGAACCGTGTCCTCGGTTCCTTGTACAGAGAGTGCACAGTTGGGTTTCCACTACTCGCCGGCTCATCATCCGACTGGTCGTTCCAACTCAGTCTTTCATTCGACCCAATCAGCCAGAATGAAATCAGACTCTCTTCCAAGGTGCCAAACTCTTCTTCGTCTTCTTCTATTCTAGATCATTTTGGGCTCACTGGCCTCATCCTCTGTGATCGGGTGGTCGGAGTTGTCAGGAGTCGGAGTCGGTAGGGAGAACTAGGATGCCGACTCGTCGAATTCAACATTGCGGCTTAGTCGAACTTGTTTGGTCCAAGGATTATAATACTTATACCCCTTCTCCTCATGAGAGTGGCCGAACAATATGCATTTCTCCGACTTTGGGTCCAACATTGAGTAGCCGACCAATATGCATTTCTGCACATGCACATAGGCAATGCTGCCAAATATCCTCAGGTGTCATAAGTTCGACTTCCACCTGAAATACAGCTCGTGTGGCGACACCTTCTCCCCGATCCGGTTTTGGATGTAGAAGACCATTTAGACTGCTTCAGCCCAGTAGAATTTGGGCATGCTCTTCTCCTCTAGCATCGCCCTTGCCGCTTCCACGACTAACCGGTTCTTCGGCTCGGCTACGTTGTTTTGTTCCGGCATATATCTGCAACTGAATTCTAGCAAAATTCCCTTCTGTTGCAGATAACTGTTGAACTAGCCGGAAAAATATTCTTTTCTGCCATCCGACCGTAGGCACTTTATCTTCCTCTCCATTTCCCGTTCGACAAGACTTTGTAAGTTCCGGAAATAGTGGAAGACTTTGCTTTTCTCTCGATCAGGTAGATCCACGTGTGCCCGCTGTAGTCGATGAAGGAGACAAAATATCGGCTCTAGCCTAGGCTCACATTCTGTGCCTATCTCCATACATCTGAATGTGTCAAGTAGAGCTTGTTCTGGCTCCGGTTTTGCTCATTGGGGAATGGAAGTCAGTGTTACTTCCCAAGTTGGCAGGCTTCACAAATTTGGGCCTTTCGGCCACTAAATTTCGGCAATACGAATATCACTTCTTTTAATTGCAGATCATGAAGCCTTTTATAGTTGATGTGGCTGATCCTCTTCTGCCACAAGTCAATATCCGACTCGACTTTCTATCCTTTTGTGAATAAAGTGGTGCCGACGTCGTTGGTGTTGAGGATGAACATCCTCTCGTCTTTGCGCCCTTGTGTGATGATTTGGCCCTCTTCCTTGATGAAGCACCCAAGATGTGTGAATCGAACTTGCATTCCTTCTTGGTAACTGACGATGTGACTGACAAACACCAGGTTCTTCGTTATGGTCAGGACATGCATCAGGTTCATAAGTTTCCCTTTCTGTCTGACATGGCTGAGGGGAATTTCTTCGACATGTTCGATCAGGTGCAGAGTGTCGTCTCTAGTTTCGACCACTCCTGGTTGCTCCAGTTTCTCTAAGTATGAGAACCATTCGTCATGGCTCGTTATGTGATTTGACACTCCGGAGTCAACATACCAAACCTCATCCAATTGTGGGTTGATCTTGTTCATTGAGTTCACCTTATGCTTCATCATAAAGGCTGGCCCTTTTTTGGTTCCAGATCCTTCTAATCCTTCAACGTAGTGCAAGCTTTGCCGACTCCCTTGTCCACCCTTGTTGGATATTGTCCAAATCGGCTCGCTTCTTCCAGCACTCGCTCTCCCAGTGGCCTTTCTTGCCCCAGTACCAACATTCCATTTCGCCTTGTGATTGCCGATTTCAGGCACCACTTTGACTCCCCTTGCTTGTGGAGGGTCTGGAACTGCTGTCGGCACTTCCTCTTGTCGGCCTTCTTTCCTATTATTGTTGGCCGCCTCCATTGCGTGCTGATCCACCTCGTCCTTGATGCCCACATGGCCAATCCGCCTTCGTGTAGAACATCCGACTATCCGATTGGGTGGTCCTCGATCCACTCGCGTGGTTTTCTTCAACCATCAACATTGATTGCAAGTCGAAGAAGGATGGTGGCTTCTCTCAGGTGCATATCACTGTCCGGATTGGCCCGTACCTCTCTATTAGACGAACGAGGCAGATCTGCACCATCTCGTCTTCGTCCACCATCATGTTGATGGACCCTAGTGTGTCACAAATCTCCTTTATATTTCATGGTGTAGTCAATAACCAACATGTTCCTTTGCCATGCAATGTTGAGCTCTTCCCGAAGCTGCAACTTCCGTGTTGTGGTACTTGCGGCGAAAATCTTTCTGATATTTTCAGAGGCTTCCTTCTACTTTTTGGCTTCTCTGATGTAGACAAGCATCTGGTCGTGCACACAGGGTGCAAGACACTACAACACTCTGCTCACACCTTGATCCCATGCAAGGAAATCCTTGTGTGTCGACTCCGATGCTACCTTGTTTTCTCCTTCGACATAACTCCAGTAGACGTGTCTTAGCAGGTACCGGTGCATCTTGTACGACCAAGATGCATAGTTCCTTCAGTCGAGCTTCTCTGTCAGAAGCGAGCTTGCCATGCTTCTATCCATTTCTTCTTCTACCTTCCTGTTCTTTACTGGAGGCTAGGGTCGATCCGAGAAGGTCCAGGTTCATTAAAAGAACTGGGATCTATGTTTGCAGTTGAATTTTCTGTTGGGGATCCAGAGAGCCCTCAATTTCAAGCTCATGTTGAGCAACCTATTCCAGATAATGTCTCAGTAGCACATTTTCTTGTACAAGTTATTTATAACATATTACATACTAGCAAAACAATAGGTACCTAAATCTTATTTCTGATTGTTGTAAATGCCAAAGTGACTTTGCTCTCCATCGTAGTAGTCAATGTTGCTTTCTCTAAATTAGTATTAAAAAACTCCAATGTCTCATAGGCTTCATGGACATTTTTTAGCATATAGCTAATCAATGTCTCACCTGTATCATCGACATTGGCTTTCATTGTGTGTCGGTGTGGCGTATGCTTGCGGGTTTGTTGGGAGTTGGCAGTTGCATCATCAACTGCCATGCTCCAAAATCTTGCCATTTTTTGTTGCAAGTTTCCCATCGTCGAACATCTTTCTACCGATGCCTGACCATAAATTGCCCAAGCTACCCTGTACATTTCAGGGTCACAAGATTCCTTCGCTCTTTTGCAATGCTCGTATGCAAAAGCTTTGGCAAATGAAACGGACAACTTGTTGTTGACTGGGATCTCTTGATGTACTTTCTGGTGCAGTCTCATGCAGTCGTCGTATAGATCCGGTCGTACATGCTTTAGCTTGCCCTTGCCCTTGCCCTTGCCCTTGCCCTTGCCCTTGCCTTTCACTCTAGGCACTTTATATACTGACATTCATTCTACATCACTAATCAATCTATCTGTTAGAATAGTAGGGTCAATACACTCGAATGACAGACCATATATGTTGTGAAAGTCCTCATTTGTCTCGCAAAATTTTGCGAAGTTCGGCACTCTAGGATAGGGAGGAATGAGCCACCTGAAATAGAAAATCAATAATCAGAATTGGTGCAAAAATAGATTTTTTAATGTGAATTTGGTGCAAAATTACAACACTTTGAGACAGTAATCTGAAATTTGTAATATGTCATTTTCAACATGTATCAGAAATGAACCACTTAACAAATCAAAAACCCTAATCAGAATTTGTCATGAGAATTGGTGCTAAATTACAACACATTGCGACAATAATCAGAAATTTGTAATTAGAAACTTGTAACCAGAAACTTGTAATCTAAAATTTGTAATCAGAAACCCTAAACCACTTAGGGAAACACCAACCCTAAACATCACTAAAGGCTGAAATCAACCGTAATACAAAATTCTGTCCCCGATTTTCGAGACATCCTTGTTTGAGACTCCAACGACTTCGCCCTATTTGATTTTTGGGAAAGATGAACAGGCACCAGAGTTACACACAATTATCAGAAAGGAAAAAAAAAGTTTTTTTAATATGTAACTGATACATACCTGGACGAGGATTGACTTGGTCATGTGTTGTAGCTCTAAAGGTGCAATGTCGATCTTAGAGTTTTTGTGCTGCTACGGGAGCTTCGTCTGCGTTCATGTTCAGAATACTCCATCTGTTTGGAGTTCGAACTTGAACTCATGATTATCAGGAATTTGATGACATTCAAGTCGACCTTAGATGATGGCACTAATCCCCAAGTTCGACCACTGATTCTAAACTGTTGCGGAACAATCCTTGACTTCCGTTCTCATCCATTCCCTCCAGCCTTCGATAATCATCCGGATGCACTTAATGCCCATTTTTACCTTGTCCTCTGTGGCCTCTTTTTCCTTCTTCAACTGGTTGATAAGCGTTGTCGTTGTCGTTGCTCGCACTTCATAATCCATGATCCGAGTTTGGTATGTTGTCTACACTTTATCTAATATAACCTTGGACCGTGCAACCACCTGATTATGCTCCAACAACAACTCCATCCTTTCTTTCGTCGCTTCCTCCAATAGCTTCGTCGTTATTTCCACCATCAGTCGTCCATGTTCTGTCAACGCCTCCGATTTCTCCTTCACCTCTTCTTGGGCCTCTTTAAGTTTCTCCTGCTACTAGTCGTACTCCATCTCAAGCATTTTCTAGTCCCGGTATAGCTTGTCAAAATCCTCTGATTTCTCCTTAAGTCGTCGGTTGGCTTGTGATCTCAACCTCCATTTTTCTTCCTTAGCTGCCGTCCATAATTGTTTTACTTTTTCTTTCATTGCCGCTTGAGCGGCCAATTCGTCCTTCAACACTTCAATTTCTATCTCCCATTCATGGGCTTGTTCTGGTGTTGTGCTAACAACCAGTTCTTTCACTTTTTCCAGATCCTCTTCTTGTATTCTCTCCGGTTCCACCGGCCCTAACTCTATTACAGTTCCGCGACCCATGTTTTCTTTAATGGCCAATTGGCCTTTTCTAATTCTTCCTCTAAATTCCGGATATGACTCAAGGCCTTCTCTAATTCTCCTGTTGTAGTCGCCAGTTGTTATGTCTGGGTGAGTTCGCTTCTCCATACTTGTCGTTCCACTTCCATCCGATCAGCCACTCTAATGACCTACTTCTCCAACCATTCCAATAATTTCCGGTAGGTTCCATGTTGTGCGAGTACGACGAACTATTGCACGGCCTCCGATATATCTCCATGGTGCGGCTTTGGTCTTTGAGTTGTGGCACGGTCGCTCGGCCTTCGCTCCACCATCGCTAAACGGGTGGTCAGTGTAATGTCCATCTCTGGACTTGATCCATTCCCATGTTGCTCATCGTGACGTTTTCTAGGACGTCTCTAGAGGAGTTCTTCTTCTTCTTCTTCCAACTCCTCCAACTCTGTGGTCTTATTGTGTGCCATCTCCGCCAGTTCTGGGTGCTTCGGCTCCCTATCTTTCCTTCGCAACTTAATTCGAATGGGTTTCGTAGGCCTGGCTGTTATCGACTAGGAACACGGTCTACGGTCAGTCCTTCGACCTAGACCTCAAAGTGACTGTGTTGAACTGAATGGTATCGTCATAGCGTAATACTTAGTGGGATACCTCCCATATCCTAGTAGCGTATAAGGGAGATGGCTACAACCGAACTCCTGAGATAGTGGACTAGCAACCACACTGTTACTCACGCCTACGCTCTTACGACTGCGCTACGCCACCAAGAATCATAGACACACAGTAGATTGACCATAGATACGCATAGGGATCAAAGAAGATAGAACTCTACTAAGATACGCCTTTTACATTCAAAATTACACGCTACCTCTATCAGAGGATTTCTACCCTTTATATACACATGATCTTTTAGCTGTTCACGCTTCTTGCGTGAACCATTTACATGCGTTACAATTTTACTATATTCTATATTTTTGCGCTCCTGTCCGTCGGTTACTATTCCGGTGGACAACACCTGGAATGCCTGTGGGACAGTGCCATGGCACGTCGGACCCACCCCTTTAATCTTCCTCCAAAATGGCCCGGATGTTCGGTTCTGCTCCGGGGATGGCGTACTGTCCGTATGCGCGTCATTGCGTGGTTCCACTGCCTGCTCAGGAGGGCTATCTATGGTGTCGCTGGCTTCTTGTGTGGGCGGTTTGGGTTCTGCTGGCTCATCTTGTACGGTAGCTCGAGGTTCTATTTCTTTTGTAACTGCCTTCGTGGTGTCGGTCGTAGTCGTACACTCCGGTGAATGGGGCTGGGGTTCCTCTTGGTCGGCGGTTTCACTTTCTGGTATCATCGGGGGCTCCGCTTGCCCTTCTGTGCTGTCCACCCTAGCAGTTATTTCGGGTGACATGGGCTGAGGTTCCTTGTGTTCGGCAGTATCCGGAATTGGTATCGCGATGGATTCCTCGTATGTTCGCGTGCTGCCGGTTTGCACGATCTAGTGAAACGGGTCCTCTTGACTTTCGCCAAAATCGTTGAGTAGCTGCGCGAGTTCCTCGGAGTGTTGGTCCACTAGCGCGCGATAAACTTGCGCTAGGTCCTTGCGTATTACTGCAATGCTTTCCTCATTGAGCTTGTAGAATCTGCAACTGTCTTTCCGTCGGTTCTCCCAATCCTCCTGGTATGTATGCAACTCTGCCGCTTGTGTGGCCCATGCCATCCAGCCTTTATCGAGCACCACTTTTAATTGCGTCGTAAACTTCCCCCGATTTGTTTGAAGAAGTATGCACACGTTGTCGGTTATTGCTTGGCAGCGATTGCGTGCTTCTTCTACGGTCATCCTGAGGTTGTCAATTTCTTGTTTACTAACCACCGTCGCTTCCTCTTACACGCTCTTCATACTTGCCCATAGCTGAGATTCCTTCGAATGTAATTCTTCCAGCTTCCCCATTTCATTGTTCAGGCGTATTTTGAGCTGATGCCACCTCTTCTATTCCACAACCAGCTACTCATCGAACCATGCCTTCTTCTTGTCTGCCGACTCTGGCTAACTGATCCTCGTCGTTGCTTTCCGCCGTTTGTGTTAGTGCGCGCTCGATCATTTGGTGCTCTGCGTGCTCCTCGGCCATTTATTGTGAGACTTTTATTTGTTGCGTTGCCAAAAATTCCATGAGTTCAAAAGTGGTTTAGAACTGTAATAGTGCGCCAAACTCATGGCCTGTGCCCGGAATGTCTGGATACGCTAGGACCTCGCTTTCCGCCGTCAATACGCCTTTCCCCCGTTGTGACTGGGCTGTAATGATCGGCCGTGGTTCCCAGATTACTTCGAAGGTGGTGTTGGGCTCTTTAGCTACAAAGTTGTCGCCCACGGTCATCGTCTCTGTGGCCGCGAGTGTGTTTTTAACTAATCTGCGCCCATCCTTCCTATCTAGCCTCCGCCATTTCGGCCTCGGGCTTCCTTGGCATGTCTTTGCTTCCGGTTCCTGCGCAGCTTCCTCGCGCTCCGCCCGCTCTTCTTGTGTTGTTCACGTGTTGGGCTAGGGTTCATCCTGCCACTCTGTGGTGGCCAACTCCGCTAACCTCCGCTTCATGGATCGTGGTGGCGGCGTGGGTAAGCTGGCTTGTGGTCCCGGCAGACCTCGGGATGGGAACAATATCGTCAGATACTGCTGTATTATAGGCCTTAGTTTTTTTCCTCCTTGCAAACCTTCTCGTAATGACCCCCCAATTGACTGTGTGCCCTTCAAAGGTATCAATGATGATACCTGCCTTCTGCTTGGGCATCCCATATGCGTTTACATGCATGCATCCAACTTCCAACAGGAACTTGGATATTTTGCGGAAGAAGGGGTCATGAATTTCCTTCATTCTATATGCCTTGGAGGACGCCGAATATGGCCCGAAATATCTCTGCAAAGTTTCCGCAGGAGGGATTTCAAAATGCCTTTCCCCCAGTGATGATAGGTCAAGCTTTTTCCGGATGGATGAGTTGGTGACTGCGTCGATGTTGAGCTTCCTAGCGATGTCCAGTGCATCAGGGTGTGGAGGTGCCTCGGCGACTCTGATGTACCCATCCAAGCGTTTCTCCATGAGCCATCGACGCAAGGCTGCAGAGATGGGTATCAGCATAATCAGAATAGGCTCGTGGCTAATGGGTGAGGACTACTGGCTATGGCGAGCTTGAGCTCTCTGATAGGATGGAGAAGAGGGTGAGGAAGGGGAGTGATGAGAGCGATGAGAGTTAGAGGGTTGGTTTCTGTATTGTGCAGAAAACCTTCTATTTCCTTCTTTTTGTGGCCTAGGGTTCATTGGTTCGTCAGCCATCATGGTGCCGCATGTTCTTGGCCTAGAAGTATGTGCATGTCTTAAGTCCTTTTAATAGCATCGCTATCTTCTCTTTTTCTTTTTTTTCGTAACGGTTACATACAATATTATCTTTACACTATAGTACAAGTGGGGCCCTATACTTACTCCGCGGATTCTCCGGCTTTGTCCTGTCTGGCGGGGAACGGGTTAGGTTGCGTAGGTCCCAGATAAGGTTTAAGGAGAAAGCCATTCACTTTTTGACGTAACACTTCCCTGGCCAACGTGCCTTGTTTTGCTCCCACTATCTAGTACAGGCCTGTCCAGCAGAATCTTAATTTTCTTGGCATCTTCCCCATGCGTGTTTGGAAAACTAATACTGCTTTCCCAACCGTAAAGTCTTTTTCACGTGCATGCCAGTGTTGGTTCACGAATGCTTTGCGCCACCGCCGTTCCTGCTCCAATATGGCCATATTGCGTAACCTTGTTTCTCCTAGTTGTAGCAATTGTTGTAGCCGTACTTGTTCAGATTTGCTCTCTGGTAGTCGGGCTCGTACTTGAATCCGCAAACTGGGTACCTAGAATTCGACTACCATCACGGCCTCCAAACCAAATGCTAGCCTGAAAGGCGTTGATTGTATGCTAGTCTTATAGCTGGTACGGTATGCCCATAGCTCGTTGTGCCATTAGTATCCCAATCTGTTCTGTTCTCATTGACTATCTTTTTGAGGATAGTTTGTAGGGTTTTGTTCGTGGATTCCGCCAAGCCATTTGCCTGAGGGTAATACGGCGTAATATTGGGTCAGTTCGTTGATGACTGTATTGAGAAAGTGACTCCCTTGGTCACTAATGAGCTCGATAGGGTAGCCAAAACGACACCAGATGTGTTCATAAAGGAATTTCACCGTGACTGCCGCGGTATTCTCGCGTAGTGGTTTCCCTACCAAATATAGCAATGGCGAATGATCCACGTGAAACGTGAATTTCCGCCCTAGCAGATAATGCTGGAAGTTATTGATGTTGTCTATCATACCCAATGCCTCACGTTCCGTTGTGGAATAGTTATGCTCAGCTGTTGATAATTTCCGACTAGCGTAGTACAATGGCCGGTACCAATTCGGCTCCGTGAGGTGCATTAGCGCACTACCTATTGCTATGTCCAAAGCATCTACGAACATGTGGAATGGCTTTGCCCAAACTGGTGGCTGTATGATGGGTGCCTGCGTTAGCATTACCTTTACCGCATCATATGCCTTCTCTTCCGTTGTTGTCCATTTGAAAGGAGTCCGATGAACGGCGGCATGTAACGTCGTGGCGAAGTCCGCCAAATAGCGTATCATCCGACTGTGCCATCATATTTGTCCCAAAAACCGGCTAAGTGCTTTCGTGTTTGTCAGTGTTTTCGCATCAGTAATCGTGGAGATTTTATTCGGATAGACCGCAATCCCTTCCTTACTGACTCTGTGGCCAAGGAGAGCCCCGCTGGTAACGCCGAAAGTGCATTTGGCGGGATTCAGGCTTAAGCGTGCGGTTCGGGAACGCTCCAGGCAAAGCTACAGATTCGTAAAATGGTCGGTTGTCGTCCCATATACTACAAAATCATCTAAAAAAACTTGTATGAAGGCTGGAATATATTCCCCAAAAATCTCTGTGATTGTCCGTTGAAATGTAGCCAGCGCCGTCTTTAGCCCGAACATCATGACAACTGCGACATAGACTCCCTAGTCCATGACAAATGCCGTCTTCTCTTGGTCGTCGGGGTGCATGCATACTTGGTTGTACCCACTGAAGCCATCTAAAAAGTTGTCCATGTCATGCCCTGTGACGGCGTCCAATACACTATCGGTGAACGATAAAGGGAATACGTCAGTAATGGTTACGGCATTCAATTTCTGGTAGTCCACGCATACACGTATTTTGCCATTTCTCTTTGGTACAACTACTATCAGGCTTAACCATGTAGCTTGTTTGATTGGTCGTATGAATCCGGCCTTGTCGAGTTTGTCAATTTCTTGTTTTACACAGGCCGCATAGTTTGGGTTCATACGGTATCGATGATGTTGGACCGGTTTCGCGTCGGTCGCTAAATTGATCTTATGTTGATAGAACTTCGGACCTCACCCCTTCATGTCCTCGCGGGACCAGGCGAACACATCTTTATACTTCCTGAGTAGTGCTATCATCGCGTCTCTCTGATTCGGCAGTAATTCTTTTGCGATGGAGAGGAATCGGGGTTCTGACGTTGTACCCATGTTTACTTCTTCCAGGGCTGAGGCAGTGACTCGTCGTGAAATTTCCATTTCCCTCTAGAACACTGCCTGTGGTCTGCTTAGTTCTAATATTGACTGCAAGTTTGGTTCGTAAGCCTCGTTGTGGAGCGTAGCGGGCATGGCATACTGTGGAATGGCTTTGCCCAAACTGGTGGCTGTATGATGGGTGCCTGCGTTAGCATTACCTTTACCGCATCATATGCCTTCTCTTCCGTTGTTGTCCATTTGAAAGGAGTCCGATGAACGGCGGCATGTAACGTCGTGGCGAAGTCCGCCAAATAGCGTATCATCCGACTGTGCCATCATATTTGTCCCAAAAACCGGCTAAGTGCTTTCGTGTTTGTCAGTGTTTTCGCATCAGTAATCGTGGAGATTTTATTCGGATAGACCGCAATCCCTTCCTTACTGACTCTGTGGCCAAGGAGAGCCCCGCTGGTAACGCCGAAAGCACATTTGGCGGGATTCAGGCTTAAGCGTGCGGTTCCGCAACGCTCCAGGCAAAGCTGCAGATTCGTAAAATGGTCCGTTGTCGTCCCATATACTACAAAATCATCTAAAAAAACTTGTATGAAGGCTGGAATATATTCCCCAAAAATCTCCGTGATTGTCCGTTGAAATGTAGCCAGCGCCGTCTTTAGCCCGAACATCATGACGACTGCGACATAGACTCCCTAGTCCATGACAAATACCGTCTTCTCTTGGTCGTCGGGGTGCATGCATACTTGGTTGTACCCACTGAAGCCATCTAAAAAGCTGTCCATGTCATGCCCTGTGACGGCGTCCAGTACACTATCGGTGAACGATAAAGGGAATACGTCAGTAATGGTTACGACATTCAATTTCCGGTAGTCCACGCATACACGTATTTTGCCATTTCTCTTTGGTACAACTACTATCAGGCTTAACCATGTAGCTTGTTTGATTGGTCGTATGAATCCGGCCTTGTCGAGTTTGTCAATTTCTTGTTTTACACAGGCCGCATAGTTTGGGTTCATACGGTATCGATGTTGCTGGATCGGTTTCGCGTCGGTCGCTAAATTGATCTTATGTTGATAGAACTTCGGATCTCACCCCTTCATGTCCTCGTGGGACCAGGCGAACACATCTTTATACTTCCTGAGTAGTGCTATCATCGCGTCTCTCTGATTCGGCAGTAATTCTTTTGCGATGGAGAGGAATCGGGGTTCTGACGTTATACCCACGTTTACTTCTTCCAGGGCTGAGGCAGTGACTCGTCGTGAAATTTCCATTTCCCTCTTGAACACTGCCTGTGGTCTGCTTAGTTCTAATATTGACTGCAAGTTTGGTTCGTAAGCCTCGTTGTGGAGCGTAGCGGGCATGGCATACTCCGCCGCGGTTTCGAATAGTGGAATGATCCGGGGGTGCTCATCTAGGTATACCTCTAATTCTGTATCGTCCACCCCAACCAACATATTTATATCCTCTGTATATAATGTTGTTATGCCCTTGGGTTGTGCCGCCATTTCCTCTGTTGGTACGCGAACCTTGGTGCGTCCGCGTCGAAAGTTGATACACTTATGTTGCCAGTTGTGCTTGATATTCGCTGAACGAAGCCACGGTCTGCCCAAGAGCATAGGATACGCTCCTGTGCGTCAAGGGCGAGGACTACCACCGAGATGTCGAAGTGCTGTCCTCCCACGATAATGCCTATCTTGCGTATCAAACCCAATGGTCGTACTGAGTGGGTATCCGCCATGCGAAACCAAAACGGGGAAGCTTCCCATTCTGAAATTCCCAATTGTACATGTCTTCGCGCTAATTGCATTAACGCCCGAGCCGCCGTCAATTACGCATCCTGGGATTTCCTGACCGTGTAGTATCAACTTAATAGCCGGATTGTGGTGATCCACCACTGTTGGTCTGACGCTGATGTCCATAAAATTTACGGCGACGCATACCCCAGGTCTGCCCGTTATCCGATCCTCCACAGCCTGGCGGAATCGTGGGACTAGTTATAGTAGCTTCTCCACGGTTAACGTTATCTCGCAGTCTGCCAATGCTTGCCATATGGGATCCGGAGATATTCCATCTTCCTCCAATGGCTCCACCGTGTTTGCGGACTCCTTCCACATGCGTTCCGTATTTGCCACGTTTGCTTTTTCAACCCATGCTTGGGCTATCTGACGTATCTCATCTTGCGCGGTCCAATCAACATTTTTGGTTTGTTGCCGTGTCGTGACTTGTTGTACTTCCGCCATAATTGTGTTGACGGCGGGCCCATTGCCTTTGCGTATTGGGCATTGCATGGAATAATGTTTGGGTTGTTGGCAAACAAAACAATGGATGCTAGATTCGCCCTTCTCGACAGCTGGTGGTGTGTGCCGATCCCCAGGTGTGACTTGCTCCTCCCAGTCCTGGTTCGTTCGTCGGAGCGTACGCGGTGGTTGTTGTTGGTCCAGGCGCGGTTCTTGGTGTTGGTCATCGTCCGAACTTTCGTCGTACCACCGTTCGTCCTGATATTGACGATGTTTTCCGCAAGGCCCATTGAAGCCGCCACGTTTGTTCATTAGACGGTAATTCTCATAGCGTCGGCCCCCTTTAGTATTTCTATGGTTGCCACAATAGTCTTCATCCTCCGGCTCATCTTCCTCGGAATCGTTGTGATTTCGACAATTCCGGTAGTGTCGGTCATCATGTGGGTTCCGATCCATATATCGGGGTTGTTCTTCATGCCGCCTTTGCTCATTACGGTGAGGGGGACTCTGTGTTTCCACACTGCGTATTGTGGGTGTGGATCTGTTCAACATATTGTACTCACACTGCTCAACTGTGTGAGCTTCCGAGTGACAGATTGGGCAGTGCATTCGCATGTTGCATTCAACTGCGGAATGCCCCGAATTTAAGCAAATCGTGCACTAGACCGCCTAGCGAAAATCTCGTTCCTCGTCCTGAGGTAATGTTTGTCGTAATGAGGACATGGAAAACCTTTCCTCTTCTTCGTCCAGCTCGAGTTGTAGCACTTGTTCTATGACCATATCGGCCATTTCCCCTTTCACGTTATTGTTGTTGAGCATTGTCCGTATTGGTCGTCGTAATGCTGCCAGAAATGTCTCCCGAGCCTCGTCCTCCGTCGGGCCCCGTTCTAATTTCTGTTGTAGATTTTGGAAGCGTTAACTGAAATCCGCTACCATCTCGGTCGAAAACTATTTAATTTTCTAAAACTGCCCGACGATTTCGCGTTGCGGTACCCTCCGATGAAAAAAACTTAGAAAGGCTGATTGTAGCTGGTTGAAGGTCGTGATTGCTAGCAGATCCATCTGCGAATGCCAAAACGCCACTCTCCCATCCAAGGTTAGTCCGAACTTTGTCATTTTGGACTGGTGTGCTACTCCTTCGGAAAGGCTCTACGCCATGTGGTTTGCATTCCAAACATTTAGGAACAGTTGAATGTGGGTTGCGGCGTCGGTTTCGCTGTTGAAGCGGGGATAAGAAAAGGCCATGCTGGATGCTACGGCGGGCAAGGAAAGACCACAATGCTTATGTGGTGAGCGCGCTTCATACGTGTCACGGAGGTATTTGGGGAGCGAGAAATCGTCTTTGTGGTCCCGAGAGGAGTCACTGAGGTCGCTAAGGCGAGGTTTCTACCGTGCGTGCTCCTCTGCCTTACGTGTGATGGACCGTGTGATTGGTCGGTCTTGTCGTGTTGGTTCTCTGGGTCATCTGTGGCTAAAAATCCATTCGTCACTGTTCCTTTGTGAGGAGACACAGATCACCAAGCGTGCCAAAAGTGTTACCGATTAGGAACACGGTCTACGGTCAGTCCTTCGACCTAGACCTCAAAGTGACTATGTTGCAACGAATGGTATCGTCGTAGCATAATACTTAGTGGGATACCTCCCGTATCCTAGTAGCGTATAAGCGAGACGACTACAACCGAAATCCTTAGATATCAGAGGATTTCTACCCTTTATATACACATGATCTTTTAGCCGTTCACGCTTCCTGCGTGAACCATTTACATGCGTTACAATTTTACTATATTCTATATTTCTGCGCTCCTGTCCGTCGGTTACTATTCCGGCGGATAACACTAGCCGGTTCTTCTCTCCTTGGTTCCGGCACCGGTTCTGCTTGTTGGGATGCTTATGTTGCCCATCGGGGGTTGTATTTGGCAAGTAGTTGTTGCTGTTTTGATGGCTGTTGTGGTGTCACCTCCATCCATGCCCTCTTTTTTGGCTTGATGGTGAGTTGTGGTGGCACGAGAATTGTAAGCCACTGCACGACTATGGTCCATGCCTTCTTTCCATTTATAACTGCAATGATCACTATCTGGAGGGAGTCTGCTATGATTAAGGGCCAATCCACCCGTAAGCCTTCAAAAGATGTGATGATAAAGTCTGCTCTGTTCTTTGGCATGTCTAGTGGTCGGGGATGCAGAAACCCATACTCAAGCAAGACTATGGCTATTTCCTGGAATAGAAGGTTTTCTCCTCACTGCATCCGGTATGCTTTGCTTGCAATTGAAAACTCCCCAAAATATTCGACCACAATCTCGGTGGAGGGTTTTTTAATCGATTGAAATCTACACAGAAGCCCGATTGCTACCTACACCGTTGCTTCTGAGATTCCTTCGACATCGATCATCCTCGCGATCTTCTCCAGTTCTTTATGTGGTGGTGCTTCCGTGACCCGGATAAATCCTTCTAATCCATATAATCTATTTTCTAACACCAGGTATCGTTGATTCCTCTAAGCCCAACCGGTTCTGTCGGCTCTCTGGCTCGGTGTCGTCAGTTCTTTCCCATATCATCGTTGGTCGGAACGTCCGGTGGATCTATGTTCTCTATTTTTCCGTTATCCCGTTTTTCTCCATGCTGCTCCAGCGACTTGAATTGGTTCGCCGGCATCGAACCTTTGTACGGTTTGAGCCGGAAAATGTTTACCCATTTCTCTAGTAACTCCCCGACTAAGGTTCCCTCCCAACTGGTAAGATCCCTTAAACTCCTTCGTGATCCAGTAAGTTCCGGTCCACGGAAACCTAAGCTTTTCCGGCATGCTCCCCATGTGGGTTTGAAATACTAAAATTAGTTACCGATTCCAAATTCCTTGTCGTTACCTCGCCAGTGTTGGTCGATGAACGCCTTTCATCGACACTTCTCTACTTCCATCTGCATTATGCTTAATATCCGATGCTCCTCGAGCTTGCACAACTTCTCCAATTGAACCCATTCCGACTCCTGCTTGCTTAATCGTTCACATACTTGCACTCGCAGGCTTGGGATCTGAAATTCTATTGGCATCACTGCCTCTAGCCTGAATGCCAGCCGGAAAGATGTCGACCGAATGCTTATTTTGTAAGTTCTCCGGTATGCCCATAATGCACTTTGCAGCTTTATGTCCCAATTGGTTTGGTTCTCATTCATGATCTTCTTCAATATATTCTACAGCGTCTTGTTCGTCGACTTTGCTAGTCCGTTCAGATAATATGGCGTGCATTATTTGTGAACTACGACGTAAAATATCATCAAGCTTTCGACCACCTGTCTGATGAAGTGTCTGCCTTGGGCACTGATAAGTTTGATTGGACACCCGAACCGGCACCATATACACAAGAAACTTCGTCGTTGATCCCTCGGAGTTGTCCTCAACCCACTTCGTACAGTAGTCCGTTGCCACTATGATATACCAGTTTCCAGTACGTGTTGCTGCCAGCTTGAACGGTCCAACAAAGTCTAATCCCCATTTCTGAAATGGGTCCAGTAGTCAGACCGGCTGGTGTGGCATTTGTGCTCATTCTTTGACACAAATCACGCTCTTTGGAGTACCAGACCGAGCCTTTTAAGGTGGTCCGCCACCAGAAGCTGTTGCGTCAAATTTTCCGGGCCGTTGCATCTTCAGCTATTCCACAATGCGCTTCCTGGAGTATCACCTCCTTTTCGTCACTCCGGACAACGCTTCTCCATACCCCATCAGCTCTAGAATGTCTTCTAATACGCAAAAATTCCTGCTTTACACTTCCAATAGCTTCCGTTCGTCCTAGTTCATCTCCTCCAGCGAACGTCCGGTACTTGGAAATTGGTGCACGTTCGTCATCCATTTATCTTCCACCGGTACAAACCCATCTGCCACCTCTTCCGCAGTGATTTTGAACAAATGGGTTTAGGGAAATTCATCCCGAACTCCATCACTGGACTCTTTGGACTCCATCTGGTTAAATAATTGGCGACTACATGGTGGAACTCTGGGCCTATGGTATATGTCAAACTCAAATTCTTACAGGAACAAAGTTCATCGTACTAGTTTACCGGTTAATGACGCTTTGGACACAAGATATACGAACGTTGAATGATCGACGTGGAAGAAAGATTTCTGACCTAACAAATAGTGCCTGTACTTGGTCACGCTATATACCATGCCTAGTGCTTCTCATTCTGTTGTGGAATAGTTTCTTTTGGCCGTCGAGAGCTTCCGGCTCGCGTAAATGCACCGGTTGGTACCATTTTGGTTTCGTAAGCAACATCAACACACTCCCGATTAATACGTCGACACATCGACAAACACATGGGAAATACTTCATCTGGTCAGGTGGCTACACTATCGGGGCTTGTGATAACATCACCTTTACCTCTTGATATGCCTTATCCTCATGCTCCGTCCATTGTAACAGCAGTCAGTGCACTGTGGCATGTAGAGGTGTGGCAAAGTCTACTAATTATCGGAGCATCCGGCTATGCCACCGGATTTTTCCAAGAAATCAGCTTAATGCTTTTGCGTTGGTTGGCGCCAGTGCTTGTAAAATTGACTTGATTTTTTCCGGATCTACCACAATTCCTTACTGACAATATGGCCTAACAATGCTCCACTTGTGACTCTGAATGCACACTTTGGGGGATTCAAGCTCAATTGGGTGGTCCGACATTTCTCTAAACACATCCAAAGATGGTCCAAATGCTCTATCATTCGGTTGTACATGGTGAAGTCGTCAAGGAACACCTGCATAAATGCCGGAATATATTCCCCGAATATCTCCATTATAATCCTCTGGAATGTTGTTGGTGCCGTCTTTAATCCAAACATCATTACCAATACGACAAACACTCCCTATTCCGTCACAAACACCGTCTTTTCTTGATCCTCCGAATGCATCCGGATTTGGTTTTATCCGCTAAAACCGTTGAGGACACTGTACACCTCGTGTCCGGCCATGACCTCTAATACTCCGTCCATGAAGGGAAGCGGAAACACATCGGTTATTGTGGCTGCATTTAATTCCTGGTAATCAATGCATACCTGGATGTTTCCATTTTTCTTGGGTACTACCACAATTGGGCTCAACCACGTTGGTTGCTTCACTGGTCAGATAAAAACACTGGGTCATTTGAAACAGGTAATATGTCACAATTTAAGAACAATACGTCCAAAAAAGGCACAAAGTAGGTCATTTCACAAAAAGGACTATCACATGCGTAAAGGGTTTTGGAAATTGAATCAAAATATATTGATTTATACCATGTTCAAAAATTTAGGGCTCTTAGAGAATGCCCCTAATAATCGACATGTGAAATTTACAAGAGAACGTATAAAAATTATAAAATGACTAACATGTATATTTATACATATTTGTGAATCGCCATATTGATGTAACATACAATATTTACATTTTATATATGAGATCCATCACTTCCCAGAGATACGCCTTCCCCTTTGAACCCACCCGATGAACTAGAAGAGCTTTGTGAGGTCTCATCCTCATCATCACTAGCAACCAATGCATTCTCTTCACCCAATTGCAATCCAATGTCACCGTGATTATGAGACATACTCCTTGTTCATCTCTGTGTTGCGTCAAGAGGCACATCTAGGATCTTCTCTTTTACTATCTTGATTGTAGTCTGTCATAGATGGCCTATTTTGGTCAAGGAGAAGTCATACACGAGTATGTCGACATTATCAAGTGCTAGACTAGACGTGCTTGGTAGATTCTTTCTTCTTCGCTTTCTGCTTGTGCCTTGAACATCCTTAACCATCTCTAAAGAGTACTTCCCAGTAAATGTATCTTTGGAGGAGGTATGATACCAATGAACCATAATAGACTTTACTTGATTGCCTTCATCATCCTTAATAATTTCAATAATTTTGGCAATCCAGAAGGGATGGCCCAACTTATCACCCCCAGCTAATGTTGCAACCAACATACCAACTTGTAGCTCATTTAGATTGCCTTGCCACCTCGCCTCTACAGCATGTGATAATCTTGGTCCCCCGTAAATATCTCTTTGTCGTGGACGAACTAGATTATTCAATTCAAGATTATCTAGTGGTTGTAAAGGAGTCGTGCTTGCCATTGATGGGCCACCAAGCGCCCATGTAAGAATTGATTTTGTAGTGGCCAGTACCCTGTAAAGTGGTTATCTAATATTGTATGTTGATGATTAAAGAAGACATCCCACCAATCCACATATTGATCACCATCATACTTTTTGGTTCGCTCAATATTTTTCTGTTTTTCCTCAAGGCACCGCATCCAATATATCTTTTGATCTTCAATTCAACTACCAACAACCACTCTTTTATGGTCGTCATAGGGCATTTGCTCGACACCATAGATTATTGCATCTGGGAAATGCAATAAGAGCCTAGATCCGTCTTGTGGCTCCCATTGTGAACTAGATGAGTATTGTTTGGCATACAACATGGTCTGGTTGTGACCGACCACACATTTTTGGATGAGGGAGACGTGGTTAAAACTTATATTATTAAGTGGAGCAAGAACCCTACATCCAATCCCATCACCATCCAAACAGAAGCTCTTCAAATCATATACTTCATCTAAATGTTGCACATCTAGCTTGGGGGTATAAGCTTCAGTAATCAACCTTGATAGCACAGGAAATGTGAAAACATCGCACCTCACTAATTTCATGGAGAACCTACTAAATATTTGATCTATGTGATCATGTGTATGATCAACTAGCAAGAAGTTGACCTTAATCCTTTTGAAAATACTAATGTCTACTAACATGCTCAGGTAACCAAACACAGTAGAGTTCTTGTTTTGTCAAGTTGCGCGTATAGTACTAGTGGGAGTAAACCTCGCCAATTCTGCAAAACTCTTTGCATGACTATAACTGTAAGATTAGGGTCGTTGTGGATATTTGGATAAGTTAAGAACACTTGAGGCCTTATTTTCTGACAATACAAAAGACATCCTACTAAGTGCACATGCACTAGGCATTCATCTCCAATATCCTTGGGCAATCTTCGAAAATGTGGCAAACAAGTTTTCTTTTGATCCATCCCATCTATAATCAAGCACATGTATCTTTTTGGTGATTGAAGCAATTTTTGACGATGGTGCATAGCTTTAGATCTTTCCAACGCTTGGCTTTCTTGATGCTCTCTCAATAAAGTTTTATATTTTGTTATTTCTTCATCTGTTGTCCCATTCTTTGCCAAGCTTTTTAAACTTTCTTAGATCGAACAAACACTTGTTCAGACCTTGCAGGGTATGACCACATTGTTAAACTTCGATCTCCATAAACGATTGAAATGCCTATATTGTATATAAGCTATACTTTCCAATTACATGTCATCCTTATAGGTTTGGTATACCTCACGACGAGTGAAGTTATTTGACAAATGTAACCTTCCAGTGGTGGGCATAACATCACATTGCTTCGAGAAATAAATCTCCCTCCATCTAACAGCATGTCGCCCAATCAGGCCCTTACATGAAGATTCTCTATTGTTGAAAGGCACCCACCACCCCTTCAGTAATCAATGTTGAATTCTTTGTAGCCTCATGTTCTCGATGATATAAGCAATTTTAAAAGCAACTTGACAACTCTTCATAGTAAGTGAAAGGTAGTATTCCACCTATTGAGAACACAACATTGCTAGATGGTCCTTAACAAGTTGCATATTGGCAATCAAGAATGTATCTTGTTCATCACCATTGAGAGACAAATACTTTTGTCGCAACCCCCGCAAGTTTGCCTTTCCAAATTTTGATAGACAAAGGTTCCCACAACATACCTTGCATATGTCAATTGAAATTTTTCAATCCAAACACAAAAAATTATATCGTTTAACACTCACTTGTCGAGGAACTCTTTGAAAATTTAGAGGCTTATTGACACAGTGTTTGGTAGCATTTGATAAACTGGGCTCGACATGAGTTGTATCTACTTTAATATATCTTGCTTTACCTATGTTTAATGGCTCTATCAAAAAAATTGACGTCGAGCTTTGCTCTTGATTGTCATTAGCCTTAACATGACACCGTTTATTATTAACATGGCGATATTCCTTGATTGAGAATAAGGAGTTATCAGATAATATAACAGGCTCAATAGAAAACAAAGAATTTTCACTCGACTTTGAGGGCATTTTGCTCAAGGCTATGTAACACCAACAATGTCCAAAATAGGCACAAGCTTGGTTTTATAATAAGCACCATGTCCAAGAACATATTTTTTATTATTTTTAAAAAATAATTTTGAAAATACAAAAAAATTTATATAAAGGGAAGTCATCTTTTATTTCTCATTATCACGTTCAAGCAGAAGAAGAGAACAAGAGCACAAGAGCACTCACCAACCAATATCGTTGAGTTTTCGCCTCCCCAGTCAAGTTAACATCTCCAACATCAACATGAACAAGGGAATGAAAATTGGCAAGTATGTTTTCCAACCCAACATTTTCGATTCCAAAAAGATTCCTTAAATATTCTTTTTATTTTTTATTTACTTTTTGCTTCC
The DNA here is from genome assembly GCF_043228905.1 of Azolla caroliniana. NCBI lineage: Eukaryota > Viridiplantae > Streptophyta > Polypodiopsida > Salviniales > Salviniaceae > Azolla > Azolla caroliniana. The sequence goes on from NW_028230444.1 coordinate 12,150,777, forward strand.
ATAATTGATGTGTGCCCCATTCAACAGGAACTTGATGCAGTGCATTGAGTTCAATAGGTTCTCGTTGAAAAATGGGATCTTTATGATCAATTGATTAGATTTGGTCAAATTGTTTGTTGTTTTTTGGTCTACCTCTTCAAGTTTTTTATGTAACATTCTATACAAAAACATATGATTTTTGCTAATTTTTCCCTTATTTAAGAGGTCTATATTGTTTATTATTAACATTATTGTCGTATCCTTGTGTCATGACTTGTTATTTTTAGTGAGCCATGACAAAAGGTGTTGTCCTTCAAACTTAAAATTCCATCACCAACAAAAAGACCTCAAAGCATTTATCGAGTCAGGAGGTGACAACACCTCAAAGTCTTCTACTGGTATCACACCAAATACTTCAGGCGAAAAGAGTGGGCATCCTCGCCTGAAGAGCTACCCCCATGTGGAGTGGACACTGATCTACACCGAGGAAGAAGGGGACCTCCTTCTTATTCTTGCAAAGTCTGAAGGTGAAGGCAAGTTATAGGTGGGAAAGACATTCATCTATGGCTACGTACGGAACATCAAATATGAAGACAATGACTCATCAAACCTCTTCATCGATGTTGATAGATCGGTAGGGTTTCACAGAGTCAAGATTGATGAACGTAATTTCATAACTGACTCCTACCACCCTAAAGCCCTAGAAAAGGATGTTTAGAAAAAAAACAACTTGATTGTTGCTTTACGCTTGTACATTATGGGAGAGCTCATGGTCACACAAGCAATGACCCCACCAAAGTCTGCCAAGAAGTCCAAACCGGAACATAAGAAGTACAAGAAAAGGCAGCCACCAGAAGAGGATGACCCGGAGGTCCTCGAGTTCGTAGAAGATGAGGAGGAAGAAGCCGAGCTCGAAGTTATTCCTCCAAGGGGGCACATTTCATCGGGGATATTCACCTTAGCGCAGAACTGGATCAAAGAAAATATTGTGAAGACGAAGTTTGTCTATAAAGGACAATTATTTCACTTACCAATCTGCTCTATTCAATGGCCACCCATCGATTCGGAGACAAGAAGACGGGCTCAAGAAATTAGAGAGCCACATTCAGTGCATGTGCAGAACATGAAAAGCAAAATGAAGATTAATCCACATGCGACTATAGTGCCATTCTTAGTAATGGTCAACCCAGATCAATGCCCTACTATTGCTGACTTCAAGTAAAGTTCGGCAGATGACTATACATACTATGTGATTGGAGGATCCCACTCTACTGAAGCCTGACGTCAACTGGTTAAGGAGTATCCTCTTACCCCTTTCTTCAAGTATGCAGAATGTAAAGTATATGTAGGCCTTACACATGAAGAAGCCAAGTTGTTAGCTTGGGATCATAGCAACGATAATGACTATAGACAAAAGATGTCATGTATCGAGTGCATAGTTTCTTCCATCACGAGTACCTTGATGAGCTACCAAAATTTGGTCCTCGGCTGCATCTTGGATTGCGACGACAATGTCTGCTTGAAGTGGGGATAACAGTTGACTAAAGCACCAAGTTTGAAGTCCTGAGGAAATATGACTCATGGTTTCAACTTGCCTTTAGAACAGTGGAGGTGTGGGACCTCCAAGATCACATTTTTAGTACGTGGGAGCATAAAGAAATAAAGGGTCAAAAATCAAAGAAGGCTAAGCTCGAACTACAGGTGGAGATGAAATCTACGTCACGTAAAAGTGACTTGGTAATTGAAGAGTTAGCCGAAGATATGAAGCTACTTCCTTGGATGTCACTGCAGGGAATTAAGGATGACAGATTATTGATATTTGTATTATCAAGAGTGGCCGCCAAGGAGTTTAGCCTTGACCAAATGGTCGCAGAGTTACAAAAGTAAGTCATCTATGTGCATGTATCATTTTGATTTAATTGCTTTGTTGATTTGTCCTTTTTCTAATTTTAGATTCATTTGTTTTTTAGCCATAAGTTGTATATGAAGATTCAAGAGTTGATGATGAAAAAATTGTCCCTGCCTACGTGGGAAGAAGTGGAGCAATCTTGCCCAAAAACATCATCTTATAAGGCTCTTTAAGAATTATTTATCGTGTTTAGAGAATGGGTATGTATGTTCTGCAAATATTAATTGATTTTTGGATAATGGGTTTCTTCTTACAAAATTTATACTTACAGAAACCACCTCGTTCAAAGCAGAATAGTGAAACCAATGAAGGCATACCTAGCGCCTTCATCACTGATTTGGAACGAGCTAAATACGAGAAACGTATGACAAAAGGAAAGGAGCTCGAGGTGGTTGAGGACTCAGATACCGTCAAAAGCTTTTTGCACAAGTGTGATCCTTTCCGAAAATTGTATTATAGTGTATATAATAGTGATGTGGGTAATATACTTGACATATGACCCAAGAGACATTATACATTGCTCATCGTAGATATACCATATGGTTTCAGAATATCAGGCTCGACATACGACGATGTGACATACAAATATCCGCAAATAGAGAAGATGGTTAAGGACTTCGTAGAGTTGACCCTAGCACCATTATGGCATATTGTTATATTTCACAGTATGGGTCAAGCGTTATTGGTTACGACTGCATTGAAGTCGAGATGCCATGCCCGAACATATGCATTGGTAAACATTCTGTTACTATATATTTAATCTGTGGAATTTATGTTGCTTACGACATATTTATTAACTTGTTTTCAAACAATTGTGCAATAGGGTTTAAACAAACATAACTCGGACCCTAGGTGATCGAATGGTGAGCAATGTGGAGCACATGTGCATGGGCTACTACGACGCAATTTCTAAGAAGAAGGCTCGGGTACATGTTAATGAACGCAACGTTTTCAATTATATCGTGTGCCGAGTTGTAACAAAGAAATTGTGACACGTGCCTAGCGATAAGAGTTTAATAAACCCTTATCAAAAGCCACATTGATTAATAAATCGATTGGTCGAGTTGTTCTCGAACCCTGATGATTGGGTTCTCGACTTGATTTTTGGAACAAGTAGATATACCATATGGTTTCAGAATATCAGGCTCAACATACGACAATGTGACATACAAATATCCGCAAATAGAGAAGATGGTTAAGGACTTCGCAGAGTTGACCCTAGCACCATTATGGCATATTGTTATATTTCACAGTATGGGTCGGCGTTATTGGTTATGACTACATTGAAGTCGAGATGCCATGCCACTGAACATATGCATTGGTAAACATTTTGTTACTATATATTTAATTTGTGGAATCTATGTTGCTTATGACATATTTATTAACTTGTTTTCAAATAATTGTGCAATAGGGTTTAAACAAACATAACTCGGACCCCAGGTGATCGAATGGTGAGCAATGTGGAGCACATGTGCATGGGCTACTACGACGCAATTTCTAAGAAGAAGGCTCGGGTACATGTTAATGAATGCAACGTTGTCAATTATATTATGTGCCCAACTGTAACAAAGAAATTGCGACACGTGCCCAGCCACAGTGATTAATAAATCGATTGGTCGAGTTATTCTCGAACCCTGATGATTGGGTTCTCGACTTGATTTTTGGAACAGGTAATCACAACAGTTTCATCTAGTTTTTTAAAAATGAAATTCCATTTCTTGTCTTTTTTTCTTACTTTTGCGTGTGCCATTGTTTGTTTAGGAACGACGACTGCATGTGCTCTCAAATTGTTTAGGAACTGTGTCGCATTGGAGAAGGATCCCGACCAAGTCAACTTTATTAAGATGAGGATCCAAGGCATCTGGGATTTTCTCGACCAGGACCAAGAGGTTGGGGCAAAGCACATCAACGAAACAGAGATGTTTCAAATGGCCTCTAGAGAGCCGATGGAACCTATCGATGAGGAAGTAGGTGACCTGGTCGACCTTGAAGATGCACCGGGTTCCGAACACATACAAGATTTAACTGACGATATAGAACATGTTGATGTAGCAACACTCTCAGCTGATCTTGGAGAGCAACTTGTTCCAGACCTCCTAATGGAGTGATTGTATATTAGTTTGTACTTTTTACTATATAAAATTGTAACACTAGACTTCTTTTGGAATATAAGATTATTTTGTTTGCGTACCATTTCTTTGCACTATGTCATTGGTTTGCAAACTTTGAGTGTCTACCATACATTTGTATTGGTATACTCGCAAAGTATGTGGTTGTTAAGTATAATGTTTGTTGAATAGATGATGGTGAACTTATCGATAGTATGACAAATGTTTGTTATAATTGTTTCTTTATTAATATAATTGAATTTAGCTTTATTCTAGGTTATTTAGATTCGAGTGTATAGAGAAATATTAACTCAACATTGGTGCTCGCTTGATCTTACATGTAGGTTGTTCATATCATACTGAGGTATAATGTTTGTAGAAGCTTTTGAGCATGAGAGGTATATAATGTGAATTCACGTGTGGATATGTTTCTAATTATACCGAAAAATGTAATTCGCTCATTTATCATAACAAACTTTATAGTTATAGAAAAATATAGCATTAAAATTGTGTTTCTAAAAATTTTGATTTGGATTCAAATTCAACATTATGTAAAGTGAAGCATATTTTAATGATAGTTGAAATCATTCTTGTAATCAAAGTGAATGTCTGGATAAATATGTGTATGATTTTAGAAAATATGGTTTTAACTTTGAAATCTTAATAATATTACTTGTGTTTTTATTGATGTTTTTAAAACCCATGTGCGCATGCGTGATACATTCTTGAAAGTTTGTTAAAAAATTGTAAATTTTGACATCTCATGTATTTTTCAATAAAGGAATGCAACATATTACTTGTTCTAAATGACCTAGTGTTTACAACCCACTCCTAACAATTTATCAATTTCCTCCTTGAGCTTCAACGCATAGTTTTGGTTTATCCGATAACGTCTTTGGGCTACCAGTTTTGCGTCCGTACTAAGGTGGATCTGGTGTTGGTACAGTTTCGGATCCAACCCCACCATATCCTCGTACGACTAGGTGAATACGTCCTTAAATTATTTCAACAATCCGATCATTGCCCACTTCTCCTCCAATGGCATCTTCTTAGCTATGTTCATCAGTCGTGGTTTCGCGATCGTTCCGAGATTGAGTTCCTCTAATGTTGATGCTTTTTATTTTATTTTAAACTTATCCTTCCATTAGTTAAAAAAACCATATCAACTACAAAATACAAAATGATGGAAAGGAGATAATTATCCTTCCCCAACCTGTCTTGTGTAAGACACTATAGCTAGCCATGAAATCCTTCTTTTGATAGACTTGATTGAACACTTCTTCAATAGTTGAAACATACCATGAATTTGCCATATGTTCAAACCAAATCAATCTTCCTCATCATGTTTATATTCAACATCTCCTAATACCACCTTTGGGTCATCACATGCATCCAATATACCCGCACATTTACAAATTATGACAAAGCATCCTCTATTTTCCATATTCAACGTAAAACTCAATCAAAGCATTATGGTATAGAGGTCATTTTGTATTTCTCGATCCATGATTCCAACATGTATAGACTTGCCGTCATGTACAACCATGTGATCAACAACCACTTTAAGGGATCTCAGCCCTTCGAACAATTTATATGTATCTGATAACCTTCCACCTGTTGCCTCCAAATCAACAATGCTTCATGACACCATCCATCACATAAAAAGAAACGGACTTCTTCCAAATGCATACATAAGAGCATCCCCCTCCACCTATTTCAATGAATCCATCCATGTTTCAATAACAGTTAACATATCCCCATGTTTCATATCGGTGGAGGAAATACCCAGAGAGGTGGTTGATACCTCCAACATATACAAGAATTAACCATGTAAAATACATTCATCCTTTCCCATGTCTTCTTAAAAACCTCTTTCTTTTGAAGGATTACATCTCAATCACCCTTGATAGCGTCATAATCTCCTTTTAGTGTATGCACCAAGGTCAACCAAATCTCCTTGATTACCTACACAACATTCCATTGAATTTGCTGAAATATCCTTCGACATCTACTAGTTCACAAAACCCACAACTTTATGGAACTAATAGTATCTCAAACCACCCCATTTTGTATTGAATTACTATGCATACACGACAACACTTCCTCAACATATTGACCTCTTGTATGTAATGCAAAGGTAACCTTTTCTTGTTCATAATCTTGCACCTTACCCTTAATAACAGCCCACATCACTGCTCCCCATTTATATACTCTAGAGCCATATACATCATGCAATAAACGTAATATCCTTTTCCAAACCAATTTAGCCGCCATACATGACCATAATAGGTGATGAAGTGACTCCATCTCTAATCCACAAAAATCACACATTTTATCTGCATCCTTATAATGCATCCAAACCCTAACAGGAACCACATAATGAACAATCAGTTGTCTCAATAAAATAATCTTATTTTGAATTTGCATAGCCCATAGACATTTCCAAAATTTTGTCATAGAAATAGAATCAACATTATAAGTCAACCATGTTGTAGTTGTTGTCGGCCAATGAGGTATCCTACGTCGTAACATCTCCCTTCCCAATCGAACCGAATATTGAAAAAACAGCTTCGGCCCAACATCGTCCCCAGAATATGAAGTAGGTAACCACTTCCATTCCCTTGGATCCCATTCCAATTCACATAATGGTTTTTTGCCCACTACCCATAGATCCCACCATGAATGAACAACATTAGGATCAGGGTCTAGGATCCAAATCTTATCTACCTTAGCTAGAATTCTAATGGGTTTTAATGTAGCCTCAACTAGACATTCATATTCTAGGGGGATCAACACTAATCGTCCATCTTGTAAAACATCATAACTCAAGAAAGAATCCTTATCTCTAAGGCCACGAACTCCAAGTAAAATTTGAAAATTTGAAAATAATCCCACGCACTTATGACAATCAGAATGTATGTTATTCATCAAGGGTAGCTGCAATTTCCTTAACTCATCAACTATCATCTTTTCTCCTCTTATTCCTCTATATTCTTGTTGCATTTAATATTTGTAGGATTGTGAACAAAACATCACCACTTACTAAGAGATGAGGCAAAAGATGAATCCACTTGAGCCCAATTTAATCTCACTCTCCTCCCCAACATAGATCCTTCATCACCTAGAAATAAAGGATTCCAAACCAAGGGTTGATGTAACCATTCATCCATTGAAGTGGGCAAGACTTGTTGCAAATTATCTTTCATTGACCACCAGGCTCTCTTTATCACAACAAAGAACCTATCATTTTCAAATACTATATTATGCGAATGAAAGTTAGGAATAAACCACCATCAAAGAGACCTTGTCCATTCACCTCCATACTTTGGGAAAGCCTCTTTCATTCTTAACTGAAGAAGCATCTTCCATGGTTCATTTCTTGGTAGTAAACCTCGCACTATAAATTTTGCCAATAGTGCCTTACATTACAGAAGAGGATCTACCAAACCTAAACCCCCTTGAGAGGTCGACGCCATAATAGTTTTCCAAGCTAACTTCAGTCTAACATTCTTAAAATCAGTAGAACCCCATAAGAAATTTCCAATCAGCCATTGTAACTTTGACAACAAAGATCTGGAGAATAACCAAGAGGACAGAATATACCACATTGAGGAGAGTAATACTTGATTAGAAATAACTAGCCTCCCTGCCAGTGATAAACTCTTAGAACTCCAAAAGATTAATTTTTTCCTCAAAGAAATCAGTAACAGTTGAATATGAGCTTCTAGGGGAAGATTAATTCCCACTTGACACCCTAAATATCTCACTGGAAAGCCTTTTGGTATCCAACGAAATCCAACGTCTAGACACCAACTAGGAGTAAGATCTTCCCCAACCCAAAATCCCACTGACTTGTGCCAATTAATAATGGCACCTGAAGCATCATGGATCACATTTTGCACCTTACAAAGATTTCTGTCATCTCCTACAACATACAATGATGTGTCATCTGCAAATTCACAATCTAACACAACCTTCTCCAGACCTGGCCACTGTATACCCTTAATAGATGACTTATTCTTATGCAAGAATGCACTAAAGGCTTCTCCTACGAATAGAAATAAATATGGAGCCAAAGGACATCCTTGTCTCACGGATCTAGTAATTGGAAAATTATTACCTAGTGCTCCACGAACAAGAACTCAACTAGATGCTGAAGTATATAATGCAAAAACAGCCTTAATATGATCACATGAAATACCTATACGATCCATAACCTCATATAAAAAATTCCATAACCTATACGATCCATAACCTCATATAAAAAATTCCAATCAACTCTGTCATAAGCTTTCTCAAAATCCAAAAGCAATATTGTTAAGTCTTGTTTTGTTTCTTCCGATACTGCTAGCATCTCCCAAAACATGAAAATATTATCAAAGATACTCCATTCTTGTATAAAGCCCGTTTGATTCTTATGTATAATATGTGGAAGAAAAGGTTGCAAACGAATAGCTAATAATTTAGCATAAACTTTATATATTGTATTTAAATAAGTTATAGGCCTCCATTTCTTAATATCATCCAGCACACCTTCTACCTTTGGAATCAAATAAATCATTCCTTCATTCCACTCAATAGGCATACTTCCCAAATGAAAAACCTCTTGTAAAGCAGATGTGAAAGCATTGGCTATATCATCCCAATGCTCTAAAAAGAATTTTGGTGATAATCCATCATTTCCTAGGCATAAATTCTTCCCAACAACCACCAGTGCATCTCTTACCTCTGTAGAAGAGATTTCCTTTACCAATGATTCAGCCATCTCATGTGAGACATTATGTTCCAAACAATCTTAAAAACTTTTTCTTTTTTGAATTTGTTGATCTGAAAATTGTTGGGTTCTAAGTAGATTTTTATAAAAGGTCGTGGCAATGTCTCTCATTTCATTTGTGTCATTTGTAATTGACCCATCTTCCCTTTGTAGCTATCACATACAATTACCTGAATGAACACCTTTATGATATGCGAAAAAATCAGAATTCACATTATCAGCTAATTGAGTCCACGTTGAAGCAATAGCATGAAACTTTGTTTGAAATATCTTGTCTTCTAAACATATTAATTCATTCCTAATGTGACCCAACTCCAATTCAACCCAAGCTGCATGTGGACATTTTTCCTGAAAATGTTGAAGAGACCTCAAAGCCCTCCTATTAGCAGCCATTCTCAACTTACATTGCTCCACAGTCTTACATACTTTCAATCTAAATTTTTTTCGAAGTACCCTGAATAGTAGAGTTGACCCTTTGCAAGACATTTACAACAGATGTATTTTGCCATTTCCACATCTGTAAAATATCATGCCTAAAGGATGTATCCAAATAGATCCATTTCGGAATATGGCCACAACTATTGTTATGATATGGTTGTTTTCCAACCACCATAATCATAGGTGCATGATCAGAGAATAAAGAGCCTGATATAATACCAATCTCCCCACCCTTATTGACAAAAAAATCATCAATGTATACTTTGTCCAAACGGGATAGATTTACCCCTTGTTGACTTCTATCTGAACGAGAGAAACTTAATGAATCTTTTAACTGACCAAAAGATGTAACATGCCATGCATCTTGCAATCTGAATGATAAACATAAGCGTTACCAAGTTACCAACTCAGTTGCACCTATCAAAGCATGAGAGGCTCCAATCCTATCACTAAAAAGCGTGATCATATTAAAATCACCTACCATACACCAATGATCCACTGACTGTAAATCCGATCCTATCTTAAACCAAAATTCCTTTCTACCCCCTCCCGAATTTGGAGCATTAAAGATCATATCACAAACTCCCACATTAAACTTATACAACTCTTGACGGACTCTACCCTTAAATTTCTTACTAAGAGCCCATCTAAGACCTTGAACATTCCATGATAAAATTTGGAATTTATTCATAGCTTAACAAAAGTTGCTTACTAACCTTAGTTCTCCCATCCATTGTTGACTTTTTAAAATTGCAATCCTTATTGCTAATTTTCAATCCCTTAAGGGACATCTTATTTGAGTACAAAACCGTACTATGTTTCTTTGCATGATGCATGAATCGATTAATCATAATATTTCTATCCACTACTTTATTAAGAGTAGTATGTACAACTTCCACATTGTTTCTTGATTAATGTGATGATTCGAATTAAACCTAGTTTCAAGATATTTTGTTTTCGACCTAATTATACGCCCCTTGTAGTTATGGGTATTCTCCCTTGATGAGTGAAAAATTTCAGCACTCACAATTTGTAACAAGTTAACCTCTTCCCCAGTTTTTCCCGCATTAGAGTCTTCCTTTTGTTTTCATCATATACAACTAATGGCAAGGTTTCATCTCCTTTCATCCCTAAACCCTCATCATCATGCATCAAGATATGATTATCCTTGGGATAAGCCTCACCCACCAAAGAGTCTAATAAATTATTATCTCTTATGTTCATTGAAGAATTAGAAAGGTCACGATCTATAATATGGTCCATATTATTTTTATGTTTGGCAATTGAAGCTCCATCTACCTCAACCAAGATAGCATCCCGTGGTAGTGGTTTTCCAAGATTACCAATTTGTTCAAATCTATTTCCTTTTGGCATCCATTTATTGGAAAGGTTCACATTCTTTGCAAAAGAACTTTTTCCCTTTCTCACCATAGTCCAATCCTCCTCTCCTTCGGTAGCCCCCTTTTTCTTAAATTTTTCATTACTATTTCCACGTGACTCATTCTGCCATGTACAATCTTTTGCCATATGCCCAATTTGCCTACATTTAAAGCATTTATTTAGCAATCCAGCATATGTAATATTTTGCACTCGCACTTTGCTGCCAATCAATGGCAGCAATTGAATTGACGAGGGAAGAACCATATTACTATGACCTAACAACCTCACTATTGGTGTATTTTGATTATTTGCATTAAACCTCTCGATTTCTACATCCTCATCTATCAATTGCCCAATTGTTGATGCAATATCCTTTATTACCGGCCGCCACTCTTTGGGTAAGGCCGGGAACATAACAGAAAAAACAAACCTTCTAACAATTGTCTCCCTCAAGTCATCTAAATCAAATCCCGAATACCATTTCAAAAATTGCATCCATACTCCTTTCATCTTAACACTACCCACTAGAAGCAATTTATCTAGCATATCAAAACTATTAAATTCAACATGGTAGCAACCCTTACCAAGAAATTGAATGTCGATTATTTGCACTAACTCACCTTGCAAATGAGCTTGTAATAAATGACGCAGCTCGGCCCGATTTGGAGGACCTCCCACAACATAGATATCGATCGAATGCTGTTGCATGCGATCCACCTCCATGTGTACCTTCTGTTCTATGTCTAGAGAGAGACAGAAGTCTACTATGAGATCTGCGACTAGAGAAGAAGCGAAGGGCATTTCACTGGAATCCCTTCTTTATGTTGTCGCAACACCGAACGCGCTTGTTATTTTTCCTATATCCCGAAAAGCCTTAGTTAATGTTGATGCTTTTACGCACTACAACACAACCATTTTGTTCTCGAAAGCTTCTTGCGCTTTTCTGAGTTCCCGGATAGCCTCTGGATCCGGGTCGCCAATATCTTCCTCCCGGCTATTTATATAAGGCGTGACTGCCTCGGATACATCAACCTTGAACAACAGAACTATCTTGGGAAGCTCTTCCAAGTATTGATCCACTTCCTCATCGACCAAACCGTTCAACATATTAATTCATTCTGCATATAAGGGGGTCAACTGCTTGCTCGTACCAGCCCGTTCTTGTGTTAGTACCCAGACTTTAGTCTTGCCGCACCGAAAACTAATCATATTTCTCTGCCACTTTACTTCATATGTGTTGTCTTTAACTAGGGATGCCCTAATAGTAAAGGGTATGTAAGACTAAAGTCGAAACCTGGAACGCATGTCCTCCGAGGGTGATCACCAAATCCTAGATAAGTCTAGTTCGCCAGACTGAAGTTGTGTCCTCCATTCACAATCAAAATGGGCATGGTTCCCATTCCCGGATCCCTAGTTCATCTCATGTTTTTCTGCTAATTACGTTCACACCGTATCATCCATCTATAATCATGATGGGTACTTCTTTTCATTTAATAATCATCGTCACCACCGGATTGTTTGCGTTCACCACCGTTAGCCCCTCACTTAGGTTTGTGAAATATGTTGGTGCCGCTGCTGGTTTTGGTAGCATCGGTGCCATTTTAAGACCTTGGTGAACCGGGGCACCAATTGTAGTAGTCGGCCAAGTGGCAAAATGATTTGCCACTGTGTGAGCGCCCGCCATGATGGGTCTTCTTTTGTTATGCTAGTTTCCTCATCCGATTGTTTTTCTTATTCTTGTTGCATATTGTCGATATTCTGTTGATTGGCTTGTTGCACCCATTCCATGGTTGCTTTTCAGATCGATTCTTGTACCTCCCATTCAGTAGTTTTTCCTTTGGACCGGGTTGTGACCTACTGCACATCCATGACTTGGGCTATCACCATATTGACCGCCGGTTGTTTTTCGTTCAGCTTGACCAGGCATTGCTTGCTATAGTGTCCTTCTTAATGGCAAAAATAGCAATATATTTTCCGGCACCCGCTCGATTCGCCTTTTTCTTTGCCTGTCGGTTGCATTCTGGGGGCCATCCGATTGATTTCCTTTGGTCTTTGTTGCTCTGGCAATGCTACTGCTTAGTTTATGTCCGACTCCCGGCACTCATTTCTTCGATTGAAATTCCCACATCAATGGTTTTCATTGCGGTGTTGGTTATGGTAACCTTGCCTATTCTGGTATCATCGTTCTGCTCCTCTCCTCCGGTCATATTCCAGAGAGTAATCCCTCTCATATCAGTCCCAGAAGTACTCTTCTCTTCTTTGTTCATCGTACCGGTATCGTCCTTCTCATCTATATCGGTCCTCTCTCCGGTACTGATCATCTTCTGGCCTCTATTCGTCCTGGGGCTCTATCTACCTTACCGGTGTCGTGTGATTCTTCACACACAATTTGAAATATAATGAAATAATTATTTTAGATTAATTTAATGGTTGGGTATGAAAAGATGGAAGTCTTCAAGAGCTTCCAAACACATTTTTCTACGTATGAAACAGACAACTACGTATCAAGTTATGTGTGTATGAAGCTAGAGAAAAAGAGGAATAAAACTGTAAGATATCCCACATAAGTAGGAAAACATCGGATCCAGCAGTATATAAGCAGACCCAGAACCCATCAGTTCATATTTCGGCGTTTGGAGCATGGTCCGAACTGCTCGGAATGGTTGGGAACGGTCAGAACGACCGAATTGCTCGGAACAATCAGAATGGCCGAACTACTCGGAACGATCGGAATGGCCGAGGTGTTTTGTAGTGCACGAGCCGAATTATACGGATGGTAGGAGCATGCAACTAAACATGGAGGCCATGGAACTGAAGTAAATGCCATGTGGGACGCATGAAACTGAGATGGAGAGGCAAACTGAAGCTCCTTCATGCAAGTGCAGATATCATCGAGTAAAGAAAAACCCAGAATATTGGGGGGGAAGAGGAGAATTTTAGAGTTAATTCATAAAACATAAACACATGACTCTGGTATCCTCTGGTCGAAGGCCCTGGAGTCTTGCCTCAAGTTCACGTATCTTTGTCGTATTTTCACGACATCTTTGGTGAACCCGATGTGAAACGAGGCGGCAGGAGGATATCTAATGGAGGCAGTGTCAAAGATGATGATGGAATTTTCAAGAAAAGTAAAACGACGAGGTGCGGCCCAACAAGCCATCGAGAGCGTGGTGGAGCGAGTCGGCTATTTCAATAGTGCTGAAGTCCAAAATTTTCTAAAAGCCTACAACATTGAGATGGATTTGAGAGGTGTGAACGAAGCCATGAGGCTAGAGTACTTTTGTCGGGTGGTGGCTGAAATGATATACGAAGAGATGAAAGAGCTTCAAGATGCTCACGACTCGTGGGGGTGCTTCCAAGAAACTTTACGGGAGGCATATAGATACAAAGAGCCAAAGAGATGCAGCATATACAAGTTCGACCAATAGGTATCATCATTAAAGACCCACCAAAGTGCCATGCATTCGTTCATTGAGTTCGAGAGTTTCTTTGCTCAACTCTCGATGCGGGATCGAAGATAGGTGGGGGTGAATAAAGTTCTAATGTTCGTGAAATCGATAAATCTGAAGGACAGGAAGTCTATTGGAATCTGACTTGAGGAGGACGATGGTGCAAATGACCTCACCGAAAATTGGCCCTATGTTGAAAGAGTATGTCGGCAACATGACAAGAGAAAGATGGGAATCTTGTCGACAATATCATGTTCTACAAGGGACGATCAAAGGAGGATAAGTTGTGGGACCACGCCACCACCAAAGGAAGAGAGCTCAAAGAGAGAAGATTCGAAGACACTCAACATAGAAGCTTTGATGAGAGAAGCATTCGAGAACTTAAAGGCGCAAGTCGATGCTGAAGAGGAGCTTAAAATGGAGAAAAAATTGAGGCAAATGGTGATAAAGGAAGAAGAGACCTCTGGAGAAATGCAGGTTAATGAAGTGGTTGATATAGAAGCTCAGATTTAGTACAACAATACCGAGAGAGAAGGTGCGAAACAAGTTTCCTTCTCATATTGGGGAGAAAAAACGATCAAGGATAAGGCTGAAGACTCGAGAGTGTCATGATATGGTAAGACTCGAACCCATGACCTTATGCTACATGGGTCGAGCTCTTACCATTAGACTATGAATTGTAATTTGTAAGATATTATTTTCATTTATTCTTTATTAGAAAATTGATGTATATTCCAGATCTCTCTGGAACATTCTAGAAGCTTCAGGCTTATTACTAAAAACACTATAAAAGGAGGCACAAGGCATTGTTTTGAACCAAATTGGTTCAACACCAGGCTTAAGCCTCTTAGCCGCTTTGTACTTATCTTTCACATAATATATTAGCTGCTGTCATCATCTCTCTCTCTCTGTCATTCTCGCTATCTCTCTCTCTCCTCTTCTCACTTCCTCTCTCGGGAGTCTTACGCAGTCCTGTCCCCTTAGTACTAATAGTACTACTCTTCTTTAGTACTAATTCCATCTCTGTTTTAGTACTATTCCTGACAGTTTGAACCAATTTTTCCTCCAGCCTACTTGTCACTCTCCCTCATCCTCCTACCCTTTTCCCTATACTATGGCTATTGTTAGCGCCCAAGAATACCAATCCGTTTTCTCCGAGCTACAGTGCCTAAAAGAAAAGTTTGTTGCCCTGGAACAAGAAAACCAACGGTTGATAGGGGATCTGCAACAAATCGCTCTAGGAAAACAACAAACGCAACAACAACATGGGGAGTTAGCGTTACGGGTACAACAACTCGAAGCAGCGTTGCAACAACAAGGATCAAGTCCCCAAGGATTTCATAAAGAGCCCAAGATTGGACTTCCTGTGAAATTTGATGGAACGCGATCACAATTCCGGGGATTTCTTAATCAGGTACGCTTAGTCATCCAGATGCATCCTTCCCGATATCCCACTGATGCATCTCGAGTCGGCCTAATAGGCATGCTACTTAGCGGCTCAGCCTTGGCATGGTTCGCTCCGGTTCTAGAAAAACAATCGCCCTTGCTTAATCACTTTGAAGATTTTATTGGTGACTTTAAAGCCTACTTTGGAGATACCGACAGCATAAGGACGGCGATCAACAAGATCCGAAGATTGCACCAAGGCGATCGTCCAGCCTCTGCCTACGCGGCAGATTTCCGTCTACTCGCCTCAGATATCCCCTGGGATGATGAGGCCCTCATGGAGCAGTTTCGCTACGGCTTGCGCAACGATGTCAAAGACTTGCTTTTAACCTTCCCCGAAGAACAAAAGTCTCTTACAGAGGCAATCAGCCGAAAGGTCCGATGCGACAACCGCCTTTTCGAACGGCGTTCGGAACGTCAGTTACAAATACCATGCTCTCGGCCGGAACCCACATACGCCTCAGTCACGGCTAAACCGTTTGCACGCGATGTACCTCAAGCCAATATTCCGACACCGATGGAGATCGACCCCATGCGTCGACGCGACCCGTTATCGGAAGAAGAAAAGCAACGACGACGTGCCAATCGATTATGTCTTTATTGCGGTGGACATAGGCCATCAATTGTCCCCATAGGCCAAGAAGACAGGTAAATCAAATCGTCGCTTGTACTAAACCCGAGTCAATTCTTCCCTTCGGAGTGTCTGATAGTATTAATAGTACTAATAGAGTGTCAGATAGTATTCATAGTACTAATAGCCCAAGTATCTCAAATAAATTTGAAATCCTTAGTCAATTAGATGAAGAGTTAAACGATTGAGTCTAGCCAAAATAGGAGCCGTTTGGTTGGACAGCAGCCCTAGATTTGTACAGCCCATTAGTGGTTCCATTCCTTCCAAGGAGGTTAGCAATGTGTTCCTAGCCCAAGTCATTGTTAGTACTAAAAGTACTCCCCCAGTACCCGTCCTAGCACTTTTAGATTCCGGAGCTAATTCCTGTTTCAGGGATCGAAATTTTGCCCAAGCTTCTCAGATATCCTTAAGAAAACTTCCTTGTCCCGCATCTGTAGTAGTCATTGATGGTCGTCCCATTGCTTCCGGGAATATTGTAGAAGAATCAGAACCCATTCAAGTTGTCCTAGGTAGTTTTGTGTGTGTAATATCATTTAATATAATTAGTAGTCCAGAGCATCCCATTGTCCTAGGATTATCTTGGTTTGAATTACATAATCCAGCCATAGATTGGAGAACAAGAGAAGTCCGATATCGACCACCCCAAGAATCAACTCACCGAGTTTCGACCATTTCACTCCATCAACTACGCGAAGAAGGACCCAAGGAGGCAATGTTCCTATTTGCAATATCAGTACATCCTTCCACCACTATTAAGAAGGACTCCTCAGTACAACTTCCAGCAAAATATCATCCTCAGTACAACTTCCAGCAATGTTCCTATTTGCAATATCAGTACATCCTTCCACCACTATTAAGAAGGACTCCTCAGTACAACTTCCAGCAAAATATCATCCTTATGCCGATGTATTTGACAAGGTAAAAGCCGGTACCCTTCCTCATCACCGTCCCTATGACTGTCCTATCGATTTACAACCAGAAACCGAGCCACCATGGGGACCAATTTACAACTTGTCACCCACCGAGTTAGAAGTCCTTCGAACCTACATAGAGGAGAACTTGGCAAGAGGGTTCATCCGTCATTCGAAATCTCCGGCCGGTGCACCCATCTTCTTTGTCAAGAAGAAAGATGGCTCACTTCGTCTCGTCGTTGATTACCGCGGATTGAATAAAGTCACCATCCGGAATAGGTATGCACTTCCTCTTATATCAAGTCTTTTAGCGCGAGTTAATGGTGCCAAGTTTTTTACTAAAATCGACCTACGAGGAGCGTATAACCTCGTGCGGATCCAACCGGGAGATGAATGGAAGACCGCCTTTCGCACGCGGTATGGGCATTTCGAGTATATTGTTATGCCATTCGGCCTAACCAATGCACCAGCAGTCTTCCAACACATGGCAAATGATATATTAAGAGACCTCTTGGATATCTGTTTGATCATCTATCTGGATGATCTATTGATTTATTCAAAGACCCAGGAAGAGCATGATTCTCATGTACTATTAGTACTAAAGCGACTCCGCGAGAATGGTCTTTATGCCAAGCTAGAAAAATGTAGCTTTGATTGCAAGCAAGTGGAATTTCTAGGCTACGTCATCTCCTCAAAGGGCATCGCCATGGATTGAGCTAAAATCCAAACTGTACTAGAGTGGCAAATTCCACGGTCGGTATGAGATGTACAATGTTTTCTAGGTTTTGCTAACTTCTACCGTAAGTTTATACAGGATTACTCGAAGATTATTTTACCTCTCACACAACTTACGAAGAAGGGCCAAGCATTTCTTTGGTCCATCGAAGCAGATATGGCTTTTCGGCATCTTAAGAAAGCCTTTACATCAACACCGATTCTAGCTCATGTGGATACAAGAAAACCATTCATCATGGAGGCCAACGCATCAGATTTCGCCCTCGGTAGCATCCTTTCTCAACAAGGAGATAAAGAAGAGTTGCATCCGGTGGCTTTCCATTCGCGCAAATTCGATGTCGCAGAAATCAACTACGAAATACATGACAAGGAATTATTAGCCATCGTGGATTCATTTGTCCAATGGCGGCATTTCTTAGAGGGCTCTCCACATCAGGTCATTGTCTTTAGCGATCATAAAAATCTTGCTTATTTTCAGAACACTCGCATACTAAATCGACGGCAAGCTCGGTGGGCGCAATTCCCCACGCGTTTCGATTTCAAAATCACATATCGACTGGGGAAGCAGGAAGGAAAAGCAGATGCACTATCACGGTGTTCATATCTTGCACCTCATCCAGGTGATGCAACATTTGATAATCAAAAGCAAGTAATCTTGGAACCAACATGATTGCACACGACGCGGATTTTTCACACCCCGATGGATTCACGGATTACCGATAACATACGTGCAACCTTGTAAACGGATAGTTTTGCTCAAGACATCCTGGCGCACATTGATACTTCTCGGGCATCCTGTTCTCGGTCTCAACAACCAGGTATTGACTACCGACAATTCGAATTTCATGATGGTTTGTTATTCTTTAAAAAGCGCGTATATGTCCCCGATTGCTCCTGTCGCCTTCAAATCGTCCAGCATTGTCACGACACCCATACGGCGGGACATTTCGGTAGTACTAAGACGTTGGAGCTAGTGCAACAAGCTTGTTCGCAACAAGCTTTATTACTTGGTCGATTGGCTCAGTTATAGTCCGAGCGAACGTACTTGGGAACCCGTCGAGCATGTTGCCAATGCACATGATCTTCTTGCCGATTTCCACCGAAAGTATCCGGACAAACCTGGTCCGCAATCAGCGCCGACTCGTTCCACTCATCGTCTTTAAGGGGGAGATAGTGTCATGATATGGCAAGACTCGAACCCATGACCTTATGCTACATGGGTCGAGCTCTTACCATTAGACTATGAATTGTAATTTGTAAGATATTATTTTCATTTATGCTTTATCATAGAAAATTCATGTATATTCCAGATCTCTCTGGAACATTCTAGAAGCTTCAGGCTTATTCCTAAAAACACTATAAAAGGAGGCACAAGGCATTGTTTTGAACCAAATTGGTTCAACACCAGTCTTAAGCCTCTTAGCCCCGCTTTGTACTTATCTTTCACATAATATATTAGCTGCTGTCATCATCTCTCTCTCTCTGTCATTCTCGCTATCTCTCTCTCTCCTCTTCTCACTTCCTCTCTCGGGAGTCTTACGCAGTCCCGTCCATTTAGTACTAATAGTACTACTCTTCTTTAGTACTAATTCCATCTTTGTTTTAGTACTATTCCTGACAGAGAGTAGGGAACATAGCTTTGAGAGTGAACAAGCGTTTCGGAACACATGTTGTGTCCGAAACATCAAGTGATGAAGAAGCAAGCATGAGAAAATCTTGTGTGATCGAGGAAGACAATGGGTACGAGGCCCATGAGTCTGAGGAGATAGCCGTGGAGAATGACATCGAGGTGAAGAGGGTAGACGACGACCATGAAGAGACTTTCTCCACAATGGTTCTTGATACTTGGGCATTAACCAATGTAAGACCCAAGAGACGGAAGGTGGCGGTGAGGAAGCAAAGGTCAAAGCCGATATGAACAACCTCAAGGTGGAAGTGGCTAAGGGTAGCACGACAAAGACAGACTACAAAAACATATGGATCCCTCCACAGTGATTCAGGAGACTTGGGAATTAACCAATGTAAGACCCAAGAGAAGGACAGTGGTGGCGAGGAAGGAAGGGTCGAAGTTGATGCATACAATGAAGAGGCAAGCATAATTGAGGCATGCTCGATCATGAAGGTTAATGGGTATGAGGCCCATGAGTTTGAAGAGATGGCCACAGATAGTGACTTAGAGGTGGAGGTGGCTATGGACAACACAATGAAGGAGGATGGCAAGTGTATCGAGAGCTCCTCCCCACTATTTCAAGGGACTTGCGCAATGGTAGATGGGAACATATCAGTCAGTGGAGAAAGGGCTATCACCGAAGAGACATACCCGAACCAAATTAAGACCCAAGAGAAGGAAGGTGGAGGAGAGGAAGCAAAGGTCAAAGCTAATGCATATGATGAAGAGGTTAAACGAAGCACAATAGTGCATGGCGAGCGCCAAACAAATGAAGTGAATTCGAAGGGCATTTCTTGGGATTTGATCACAATATCCAACTCAAAAGGAGACACCATTACAAAGATCAAACAACTGATGGTGAACTCTCACATGAGAGCATACCATGAGAAAGGAAAAAGTGGAAAACATGCAATCTGGTTGTCAAAGGGCCTAAATGTGAGCATGTACTTAAAGCATGGGCTATCAGGAGTACTCAAAGTCGATGTTCGGATGAGGCCTAACAAAGACAAGCTTGGATTGATGGAAGAAGGAAGATTAAAGTCTCTTGTCCATGAAGCTGGTTTAAATGAAAGTGACACATGCATGGTGCATGAAGGGTTATGCTTGGGGAATGCACAAGAGGCCACGACAACTGATCGTGGTGATGCAAAGCTCGAACGAAGGGTTTACTGGTTTGGATGGTCTCCATGGCTATGGTGGAAAGAATGGTCGTGGTGGCATTGGAAGAGATCTAAGGAGCCAATGAGCTGGTTCAAGGTCAATCTCCATCATAGATAGTTAGGTTATGAAGAAAGGAAAATATTCTAACAAGGATTAAAGATTTCAACTAGGCAGATGTAACTCGGTACCACACGTGGCACATACTGGTGGATGTGTAGGTTTGGTGGGGGTGAATGTCATGTGATTCTTCACACACAATATGAAAAATAATGAAATAATTATTTTTAGATTAGCTTAATGGCTTGGTACGAAAAGATGGACGTCTTCAACAGTTTCCAAACACATTTTACTACACATGAAACGGACAACTACGTATCAAGTTATGTGTGAATGAAACTGGAGAAGAAGAGGGAACAAAAATGTAAGATATCCAACATAAGCAGGAAAACATTGGATCCAACATTATATAAGCAGACCCAGAACCCATTGGTTCATATCTGGGCATTCGGAGCACGGGCCGAACTACTCAGAACGGTTCAGAATGTTTTTGGAACGGTTTGTAGGGTGAAAGCATGCTACGATGTACCAACTTTTGGCCAAAAGTTTGGTACTAATTCGATGAGGAAAGAAAAATAATCCAATATTTGGGTTAAAAAAGTTGAGGTTGTTGGGTCACAGTCCTAGGTAATGTTGTATCGAAATCATAACTGTACAAGATCTCAAGTAGTCACTCAATTATGAATATAGTATGTCTCTCTCTCGCTCTCTCTCTCTTGGCACATATGTTCATCTCGAGCTGTTAGTTAGTCTCTCTCCCTCCCTCTCTCTCTCCCTCTCTCTCTTTCTCCTTCCCCCTTCTACTCGCTGATTCTCGAGGTTCGTACCTCCTCTCCCCCTCTCTGTCTCTCTTCTACCTTCTGTATAGGTCTCCGCAGACTCCAAGCGCGTCACTGCTCGTTGTTCGTACCTCCTCTCCCCCTCTCTGTCTCTCTTCCACCTTCTGCACAGGTCTCTATAGACTCCAAGCACGTCACTACTCGTCGTCCGTACCTCCTCTCCCCTCTCTGTCTCTCTTCCACCTTTTGCACAAGTCTTTCAACCTCTCTAGGGTTAGTTGCGTTCTCTCTCCCTCAGCTAACCTTGTTCTCCCTCACTGTTAGGTGTTCTGTACTCACCGTGTCCTAACGACATCGACCTCTGCTCTGCTGGCCGTGTCCCCTCAGTTGGCTGTGACCTCTACTTTTCTCTACCTCCAGGTGTTCTCAAGTCATTGTGTTCCCTCTACCAGGTGTGTCCATTTGCTTGCAACCCGTGCTTCAAACGTGTCCCCTCTACAAGGACTTCAGAAAGGTAATCCTGCTATTTGCAACCCTAACGACATCTGAAAAGGTAATCTTGCTTTAGGCGTACCTTCACGTTCTGCTACATGTTAGGGTTTTGTTGTTGTTTTTTGTGTTGTTCTCCCTTGATCATTTCAAACACTTGTACATGCATATGCTTGAAATTGAGAGTGCTTTACATGCATATGTCATTTATTGCATGATTTAGAATTTGGTACATGTTGACATATTGGAAGATGGTTCTATGATGGTACACTGAAATGATTTTCCATGGTTTAGGATGTATATGTTGTGTATCGGGAGTTAACATTATGTTGTAGGTTTTATCTTTGTTGTTGATGTTTTTGTCTTTCCTCCCATCTGCACTTTCAAGAGAAAATTGTACATGCATGAATCTTGTTTTTGAGCCAACTTGAAGTATGTTTAGGGTTGTTATGTCTCATTGTTGTTCTTATTATGTGTGATTTAATCATATGATGAAAAAAGACAGTTGTGATTGATCTATTGTTATTTACTATTGTTGTGTTTGTGAGGTGAAGAGGAGAGATAAGACTCACATGACAAGGAAGACACCCACGAAGACGAAAATGGTCAAAGAAAATGTCAACACACCATGCAAGGAAAGAAAAAGGACCTCCATCAAAGAAAGTAAGATGACCCCCACCAGAGGGAGGTTTAAGTTGTCAACATCTCATGGCAAGAAGATGGTCACAAACATCCTTCGAGGTAGAAAGTTAAGATGGGGATATTTCCTTCGTGCACGACCTGACACTTATGAAGACGTAGACATGTGGATGATAAAAAACATGGGGCTGCTCATCACAACCGGAGACGAGGAGAGGTTTTTTACCTCACTCAATTGAAGAAGGATTATATCACTGAACTAAAGTCACGATATGAACAAGTTTATGATACAAAACATATCCTAAACAATGAGGTAGGAACTGTTTTTGCACGTGCATTTGAATGTGAACTCCATGGTGGCATTGAAGTTGATTGGGAAGATTTTGCTCATCATCAATCATCACATTATAGAGGATCCCCAACTACCAACACTACTATGAAGTCTGAGGGTACCTGTCACATTGAAATCCCAGCTAGGGCATTTGTGTTGACTAAACAGATTGCAAAAGAAAGAGCTACACTGACAGAAAAGCATGAACAACGATTGTTGCATTGCATAGCTTCCATGCAAACAAGAATGCAAGCGCTACTCACCGATTTGGAAGAAGTTTCATCTATGAGATGGCGGTCGAGAAACAATTCACATCTATATCGAATACATACGAATGGATAACAGCAACAATCCAACATTCTGAAAGCGATCTGTTGAAAGAGGAGTTGAAGGATATGACAAATATGGGCACTCAACTGGGAAAATAGAAGAAAGATCTATAGACATGGAGGTCATCTCGTTCTGAAATTGATGATAAGTTATAAGGCTTAAAAAGTCACTCTGAGAACCTGACATGTTTGATGAAGGGTCTAAAAGATAAAGGTTTAGATCCTCTATGGCCAAAGTACTTGAGCATCCCACTTGCAATGAAAGTACCATTACAAGAGTTATTGTATCAAGGTAATGGTTTATATTTTTACAACTTGACCTTCTATTGTATAAAATATCATCGTTGCTAATATAGTGTATGTTGTGTCTCGTATTTGAAGGTGTGTATTCTATGGCCTTGGATTCAAGTTTGAGGCCATCGATGCTATCATTACACCATGCTTGCACACATATCATTGTTTATGCGCTAAGTACCGTTTTGAGAAAGAAAATATATGTTTACACTGTAAAAGTACAGTTGGCGCCGAATGGTACTTAACTTGGGGTTTGAAAATACATTCCTATGGTATGTGATTAAGAACATATGTAATTTTTATACTATGCTTTTATAATTTTAACATTTGGTTCTGGTCTTATACCCATGAGTATTTTCCTTGGTGATCATTTTTATATGATTCAGTACTAACATTATTGATTACATTGTATTCCCTAGTGATCAGTTGACAATGTGAATCTTATTTAGTACTGAGGATCTTAAATCTTTAGTTGTATAACTTGCATGTGCACTAACATTATTCATTACATTGTACTTTTTGTGTCCATTTGGCTTAGGCTCTGGATGACCAAACAAATAGGCATGAAGGTCTAGCTTTTTTAGTACTAACATTGTTCATTACATGAAATATGCATGTCCAGGTGGTTGTGTAATGTGCCCTCAAGTTCCTTGTTGGAGGATTCTGTACTAACATTACTGATTACATTGTATTCCTTGGTGATCAGTTGATTCAGTACTGATTATTTAGTATTGAATGTCTTAATTGATTCGTTGTATAACTTGTATAAGTACTAACACTGTCCATTACATTGTACGTTTTATGTCCAAGTGGTTCAGTACTGTTTTCTCAAGTTCCTTGATTGATGTTTTAGTATTAACTTACTAATTACATTGTATCCTTTGGTGCTGAGTTGATTCAGTATTGATTATTTAGTACTGAACGTCTTAAATGTTTAGTTGTATCACTTGTATGTGTACTAACAAATAGGAGAACTGAACAAATAGGCTCTGGATGACCGAACAAATAGGTATGTAGGTCTTTTGTTTAGTACCGAACAAATATCGACAGCATGTCCACATGGTTCTATATTGTGTCCTCAAGTTCCTCTTTGTTGTTTTAGTACTAATATTATTGTTACATGCATATTCCTTGGTGATCAGTTGGAACAAGACTAATTTTTTAGTACTAAAGGTCTTAAATGTCCACTTGATTCAGTACTGATAATATTTGTAACATTGTAGTCATGTTAGAACTAATGTACAATTATAATATGAATGTTGTTGTATCAAGCAACACCACACCAGGGAAGGTAACTGACCAACCAGCCCCCGGGCTACTACGTATAGAGTCTGCTGCAAATTCCAAAGTCCATGGTCATTCCTTAGTGGTAACTGAGGAAATTTATGATGAAGATGAATGTATGAGAAAGGCCATTGGAACAGTGGAGGATGTGTTGCTTCAAACAAATTCTCCTAGCTCGGCTCCCCTTGACTGTGTGAATGGTAATGCTAATTGTGTGTGAACTTTTAATAATGCATTGTTGCTATACTTCTAATTTCTTATGTTTCTATCAAAGAGCCTACGAAGAAGCATAATGCTGCAAGGAAATTGTATGGAAAGGGGAAGAAATGCAGAGTTCATTGTAGTGGTGGGTCATACAAATTCTCACAAACTTTGAGAGTTGTAAAGTTAATGAGTTAGACTAAGACCACGTGCTTTTGTTGTTAGACAAGGAAGAAACAATTAATGAAAATGGAGATACCGATTCAGAGCCACAACATGAAGCAGAATTTATCGTCCTCGTAGGTACATGTTGTGAACCCTCTTATATAATAGTTATTTTGACCATATCACCCAAGTGACGATAATGGTTTTGGTCTATTAATATATAGAAAGTGATGTAAAATCTCGGCATTATTTAGAGCCTCAACCTGAGACTGGTACCATCCCAAGCAATAATGACGAGTGTGATATCAATGCAAACCAGGTCTTGCAACACATGACAAACACAATCATCTGCAAAGAATCATCTTCAAAAGTCCCGGATGGAGATGTAACAGTAGGTAAACGATTGTCCCTTAATCTAGTATGTTAATTGATATGGCTAGGTTCCTTCACTTTGTAAGAATGTGAATTGATATTGTTCTTGTTATTTAGGAATAGAAGAACATGGAGATTCCCAAATAGCATCAGATGATTCAGGCAGTCTATGGAGCAATCTTGATTTTTCAGACTCAAATAGCACCACACATGAGGAATGTGAAATCACCCATGAAGAGGAGTTGAAGAACTTTGACAGTACCGTAAACATGGGGCAAGACTGTATCATTAAGGAGATTGTAGCTATCACCCAAGAAGAGGAACAAGGTGGTACTACAAATCACATGTCTTACCAAAACACCACAAGTAGCCTACACTTGGAACAAGACTGTACAAAGAACCAGGTGTCTAGCATCAAATACGAGGAGTTTGCAATGAAGATGGCAACCACCCAAGAAGAGGAACATGTTTGTACGACGAATACTGTGTTACTGTAGAACACTAGTTCTACCCATGAAGAGCAGATTAATGCTAATACTATCAACAAGATCTTCTTGGAAGTGTGTGCGTCTCAGGCAGTTGCAGTAGAGCACAAGGTTCCCTCAAGCTTGCCCCCCCCCCCCCCCCCCCCTCCGATGATGAACTGCCACTCAGTAGTCTACTACCTCGTGTCTTTAAGATGAAGAAGAAGAAGGGTGTGAAATCTGAGAAGAGTGTAACAAAAAATAGGCGCATTAGAAGATCTAGAAAAAACTAAACACAAAGTTTTTTGTATTTAGATCATTGTTTGTAATTGATTACCATATGAGCAAGTTTTTGATTAACTACTTCTTGGCACTGTTTTGGTTTACTTATCCTGAATTTGAACTTGATACTATTTGAGTACTCATCTTAGTGACTAATTTAGTACCAACTTGATATGCAATGTACTAACTTTGATACATATATTTGTAAGAATGTGAATTTGATACTATTTGAGGTCTCATCTTAGTAAGAATGTCACTTGTTATGCACACATATGACATTGACGCTTGTTATGGACACATATGACACTCATGTCTTGGATATGTCTAGGTTAGTAAACACTTAGCACAGTATTAGTACTATATTTTAATGCATTGTAGTGACTTTGATATATATGAACTCTAAAATAGTTATAGGCATAACATGGTATGTATACTTGAACGAACCATTGTATTAGTACTAACAATTAACATGTTCAATCTGTTCCCTCATCTACTCAACCACACCCTCATGAGTGTACCACACACTAGAAACATGTGTGGAATGAACACTCCTATCTTAGACATCTCTAGGTTAGGAAACACTTAACATAGTTTTAGTACTAACCAAAGATATTTTTCACCATAAATTGTATGTAAAAGATACATACATATCTAAACAAAACACCGAGATTAAGAGCTTTGTCATTGCAAACTCATAAGAAAACCAAAGATGATATATTTCCATTGGCCAGAGTTTACAAGACATGCGAATGTTACATATGAATAGTGCTTACCATTCTAAGAATTAAAGAGGGAGACCTCCCCCAATATGTGTTCGTGAACCTCTTTGGGGACCTTGTAGACAGTGTTGTATCCCTTAACCTTGTGCTTTGCTTGACTCATAGTGAACTTGATTGCGATGACAGCGTCAACATAGATTATTGCAGTGGGTGCATCTTTTAATAATGCATACGTGTTCTTGCATTGTGGTAACTTTGCATAGTAGTTGCCATACACAACACACTCACCAACGTTGAACATGTTGCCCCAACCGTCCCTCACGACTTCTTCCAATATTGTATTTCCTTGCTTGCACACCACAATGTAGTAGTCTTCAAAATCTTCATTTTGAGGAGATTTGAGCACTGTAAAATGATCTCCAACTTCCAATAATACTACCAAGTCCTCACATTGGTTGTAGGATACAATATTGTCTGCATGTTCGTCTTCCTGGATATCCACACATTGTTCAATCTCAAGCTTCTGTAGCTTCCATGGCTCCACAATTGATAGATTGGTGCATTCATCCCAAGCTTCATCTAAACACATGGAACAAAAGCACAATAAACTACGGAATAACAATTGTGTTGTGTCCCTGCGACTAA
Organism: Azolla caroliniana; assembly: GCF_043228905.1. NCBI lineage: Eukaryota > Viridiplantae > Streptophyta > Polypodiopsida > Salviniales > Salviniaceae > Azolla > Azolla caroliniana. Next base: position 12,178,417 of record NW_028230444.1, read on the forward strand.
ACCCTAAAACACAATGGGTCTTGCACGTCCCTTTCACAGTTTTACAACCATATGATTTACTCCTATCCACCTCATTAGCACCAACCTCAATAAACAATCTATTCTTACCATCATCTGACATCTTCCATGTCAGCCACTCCACAACATCATGTGCATTTTGTAACTTCACACCTTTATTATCCAACTGTTCACTTGTAAGAGCATGCTTGATCACAGCCCCCCCGCCATCGTGCTCTCCTTTTACATGTCCAGACCCAAAGTAGTTCCATTGCATCCTAATGTTTGTCAATGAGAAGTATCTGGGTGTTTTGCATGATAGTTAGCCAACAAACAGAGTTAGTGCATTACTGGAGCTTACATCTCTTAACATAACTTAAACCAAAATTTCCACTAATGCACAAGAGAGGACATTACTAAGTTATAAATTAATAGAAATGAATGATAGAGGACAGTACTAAGTTATAAATTAAAAGAAATGAACAAGAGAGGATAGTACTAAGCTATTGATTAGTATTAATTCATGAGAGAGGACCATCCTAAGTTATAACTTGGTCTTAATGAACAAAGTTGGATAGTACTAAGTTAATAATTAGTAATAATGAACATAGTTGGATAGTTCTCATGCTAATAATTAGTACTAATGTTTGTACTAATGGGTCATGACAATCATAAGTTATAAACTTGGGTTAATGAACAAAGTTGGACAGTACTAAGTTATTATTTAGTACTAATGCACTAGAGAGACCCATCCTAATTAGTACTAATGAACAAAGTTATAAATGAGTAGTAATGACCGAAAGAAGATAGTACTAATGCACGAGAGAGGACAATGCTAAGTTACAAATTAGTACTCCTGCCTGTGGGATGACACCACAAAGTTATCAATTGGTACTTGTGCATGCGGTATCTGAGTACTAAGTTGTAAAACATAGTCAGTACTTGTGCATGTGGGATAATAGTACTAAGTTGTAAAATAAGGGTACTTTACAAGGCGTTGAATTGTAGTCAGTACTTGTGCATGTGGGATGATACTACTAAGTTGTAAAATAAGGATACTTTTCAAGGCTTTGAACCATACATACAAGACTTACACCATAATTAGTACAAACATTTCAAGACAGTACTGGTGCATGTAGTAGGAGAATTACTAATTGTATTTTATACAAACATTTTTTATGTCTATTCATATAATATTCGTACTGGTAGGAAACTCAAGCAATAGATGACATCTACTATGAAGTATTACCAAAATAGACTTTCAGTTATAAGCACCAATCATATGGATTATTTCCTTGCCTTGCAATAAAGTAGAAGGACCGAGCCACCTTAAATTGTGAGGCAGCACCATCAGACCAGACCCAATGGCAATAAAAGTTAACACCCAAGGACAATAAATCTGCGTGGTGAAGCTTAAAACAATGTTGAACAAATCGCGTATTATGCTTTTTATCATCTGAAATATAGAATATTGATTTCTTATGTAACTCACCATCTTTTCTGTAGTAGCAAATATGTACAAGTATTGTACATTGGTCATTGTACCAATGCATTGACTAAACCTCATTTTCAACTTTAAAGGTATAGTTCTTTGCAAAGTCAATAACAGATACCATAACATCTGGTGGTAAGTTATTTATACATTCCTTGAATTGTGAATTTTGCCAATAACTCCTAAAGTTATGTGGAATGAACTCCCCGAGTTGCTTCTTAAACTTTGAGACAAGGGTAGCAGCACATGTCTCCTTATATACTTCCTTGATACGCTTACTAATGAGACCCTTACCTATATTTTCTGTCACATACTCTAAATATTTCCATTTCACAATATGACAGTTATCCACGTCAACCTCCTATCTACAAAATAACGGTTGTGGGCAAACCTTACATGTTCTAACAAGACATGTACGATCATGCCACTCAGATGATGGTTTTTTTTCACAAACAAAAGACCTCCATAACTCAGAAACTGTTGCATAAGTCATGTTTCGCGCATTACATCTATTACCACTCCCATTTGGTCTACATACCTCACAAGTGCAAACACACCCATCCCTGTGTATACCCTTAGAATCAGTACGCATATTGTTCACGCCAAGCCTTAACATGTCCATTTTAATGTGGTACACACAACAACATGTGTTCCTCTCCTTTAACTTTCTAACAAAAAATGGTTTCAAACCTTGGAACTTGCGAAATCCAAGATTGATGCTAGGATGTTGGTCTTTGAAGTTCATGAACAATTCAGCCTACATCACTCAATAAATAGGTAACATTAATAGAAGCATTTAGTAAACAACAAAATATTTAAAACCAAATAGATAAAAAATTGAATTACCTCAATCATCTCCAAGAAGTGTCTTGGGTGAATCTGGTACCTACCCCGACTTATACGTTGTCTACATACATCTTTTTTATTCAGTGAGACACGTGTGTTTTTTGCCCAAAGGGAACCCACTTCCTCAATAATCTCATGAGACAATGCATCACTTCGTCATCTATGGCCTAACCCCAACTACTTCAATTGATTTGATTGTATATTTGACCAATGCTTCCTCAAGTTCCTTCTTTGGATACCAAGTGCTAAGGCAACTTTAGTATCACTATTTTTTTTTTCGTTGTACCATTTACAACCATGTGAAGGGATGCTCTCTTTGCACCAAGCTTATCTATGTTCTCTACCCCTTTCACTAAATGACTTCATATACTCTACAATTTCCTCTGAAACGCATTGGTCCCTAAACTTAATATTCTCCATGTCTTCATTCAAAAGTTGATGGTGCAACACTCTAGAGATAATATCCCTACGATCCTCCAACCTAAATCTCTCAATTACTTCTAGTAAATAACGGACTATGTGAAGAACCACACGTCTCTTTCTCCTCTCAGACATAGATTTGTTAAGGGACACCTCACTCTCCTCATCGACAACCATTGTCACTCTCATATATTCCAACACCTAATTTCTTGTTATTTCAACACCTAATTAATCAAAATAAGTGCTTAATACATTGTAAAATAAACATAGTTAATACCCCATAGCATAAACATCAACCGGAAATCGGATAAACATTTGAGAGTTTGCCACAGTCATATATTCCTTTTCCAAAACAATTAACTTTTAAGAAATAATTGCATCAATAAACTTGTTGTTTGAAATACATAAGTTTTATGACTCACAAGATGATGAGATGCATGCATACTGTTTACATCATGAAGTCTTCTTAACTAGAGTTTAAGACTAAGATAAGTATAACATAACGCATGTTATGCATGAGTTCATAACACACACACTATTCATTTACTTTTTCCATAAAAAACGCCCCCATCAATGAAATCCAAATCTGTTGGTTCTTCAAACCGTTTATCAAGCCTTATTAACATATTGGTATTCATGTTAAACGTCTCAACCCATATAAAACCTTAACATGGATCAATTTAAGACTCTCATGAAGATTGCTAGAACATACAAAGACAATTTATGTTTAGCGTTTTCCATGATGAATAACTTATGTCAACTCAAACTGTATATTTTGCTGCTCCTAGCTGGTCATTTTACAAGCCCAGCCTGGATGTTGCTAATCCATTATATCATTAAAACATCCATGCTGGGCTTGTAAAATGACCAGAAGCACTTGGTTGAAACCATTAGTTAGAACATTATAGACTCCAAATATGCAAGTTCTAAACCACTTGGCTAACAAGGCTGGTGTAAATATTTCAGATTCATGTTATCATGTCATGTTTACATTATTTTAAGATTCCTATTCAACATTAATCTTCATATGTGCCAATTTCAGATTGCTAGAGTATACATTCAATTAACAGTACTGTATAGAAATAACCACTTCATAGAAATAGACGCAGACATACCGAGTGAAAGAGAAGATGGAGAAGACATACTGAAGGAAGGAGAAGATGGGGAAGACAAGTGATGCAGAGAACAACAAAACGACATTTCGAGTGCACTGTGAAGACCTGAGTTGGAAGGCGGAAGACTAGAGTGCGTTGTGAAGACCTGAGTTGGAAGGCGGAAGACTAGAGTGTGCGCTGTGAAGACCTACGTTGTCTCAATTGGAAGGCGGAAGAGGAAACACTTGGGAGCAGCGCCAAAAGGATTTAATGTGGTGTCCTAAATTAAACATGAGGGAGAAATAGCCCCCAAAATAGTCTTGAATATGCAACAACTGTCCCCCCACCCATTCCCTTAGTTTAATACAATGTACACCACTCCCTAAAATGATTTTAATTATTTTCGATTTTTTTTTTTCCCCTTAGTTCACGTTGTCGCGTTGTTACGCGCGTGCGTGGAGAACAAGGCGGGACCACTGGGGTCTTGGACTGAGGAATAGGTGAGCAAAAGAGAGAGAGAGAGAGAGAGAGAGAGAGAGAGAGAGAGAGAGAGAGAGCTCACGTATAGACAAAGAAGCGCACGGGGACGCGTCACAACAACACAGGAGATGCGAGTTGAGAACACTAGAGTGTGTATGTAAATATAGGCATGTATTTGTATGTATGCAGAAGACTCGAACGGTTACAGCCGACCAGGTCGGCGAGGTGGATGCCAACACCTGATCACCCACGCACACAGGAGAGCAAGATGGAGATTCTGCCGGAAGCACACGGGCATTCCACGGAGCAAAATCAGCCTCCTGGGAACCTGCGCAAAAGAAAGCTATGGAGAACGATAGAGAAGAAGAGCTCGGTCCCAATCCGACAACACTTCCCCCCTCCCCCCTCTCGCGCCCCGTCTCCCTCTCTTTTATAGCTCAAGGAGGGAGGCCGTTTCACCCGTTTACATCACATTAATTCTCTGTCCTTTCGGACAGAGATACTCCTCAATTTCCCTTATAGAATATTGCTACCTAGGATTTAACCTTTGTGCCTACCTATCTACTATACGACAAGGGACGTGCCCACGTGTAAGGGTCGGTTCACACACACTATACACGGTTTGCGCCTGGGGACGGTTTTCTTCACGACATCCGCCCCCACCTAACTGCGCATCCACCGGTATGCGCCAAAACTGGGTTCCTATGGGAGAAAACCGATCCTTGCTTTTATTCCTCGTTTACCGGTTCATCCTCCGCCTCGGGCTGCTTGTTGTCGATGTCTATGCCCCCTAGCCCCGGCTCCCCGTCGTGCCATTTCTTGAACGCTTTGATCCTCTTCCCCGCTACCGGTATCGCCATTCTCGTACCGTCGAGCTCCGCGAGATGGTACGTCCCATTGCCGTTGGCGCCTGTTACTACGTAAGGCCCGAACCACCTGCTCGCAAACTTCTGTGTGGGCTTGTGCTGATTGTCGAGGCTGCTGTCGTAGACTAGCATCCAGTCGCCTTCCTCGATCTTCCTTGGCCTGAATCGGTGTGTTCGGTCGAACCGGGCTTTGTTCCTTATCCTCGCTACTCGAAGTTTCTCCGCGGCTCGCTCTACATCCTCCGGCCTCCACTCGAGCTGTCGAATCCGCGCTGTCAACAGTTCCTCCCGGCTCATCTCATCCCTCCAGTCCACCGTGGCCAACAAGGAGATCGTTCGCTCTGTTGGTATGATCGGCTTCTATCCGAACATCAGCTCGGCCGGCATGAACCCGGTTACCGAACTGTGCGTAGTCCGGTCCGCCCACAAGGCATATGGTAGCAGTCGTGGCCAATCCCCGACTCGGCCTCCGCACGCCCGTACTAGCACATTGACAAGTGGCCCGTGTCCGCGCTCCACCTTCCCGTTCGCCTCCAGATTGTACGTTGTGGTGAGCGAAAGTTTGACTCCTAGCCGGTCGAACAGCTCTTCGGCCTCTTCTGCGTCCAACTCACCACGGTCAGCCACGATCTTCCCTACGCACCTGGATCGGCATACTACGTCCTCAATCAAAAACCGGCACACGGTTGTCGTCGTCTTGTTCTGCAGGGCTCGGCCTTCAACCTGGTTCGTTAGATCTTCCCGAGCCAGCACCAATACCCCATCTGTCCTACCCCCATTGGCATCGTCACCAAATCCACCATCCACTTGAAGTGGACGGTCGGAGGGTAGGTCGGGTGAAGCTCGTCCCGATGTCGGATCATGGAGTGCACCTGACATCTTTCTTTCGCAAGTCGTCACGAACGGATGCATGTCCCGGTATAGTCCCGGCCACCAATACTTCCCCTTTAGCTTTTCGAACGTGGCCCACGTTCCACGGTGTCCAGCCCACGGGCTATCGTGGTACGCTGCCAGCAAATCCTCCTGTTCCTCCTTCTTCGCCACCACTCGGAGCGGGATGCCGTTCCTCTTCTTCGGGTGCTTCCATATGTATCCGTCCCGGAGAAAGAATCGGCAGGCTTTCTTCCGAATCCGGTTGGCCTCATCCGTTGTCCATGCCGCGTACGGTGTCATTGTTCTCAGGATCCCGCCGATCTGCAGCCACTCCCCGTCGTACTTGCTCTCGTCGAAATCGTTAAGCGTTGGAGAGCATTCCCTGCCGGTTGTTATGTAAGCCGCCTCGAAGAAGTCCACGCCGACTTCCTCGTCCTCTGAAACCATGCCACCGTCGTTTTCGAATCTCGCCCTTGAAAGCATGTCGGCCATGGCGTTGTCTTTCCCAGAAATGTGTCATATTTCCGGATTCAGGGACTTGATGTACGCTATCCACCCGAGCATTGCCAGGTCCGGCGTCACGCATCCGGAAACCATGCCAAGGATTGGCAAGCAGTCCGCCTCGATAATTACCTCTGTCCCGATCAAGTAGTCTTTATCGGCCTTTACCGCCGAAATGATACCCCAGAGCTCACGTTTAACTTGGGCGTATCCTCGTTGTCATTCGCTGAGGACCTTCGCGCCGAACCGGATCGGGGAACGCATGCCGTCCTCGTCCTCTTGGTTGATGACCCATCCGATCCTGGTCGGACTCGTGTCTACCGTTACGTAAATTGGAGTGCTCTGTCCGTAGACAGCCTTCTGGAGTGCCGGAGCCGCGACAAGTGCTTCCTTCATCTTCCGGACAGACTCTGTATGCTCGTCTCTCCACTCGAATTTTCGCCCCTTTTTCAGCAACCCGTATAACGGCTCCGCGACGTGAGCGTAATGCGGGATCCATATGTGGTAGAACGCGCACGCTCCCAAGAACCTCCAAACCTCCGTGATCGAGCTACAGTCGTTCTTCATCGTGGAGATGGCTTCTACCTTAGCCGGAGATGGTTTCCGGCCGTACGGCCTGCATAGGTGTCCGACGACCATGATCTCTGATTGCCCGAAGGCCGATTTTCCCCCGAAAAAGGTGAGCCCCGCTCCCTCCAACCTCTGCAGCACCTTCTCGCAGTCATCGATGTGCGTCGCCACGAATTTCCGGCATCCGTCCGGTTCGATCGTCTCGTCCCTTTCCTCCACCGGGCATCCCTTGATCGGGACGTCGTCCAAAAACGGCATGGTGATGTGCGGGATACAATCCCTCAGCACTTTGTTCATTGCGTTCACCATGTGAGCCACCGAGTTCGTCCCTCCTTGCGGCAGGGTACACATCCGTACTAAGCCGAGAGGAGTTCGCATTGTCGTGATGTCTCTGCTCTCTACGGCAAGCTGGAACTGATCGTACCCCGAGTAGAGATCACCGACCGGGTAAATCGACCTTCTGGCGAAGGCCTCCGCGAACTCGTCTATTGTCGGTCCGATTCCTGCGTTTCGAATGGTCACCTTGTTGACCAGCTGTAGGTCTTGAATAAAGCACAGCATGCCGTCCTTCTTCGGCACGGTAAACCACCGATTCGAGTATGGGGCACTTGACGGTTCGAGGATTCCCATCTCGACCTTCTGCTTTAACAACTCCATCAGCTTCGAGATGTGAGCTCTGGGTACTGGGATCGGTTTGAGACTCCATGGCACATGCGGTATCGTGAATATCACCATCGGTTCCACGACTGTTGGGTCTACGCACCCGATCTCCTCCGGTGAGAATGTGAAAGCCTTCCCGTGCCTTCCGAGCATTCCCCGAAAACGGTTCTCTTCCGCCAGCAGTAGGAAGCCGCCCCCACCGATTTTGAGCTCGCGCAGCGTTATGTCGGTGAACGTGTGTCCTATGCGGGCCGGATTTCGTAAACTCGGGTCCGACGCAACCCCCTTTATTCTCAACTCGCTGCCCTCCGGCAAGGGAGCCGCGACTGGCCTTACCTTCCGGTCCACAGTCTTGTACCTCGTGTCCACCCGGGCCGTCCGATCCGACTCGAGCCCTCTATTGAAGTCCGCGATGACTTCGTACATCTTTTCCGAACATACCAGAATCGTTCGGTCCTCTTTAAGGACTCCTCCGACTACCTCCCGCAGCTCCCCCAAGGTATCGTTGAAAGAGACTGCCTCCATGGCTCCATTGATTTCCTCTCCGAGGTCGAGGACGCCACATGCCCGAAGTCGCTCCTCCGCCCTTCTCTTCTTCCGGCCAACAACGTCGACTATCGTACACCCTCCGTTGTCGGAGAACCAAAATTCCCTACTTATAGCACAGGTCTTCCTCGCTATCATACACTTGTGGGGTTTTCCCAGAGTGTCCGGACTATCGTGGCCCCACGCCTTGATAGCCCTCTTCAAAAATCCTCTCGGCTTTCGCCCCCGAGGGTCTCGCGGTTCCTCTCATGGTTCAGTCTCACCGTCAGGAACTGGACCAAGTGACGCCCATCCTGGCTCTTGACCCTTGCATAGGCCGAGCCGTTGTCCAGCACCTTGGTCTCCATCCGTGTTGTCGTGATGTACGGTTCTCCTAGTATAACCGGATGTGAGGACGTCTCCTGCATGAAGAAGTGCTGGTCAATCTCGACATCGCCGATCTTTACTCGTACGTTCGGGCAGGCTCCATGCAATTCTTCGGTGGCACGCGTCGCCGCCCGTATTTTCCACCCGTGCTTGGTGTTGATCAACCATTTTCCCTTCTTATAGAAATCCATGGACATCAAATTGATTTTTGAACCCTGGTCCACCAACGCCACCACCAGTTCATGAACATCTCCGATCTTCACAGGGGTCTCCGTTGTCGCTCTGGCCCAGTGTGGCCTCGAATAGTGGCTCTCCGCCAACTCGTCTTCTAGCGCCATGTCCTCTATGTGCGTCATTCGCACCTCCACCGGCTTCTCCGGTTCTATCTCTGTCGACAGCCTCTTCCTCTTCACCAAGTCTACGATGGAGTCGTGGAACTCCTTCTTGGCGATCCCGAGCACTTCCCTCAGCGATAGCTCCACCTTGCTGTCGAGGATTCGTTCTTCCAGGACCTTTCGCAGGTCAGTGGATCTTTCGATTTCTGTGCCCAGCCGGTATCCGCCCTTCTTGGGATTATCCTGGGCGTCGGTTACAACGGCCTTATTCCGTCTTTGCCCAAATCGAGTTTCATATCGCTGCGAGGGCCCGGCCCCTCCGCTTGTCCTCCACCAGAGCCTCGTAGTTTTGACAAGCGGCTTCGATGAAGCCCGTCTTTTCTTCCACCGAGTCACTCCACCCGGTTACCTCCCGGACCCGTTTTTCCACGCGGTCCACCTCTTCTTTCCTCAGCCGTGCGCCGGCGAGGCCTTCCAGCATCGTCGGCCAGAACCCGGCTTTGTTCGTCTTCGGGACCTCGCCACCTCCGACCCGAATACCAGCTGATGCCGAGTAGTGGACGGTCTCCGCGTGACGAGCCGCCGCCTCCTCCATCAACCTTTTCATACCCCCTCGCCTGACGTTTAGGTTCAGGGCCCTTCGGGTCTCGCTGGCGTGCACCCGACCGTTCCACAGGTACACCACATTGCTTCTCATCGCCTCGGCGAAGTCCCCGCAGTCCTTCCGGATGTGCCCAACCGCGTCACACCACATGCACCTGTTTTCAGCCAGAGGTCGTCGGTCACGAACCTGTTCGCCACCATCCCTCCGTGCCTGGGCGATCTGGAGATCCTTTACCATCTGCGTCAGTTCCTCCAGCGCTGCTCCCCCGGACGAGCCCTTGACCATGCCGGTTGAAGCCGACTCAGTCTCGAGCCAATCTCAGGTCTCTTCCCTTCGCGTTGGTGGTGTTGGCTCGAGCTTCTTTGCTGCGACAGAGCCCGCCCCTGTCGATCCTTTGTCAACCCATTCCCGCCGTTTGTCGAAACGGCCACAGACCGTTTTCACCACGGCCCAATCGGTCGTCAGCCCGTCATCAGTCTCCAATAGGAGGCGTACCTGCTCCTGATCCCGCTCGTCAACCGACTTAACAAACAATAGGACACGGCTTGTGTCCAGAACGGTCCGGTCAAGCACCGAGAGGAGCGCGAAGCGTTTCTCAAACTCCCGAAGGAGCACTGACGCGTTCCTTCCTTTGTCGAGGGTCTCCACCCACTCCATGAAGTCCCGCTTCGAAAGTCGAAGCGCATCTTCAAGCCCATATCTTTGGAGGAGCCGACCTTCGAACTCCTCCCATGTCCGGCTCTCGGCCCGTACCTCGAGCACCTCCATAGAGATACCCGGCATCGCCACTCGAGGGAATCCGGCTAGATGCCTCTCTTCCGGAATGTCCCTCATTACCATCTCAGCCCGGTAGGACGCCAAGTAGCTTGTGGCATCCTTCCCACTAAACCGGCCGATCGTACCGACAACCGCCTCGATAGCCCTATCAAGGGCGTTGGCGCCTTCGCGCGCACTCACTATACGGTCTACAGCCGAAGCCATGGCTTCTGCAAGGTCCGACCCCCTCATCTTCTACTCCTCTACCGCCTATTCACGTCGGGTTCACCAAATATGTCACGTTGTTATGCGCGTACGTGGAGAACAAGGCGGGACCACTAGGGTCTTGGACCGAGGAATAGGTGAGGAAAAGAGAGAGAGAGAGAGAGAACTCACGTATAGACAAAGAAGCGCACGGGGACACGTCACAACAACACAGGAGACGCGAGTTGAGAACACTAGAGTGTGTATGTAAATATAGGCATGTATTTGTATGTATGCAGATGACTCGAACGGTTACAGCCGACCAGGTCGGCGAGGTGGATGCCGACGCCTGATCACCGACGCACACAGGAGAGCAAGATGGAGATTCTGCCGGAAGCACACGAGCGTTCCACGGAGCAGAATCAGCCTCCTGGGAACCTACGCAAAAGAAAGCTATGGAGAACGATAGAGAAGAAGAGCTCGGTCCCAGTCCGACAACACTTTCTCCCCCCCCCCCCTCTCGCGCCCTGTCTCCCTCTCTTGTATAGCTCAAGGAGGGAGGCCGTTTCACCCGTTTACATCACATTAATTCTCTGTCCTTTCGGACAGAGATACTCCTTGATTTCCCTTATAGAATATTGTTACCTAGGATTTAACCTTTGTGCCTACCTATCTACTATACGACAAGGGACGTGCCCACGTGTAAGGGCCGGTTCACACACACTATACACGGTTTGCGCCTGGGGACGGTTTCCTTCACGACAACGTATCTTTGTCGTATTTTCGCTACACCGACGATGCTTGCCGATTGAGTAGGTTGTATTCACACTAGTCCATGGTATGTGCTCTTGAGTGGCACAACAAGCATTGTGTCCACTTGGTGCCATCTCGGGTAGAATGGCCACGGTTAAGGCCCATTTTACACTGAACGGCCTGACGGAACCGGAGGTCCTCCATAGTCTCTCTCTATATTAACTTTACCCCTCTTTTATCTTTACCTAATTCTCATCATACCCTTACCTATTTTCAACTCTACCCCTTCCCTAACTTTTCAATATTTTCACTATACCCTCCCACTTACTTTTCCTTATCTTTAACTCTAGTCCTCACATTTTAACTTTTAACATCCTCCCCTAATTCAGTTTCTCCTATTTTCCAATTCTACCCCTCATGTTACGGGCATGACCATATAATATCCCGTGGTGAGAATTGTCGTAGTATTCTATACACGTGGATAAGTGTGAGGGTTAAACAAAGAGTCTAAAGAAGGGGAGGATTACTTTTAATCCTCGGGATTGAGACAACCCATAAGGCCAAGTGTGAACATGGCTGGGGGCCTTGAGAATTACTATAAATAAGAGGCCTAGCTACCCTCATTTCAGCATGCATGGACTACGTCGAGACTCTGTCCGTGAGTGGAACGACTCTTGTAGCAAGCGCGCTATCATCCAGGTACGACTCGACGCCAAGGCGGTGGTATGGGACGCCGATCGAGGCTCGAGTCCGTCTCGATCCCTTCGCTCGGGGGTGGTCGGGTGGATCGGCACCCTTCTTTCTCTCTTTTCTCTCTATTCTTTCTAGATCTATCATTGATATATCCTTATTTTATGCTTACTTTAGTACCTAATCTCTAATATTTGGTATCAGAGCCTATGTACTAACGTTTCTTTTGGTTTTCTTTTTGTCTTCGCGTGGGGTGGCGATTGATCGTTGTGCGGTCGCCTTCATGCAGACAAGGATTAGCGAAAGAACTTCGGTAAATTTTCCTTAATTTTTTTTATCTAATTTTTCTTCTCCCTTCTATACATGTGTATACTTAATATGTAGTTTTTTTTTTCATATATTCAATGATGTTGACGTGGTATTTAATTGGTTATCTTAAACGTTTACATATGTCCACGAGGTCAATACCTCGTTTGACATATAAATCATATGTGATGAGTGTCGTATGCGTACGAGGTTACTACCTCAATTGCGTATTACGTTCACGAACATATGTTACGTTCGCGTACGAGGTCAATACCTCGATTCGTTCGAAATGATATGCGTTGGATTTACTATGCGTAAGAGGTCAATACCTCAATTGCGAATTACGCTTAACCTTATTTTCGGATGTTTCGTGTGCGTAGAGGTATATGCCTCGATTACGTATCCCGAATACATCATTGTTGGCTATATAAAAAAAAACGATTCATTTAGTATACGCATATGTGGTCACTTATATACGTCTATGATCGTATATATGTGATATATTGACATATGTGTATATTTTAGATTACGTGATTTATATCAAATGTTTTCCTAATTGGGGAGAGGATTTTGGTGGCCGTCCTCACATTTTTGTGAGAATGGCGTTGTCACCATCCCTTTTATCAACAATTTTTATTGTTGAAATTCCCGTTGGTCACTTTGATCTTTCGTTACGTAACGAACCTCGTATAGCCAAAATGATGTTGAATACGTCGGGCTTGATCCACATCAAGTAGGGTCGCTCTAATGACACACGTATCCAACATCTCCCCTCGTTACATGGATACGATGCCACCATGAGCTCGTTCTTACGAGTGGCATTCGTAATGACGTGACCATGTGATGGGCCACATGAGCCTACGAAGACACAAGGGCTCATTCGGCTTGACCATTAGGTTACACTTTGGCATATGCCATCGTAATTACGAGGCTTGAGGTTAGGTAGCGTACAACCATAGTGGGTAATAAATGAGGGAGAAATAAGGCCACTTGACCTATATGTTTCTTTTAAACAAAAACATATAGGGGCAAATGCCTCGCATATCTCGAATACGCCTCAAACATTAAACATTCAAGACGCGCAATCTACTTGGTTGGCTCAAGTGTTTAATGTATTTGTCCTCGAGGTCTCGAGTTCAAATATGACCAACACCATACAACATCGTTGATACATATGACTATAATACATGTTTAGACTTTAGGTCTAAGTGCACTTCGGGGTCCTCGTAATAGGACTTAAAGAGCCGAAACCACATATGTGGGCACAGAAACATAGTTATTGTTAACATTTTTTTCGTGTATAAACTATTCATGACGCGAACATACATGGTTGAGCCTCGGGGAGCCGCCATGAAAAAAATCGATATAGAGATCAGGGAAAGGCATTCATTTGTCACCCCCATGGTTTTTAAAACACCTCTGTGTTACCATAGTAACCTGATCTTGAACCTCATCTCATACGTCTAGAGGGGTATTGACGTGAGATCATGATATCGATTAATGTTTGCCCATGATATGTTTACACCACGACAAGATGTTATGACTATTTGTCTGACCTTATCTTATTTCTTTGCCAGAAATAATCATTCAATGGCTCAGAATAACGACCCGATGCCCTCCGCTCAAGCGGAAAGACCTCAAGGAAATCCTCCTGGGACAATGTCCATTGAGGCGTATATTTTACAAGTACAACATTTCCTTAGTTCAACCGCGCAGCAGTTGACCGAATTTCGGCAATCTCAAAGTGCTCTCGAGGCACGAGTCATTAGTCTCCAAAATGAGATTAATAGACTTGATGAGCGTCAGGGTGAACCATCATTTGTCGTAAAGCCATTTACGGGAGATAAAAAGGAAAGAACCGAAGAAGCAATCTGCACGTGGCTGGGCCGATGGGAGTCTCATTTTGAGCTCTATCCCACGCCAGATAGTACGAAGATTGCATATGTCGGCCGAGAACTAGGGGGTAAGGTCGCCGCTTGGTGGCGTGGGCTCCGAACTTTGGGGAGATTGCCCGAGACCTGGACAGACTTTGTCACAGTTTTCAAGGGTCAATTTCTACAACCTCCCTCTCGAACCGAGGCAGCACAAGCTTTAATGAACCTCTCTAGCAGGAAGTTTACCTCGCTAGAAGACTATGTCCACCATGCTAGAACCCAAATCCAAAAATCAAGTCTAGAAGGGGACAATTGGTTAATAGCTTGTTTTGTCAATGGCATCCCCAATTCGGACTATCACTGGATAGTGCACGATAAGGATCCAAAATCCTTCAAAGAGGCCGTTGAGATAGTTCTTCGCTATCAACGCACTTAGAAGAAGGACCATAACAAACCCAACGAAGCGCCCGGGACTAAGCAGTCGCAATTCGCTGGGAAACGCAAGACACCCAACGAATTCATGGATCGCGATTATAAGCGACAACATCCTTTTTGCGTATTCTGCAAAAAGAAGGGTCATACAAAAGAGCAATGTCGTAAGCTCCAACGAAAAGAGCACGACGCCAAACCTAAAGCTACAGACCATAAAGGTCAGATTCCTAATGTCCTTCAGGTCTATACACATCATTTGAGTAATTGTCAATGTTCTTTCCCTCATTATGTATTGGGTCCCAATGATTTACTACGTGCAAACGGGTATATCAATGGATCTCCCGTACAATTTTTATTTGATTCGGGAAGCTCACACAATTTTGTTAATGATCGTTTGGTACAGATATGGGGAATCCAACCCACCGTAAGTGATCACACCTACACGGTGCACTTGGCTGATGGAAGAGTACAACACATCAACGGGGCGATTCATTCTTTAGGAATTTCTATTGATACCTATATAGAGGAAGTAGACTTCCATGTAATGAATCTTAGTACCACCGATATAATACTGGGTTATCCCTGGTTTTATAATAAAAGCTCTTCTTTATTTATTGATTGGGTTCGCCATTCCATTTCTTTTGTACTCAACGATTGTACGCATTTTATTCAATGTGTAAAAAAACAATCCCTCTCGATTGTTTCCTCGTGTCCATCAATATCCGAGTTGTCTTGTTCTACGTTATTTTATTGTGTACTTGATCCGGACATTCACGTTTACAATATCGATAATGTCTCGGGTCAATTAACATATTTTGAACAAAAACAACTTGATGAAATCGTAAACGATTTTCGTGATGTTTTTCCGAGTGAACTACCCGATGGTTTACCTCCTAAACGTAATATAGACCATCGTATAGATATTGTACCTGGTGTTGCACCCATTAGTATACCTCCGTATCGCCTAAGTCGATCTGAAGAGGATGAGGTAGCTAAGCAACTTAAGGACTATTTACGAATGGATTATATACGTTATAGTAAATCTCCATGGGGTGCACCAGTTCTCTTGGTTAAAAAGAAAGAGGGCACATGGCGTATGTGTATTAATTACCGACGCTTGAATAAAGTGACGATCAAGAATTCGTACCCATTGCCCCGGGCTGACGATCTAATTGACCGTCTCCAGGGAGCTCGGTATTTTACGAAACTTGATCTCCGTACTGGCTACCATCAAATACGAATAAGTGAGGACGATGTTCCTAAAACAGCATTTCGTACGCGCTACGGCCATTATGAGTTTTTGGTTATGCCTTTTGGTTTGACCAATGCTCCGGCTACATTTCAACAAGAAATGAATGACATTTTCCGAGAACAACTTGGAAAATTTGTCGTTATCTTCTTAGATGATATTTTAGTTTATAGCCGTACATTACAAGAACATGCTAGACATGTCCGCTTTGTTTTACAAATATTGCGTGACAAACAATTTTACGCGAAGATCTCAAAATGTGAGTTCTTCAAGAAATCAATTACTTATCTTGGACATCTCATAACCGAACGAGGAGTTGAAATTGATCCTTCTCGCATCGAGAAAATCAAGCTTTGGCCCACTCTTCGGAATATTCGAGAAGTTCGATCATTCCTTGGTTTTGTCGGATTTTTGCGAAAATCTCTTCGTAATTACTCACAATTGACGACGCCGTTTACTGATCTTCTAAAAGGTCAAAACGCATTGTCGTGCCTTTCGGCTCCGGATCGTTGCGTGAGTCGGGTGGGAACCGCTGGGGTTTTGGACTAGGAAGAGGAGAGTTTTAAGGCTAATAAGAATATAAATATGTTGTAAGAAAGAGTTATAGCAAACTCGTGAATCCCACGAGTGTATTGTATTAGATTAATCAATATGAATATAAGAATATAAACTTCGGTTGAAAGAGAATGATGTAGAATTCTCGTGAATCCCACGAGTATAGTTTATTAATTGGTGTTTTTTAGAAACATATCTAGTTTCCAAATATTTTTCACACACAATTACATTGTGCTCCCCATCCTTATGTAGTGATGAGGAAGTCTTAGTAATCCATGCTTTTTCTCTAACTATAGACCCCATGCTTTTCCTATAGATAGACTATATGCTTTATCTAAAGTGATCATGCTTTTTTCTAACTTGTGCGTTTTTTATCATGCACGCTAGATGTGTATGTGTAGCTTTTTCTTTTGTTATGCGTTTTTCTAATGTTTATCCTAGCGTGAATTTACCTTTCTATGTGGGACATCTATGCTTTAACACTAATGAAATGCTAGTGTAATGGTAAGACATTACATTATTAACATGGAGGTGCAAGGTTTGAATCTTGCCCTATGCATGTTCCATTTATTTTGCTATTTTCTTCTATTTCTTCATTTTTTATTGAATCTAATACTATATACGTTTTTCACGTAGTGTACAAAATACACTACGACACTCACCCCCTCCAAACCCGCACATCCTCCGGTATGTGCCGAAGTTGTTGGTGTTTGTTAGTCTCCTCCGTCCGGTCTCTACCCGATTGGTTTCGTTGCCGGCTCGTAGTACCCTCGACTTCTCTTGTTATGTTGACTTTGTCTCTCCATTTGGAGCACATCCATTCTTTCCACCCGAACCATTGTCAACATCCGATCCACCATAGTCTTCGTTCGCTTTTTGCATGGCCCGCTTGGTCCTTGTCATCCACGGTAGTATCTTTTCTTGCCCTCTTTCTTTTCTTCATCAATCTCGACTTCTTTTCGGATTTTCGGTTTAGTCGGATTAGCTTACTTCCGATTCGGTCTCGTCGGATCGTCTTTCGTTTAGTTCGGCTTCCTTTCCGATTTGTATTCGGTCGATCCGGACTCGGTTGATCGGTTTTTACCGATTCAGTGCTCTTTCGGGTCGGTTTCTTTTCTTTTCTTTTCGTCCGGATTTGCTTTCTTTTCTTCGTTTTCACCTGCCTTGTCCGGTTCGACTTTCGGCACTTCTTTCCATTGTTCGCTACGTAGGTCCTCCGATATGTGCTCGTTGTTCGGTCCTCGTGTGGTTGTAATGCATGCTTCTTTTCTCGCCGTAGCGCGTGCTTCTTTATTCGCCATAACACGCGTTTCTTTATTCGCCGTAGAGCGTGCTCTGTATTACGCGCTTCTCCCGTCGTAGACCCGACCTCCGCATTGTCGCACTTTCTTTTAGATTGGAATTTCGGATGGATCATTTTCCATCCGAACCGACTTCCGACTTTACCTTCCTCGCCGCCATCTCCCGTCTCTCCGGTCTCACGTTGGTTCTCGGACACAACTGCCGAAGTCTCTAGATATTGTTGGCATGAATCCTCGGTATTACCTTCTTTCGTAGTTTCACCCTTAGCATTCTTCTCGGCTATCTCTTCATCGTATTCGTCGGCTTCGACATTCGTTTTCTCTCCGCCACCTTCCGTCTCTTCGGTCTCACGTTGCCTTTCGATCGCAACCGCCGGAGTCTCTGGAATCAGTGGTGGGGAAGTCTCGATATGGCAATCCGCCATTGATTCGTCCATAGCCACCTCCGATTCGATTTCGTCTTTTGTGGCTACCTCCTTAATCACATCCACTTCACACTCTTTATCTGCATCAATTATGCAAACATCTATTATACTTACCCCTTTTTGACCCGATGTCTCGGGCACTTGTATCCCGAAATTTCCTTCTACACTTGAATTATCGGCCTTATCCTTCGCCATCGTTCTTTCACAAGACGAGTGGGTGTCTTGTTCCACTCTTTCTCCCGTGGTACCATCATGTTGTATTTCGGCCTTCATATTGGCTTCATCGTTTTTCCTCAATCGACCATCCTTCATGGGCCATGTCGTTGTTGACGAGATTCTCAGCTTCCTTTCATCATGTCTTCGGCATACCCTTTCGACTTTGGCCCAATCCTCGGTAAGGCCGTTCGCACCGTCATCATCTTCGAGTTCGATCCCAATGTCCATCCTTTCTTTCCGATCGATCTATCTTACGAACATTAAGACTTTATCTTCTCCCACCAATCTTCGTTCCCGCTCCGAGAGTCGAGCAAAACGATGCTCGAACTCTAGGAACGCTTGCGTTGCACTTCGGTGAATCTTCTCCGACGCCACCCATTCGTCGAATTCTCGTCGATCTCGTCCCGTCCATCTCTCATAGTCATATGCCTCCCGTAAAGCTTCTTCAAAGGACTCCCATGTCGAGTTTTGTTGTTGTATCTTGTGGATTCTCTCTTGTAGTTCGTCCGAGGCCACCCGACTAAAGGATCACTTGCAATCCTTCCGGTATCCGATATTGCATCATCTCCGCCTTATATTCACGTAGGTAGCGTGACACACCCTTACCGTTGAATTGTCCGTTTCGTTGTACGAGCCGCTTTACTACCGCCGTGATCTCCGACATCGCTCGTTGTTCTTGTAGCATCCGTTCGAACATCATCATCATCATGTTCATCGCCTCTTGTTTATTCTCCATCCCCTTGCCACCCGTCTTCACGTCGGGTTCACCAACTGTGTCGTGCCTTTCGGCTCCGGATCGTTGCGTGAGTCGGGTGGGAACCGCTGGGGTTTTGGACTAGGAAGAGGAGAGTTTTAAGGCTAATAAGAATATAAATATGTTGTAAGAAAGAGTTATAGCAAACTCGTGAATCCCACGAGTGTATTGTATTAGATTAATCAATATGAATATAAGAATATAAACTTCGGTTGAAAGAGAATGATGTAGAATTCTCGTGAATCCCACGAGTATAGTTTATTAATTGGTGTTTTTTAGAAACATATCTAGTTTCCAAATATTTTTCACACACAATTACATTGTGCTCCCCATCCTTATGTAGTGATGAGGAAGTCTTAGTAATCCATGCTTTTTCTCTAACTATAGACCCCATGCTTTTCCTATAGATAGACTATATGCTTTATCTAAAGTGATCATGCTTTTTTCTAACTTGTGCGTTTTTTATCATGCACGCTAGATGTGTATGTGTAGCTTTTTCTTTTGTTATGCGTTTTTCTAATGTTTATCCTAGCGTGAATTTACCTTTCTATGTGGGACATCTATGCTTTAACACTAATGAAATGCTAGTGTAATGGTAAGACATTACATTATTAACATGGAGGTGCAAGGTTTGAATCTTGCCCTATGCATGTTCCATTTATTTTGCTATTTTCTTCTATTTCTTCATTTTTTATTGAATCTAATACTATATACGTTTTTCACGTAGTGTACAAAATACACTACGACAACGTAAGTCTACAAAACCTATTGTGTGGAATGCTACACTAGACCTCGCCTTTAAGGAACTCAAGGACTTGGTATGCAAGGCTCCTTCACTTCTTTTACCCGATCCTTCAAAACCTTTTGAGGTTGAAACCGACGCAAGCGATTATGCTATAGGTGCTGTCTTGTATCAAGATGGTAAACCAATAGCATTCGAGAGTAAGAAACTTGATTCTGCTCAATGTCGGTATACCGTTCAAGAAAAGGAATTATTTGCGGTTATACATGCGCTCAAAACATGGCGCCATTATCTTTATGGAAATCGCTTTGTGGTAACTACGGACCACGAGTCCTTGAAATATTTTTGTGACCAACAAGACCTGAAAGGTCGTAAGGCACGATGGGCTGATCTCATCCAGGACTTTGATTTTTCCATACGATATCGTAAAGGTTCCATGAATACTGTCGCTGATGCACTAAGTCGCATCCGTGAAGTTAACATGCTTAGCTTCACTGAAATAACATCAGATCTTTATGATCACCTTCGAGGAAAGTATCCTGATGAAAATTATTTTGCAAAATACTGGGCAAGAGTCGAGTCTGGAACAGACACCACCACACCCTCGAAGGAATACTTCCACATTGCTAACGGTCTGCTCTACCGTAATGGGAAGGTTTGTGTTCCAGATTTGCCTGAGGTCAAAAAGAGAATTCTTTTTGAATGCCATGATGCACCCTCAGTAGGGCACCCTGGAATACATCGTACACTCGTTCTCATCTCCACTCAATTTTATTGGCCTAAGATGCGTCCTGACATACATAGCTATGTGACTAAATGTCACCAATGTCAGGTTAACAAAGCCGAGCGACTTAAAGCCGCAGGACTTTTACATCCCTTGGACATTCCCAATAATAAGTGGGAAAGTATATCCATGGATTTTATTGTTAGCCTTCCTCGCACCCAAAAAGGTCATGATGCCATATGGGTTGTGGTTGACAGACTAACTAAAATGGCCAGATTTATTGCTACTAAAACCACGGTAACAGCTCCTGAATTGGCTTACCAATTCGTTGATGAGTTATTTCGTTTTTACGGGTTACCGATGGATATCGTGAGTGACCGAGATCCAAAGTTTACTAGTGACTTCTGGACGCAAGTCTTTAAGAAGTTAGAAACTACGTTGAGCATGAGCTCCACGGATCATCCTCAATCCGATGGACAGACAGAACGAGTAAATCAAATTATTGAGGACATGCTTCGAGCATACGTTGGTGCAAAACCAACAAAATGGGAACGTTATCTCCCAATTTTGGAGTTTGCTTATAACAGCTCCAAGCATACGTCGACGGGATATAGTCCTTTTATGTTGATGTATGGATTTCAGCCACGAGCCCCGATTGATGTTAATATACATCATGATGAGTTGCGAAGTACGCAAAACTTTCTTCGGGATATGCAAGATATGTTGCATATTGCACGGGATAATATAAAAACAGCTCAAGATAGAGCGCGTTTTTATGCCGATCATCATAGGCAACCTCGTGTATTCAGCCCTGGACAGAAGGTATTTTTACGTGTACCTCACAATTCTAAGACATTGTCTACGGGTAAGTGCGCTAAGTTAGCCCCACGGTTTTGTGGACCTTTTACAGTCCTCAAACGCATTGGATCATCAGCCTATCGTCTCGCTCTTCCCGATGGTGTTGGAATCCATCCAGTCTTTCATGTAAGTCGTCTAAAAGAACTTCTAGGTTCTGGCGACAATACAGTTACAACTGAAACTCTGGTTACTTCTGAAGATTTATCTTCTAAACCACATGTACCAGAAAGAATTCTCGATGTTAAAACAAAAAAATTACGTGCTAAGGAAATCCGAGAATTTAAAATAAAATGGATGGATAAATCAATCAAAGATGCCACATGGGAACGCGAAACGACTCTAAGAACTAACTTCCCTAACTTTCCATTGCAAGAGTGCAATGTTTTAAAGAGGGGGAGTATGTTACGGGCATGACCATATAATATCCCGTGGTGAGAATTGTCGTAGTATTCTATACACGTGGATAAGTGTGAGGGTTAAACAAAGAGTCTAAAGAAGGGGAGGATTACTTTTAATCCTCGGGATTGAGACAACCCATGAGGCCAAGTGTGAACATGGCTGGGGGCCTTGAGAATTACTATAAATAAGAGGCCTAACTACCCTCATTTCAGCATGCATGGACTACGTCGAGACTCTGTCCGTGAGTGGAACGACTCTTGTAGCAAGCGCGCTATCATCCAGGTACGACTCGACGCCAAGGCGGTGGTATGGGACGCCGATCGAGGCTCGAGTCCGTCTCGATCCCTTCGCTCGGGGGTGGTCGGGTGGATCGGCACCCTTCTTTCTCTCTTTTCTCTCTATTCTTTCTAGATCTATCATTGATATATCCTTATTTTATGCTTACTTTAGTACCTAATCTCTAATACCTCACCTCTTAATTTTTAGCCTCTTCCCCTCATTCTCTTTTTTTCTATTTTCTAATCCTACCCCTTCCCTCACCTTTTATTGTTTCCAAATTTTATTTTTTTCTAACCATCACCTCCCCCCTATTTTTTCCTAATCTAATCTTCTACCCCTCCCTTTACTTTTTCATTGCCACTCTAACTTTACCCCTACCTTTCCCTAACTCACGCCAAGTACATGAAATGATTTGGGTGCGCTTGAATCGTTCTTGGTGATCATTTCACTTCATTCCCACTTTGTCAATTTACTCTACCCCTATCTTGTTTACTAATTTCAATCTACCCCTTTCCCCCTTCCTTTTTTCTAGAATTACATTCATACCCCTCTCTCTTTTAGTAATTTTCTTGTACCCCTCCCCCTTTCATTCTTCTTAATCTCACTCTACCCTTTCCTCCTCCACTTTAATTTCCAATCTACCCTCCAATTCTTCCTACCCCCTCCTTTTTTCAAAGATCTCCATACAATCTAATATACTTCACAATCCCTAACTCCCACCTCACACACTTCCCTCTCTCTTTCTCTCTCACACTCCCCTACATGTTTTTCAAATAAGCCCATAAAATCTTCTATCCCACACCAAATATATCAAACCCCATATCTCCTACATCATCAAATTTGAACACACACACTCTCTCTCTCTCTCTCTCACACACACACACATCCCTTATCTTCCCTATATAAACCCCTCCAGTTCTATATGGTCATCTGCACTGATGAGCTCCTTAAGAGCAAAACTAGTTTGCCACATCGACCATTTCTTTGTATTACTTTTTAAGTTTCTTAATATGAATTAGTTTTTAGTCTATTTCTCTCTCTCTAAACTTTCTACATCTCTCTCTCTCTCTCACTATAATTCTCACTCTTAATCTCACATTCACCCACCGATTGTATACCGTTCGCACTCCTTGTATTGACCTCACGGTCTAGAACTCACACTTTTAATTATTTTCGGTTTTTTTATTACATCACTTAGTACTAACAGTACTCGTGTTTTTTTGGCCAAAAACAGTACTTTTTTGGTACACCATAGCGTGCTTCAACCTCGTAACCATTTTAGAACGGCCAGAACGGTTTTGGAATGGGTCGGAACGGTCAAAATAGTCGGGGCGATCTGTAGTGCACGGACCAATATGTACGAACGTTAGGAGCATGCAACTGAACGCTAGTCAGAGGCCCTAGGGTCCTACCTCAAGTTCATGTATCTTTGTCGTATTTTCGCTACACCGACGATGCTTGCCGATTGAGTAGGTTTTATTCACACCAGTCCATGGTATGTGCTCTTGAGTGGCACAACAAGCATTGTGTCCACTTGGTGCCGTCTCGGTTAAGGCACATTTTACACTGAACGGCTTGACGGAACCGGAGGTTCTCCTCTTTAGGTAGTGCTTATTGAAGGGTTCCCATCGCCATGTGATTACTGTTCTAGGCCCATTCCACGTCGAGCACCTGGTCCTCTTAGGCAATGCTTATTGAAGGGTTCCCATCACCATATGATTACTGTTCTAGAATCGGATGATAAATTGTGGCATTGTTCAATGTGCTTCCTCGTAGATTGGCAACGGTTAAGGCACATTTTACACTTAACGGCTTGACAGAACCGGAGGTCCTCCTCTTTAGGCAGTGCTTATTGAAGGGTTCCCATCGCCATATGATTACTATTCTAGGCCCACTCCATGTCGAGCACCTGGTCCTCGTAGGCAATGCTTATTGAAGGGTTCCCATCGCCATATGATTACTGTTCTAGAATCGGATGATAAATTGCGGCATTGTTCAATGTGCTTCCTCTTAGATTGGCCACGGTTAAGGCACATTTTACACTTAACAGCTTGACGAAACCGGAGGTCCTCCTCTTTAGGCAGTGCTTATTGAAGGGTTCCCATCGCCATATGATTACTATTCTAGGCCCACTCCACGTCGAGCACCTGGTCCTCGTAGGCAATGCTTATTGAAGGGTTCCCATCGCCATATGATTACTGTTCTAGAATTGGATGATAAATTGTGGCACTGTTCAATGTGCTTCCTCGTAGGTGGTATAAAACCTTCCAACTAACACTCTTTGTGCCACTTGCCGATGGAACAAATCGAGGAACTTGTCTCACAGGTCAGTGAATGTGGCGAAACTCCCTTAGGTTTGTTGTGCATGCCATCTCATAGTTGCTCCTTCCAACGATAGCCCAAACTCCGCAATTTTTTATCACTCTACTTCAGCTTCCATCAGCTGCTAGGAGACATGGTTGGCCTCCCACATCTGTAGGAATGTGCGGGCATGTGCCTCCGAGTCTGGCTCGTCCTAGTACTTTGGGTATGGGTACTACATGGTATCTTCTTCTTCAGCACGTTCTAGTGCCTGTATGAGTTCTTGTGCTAGTGGTGTCGGCACTCGATTGTCTTCCTCTGCTAGTGATTTTTTGGGAATAACTTCTTCCAGCGCCACCGGATTGATTTCCTCTGCCGGTGGTGCTAGCACCGGAATTACTTGTTCTACCAGGGGTGTTGGTGTCGTATTTTTCGACTCCGGTGTTGGTGTGTGGTCAGACCCGTCTTCCTCCGGCTCTTTCGGAGTATCATGACTAGATCTATAATTCAAGTGGATGCTCCGCTCGTCGTTGTGCAATCCCGACTCAATTGCTAAACATGCTTCCGAATCTCCTAATCTACCAAGGGTGTTGGTGTCGTATTTTTCGACTCTGGTGTTGGTGTGTGCTCAGACCCGTCTTCCTCCACCTCTTTCGGAGTATCATGACTAGATCTATAATTTGAGTAGATGCTCCATGTTATTTCTTAGGGCCGGACAATGGCCTAACACAGGGTGTCTACGGAAGACACTTCACCAAAGGGGTGTTACGGCGAGATAACTTAAGACACAATGATTACTTAGACTTTAATTGGTTACTTAGCAATATGGCAATAGACTTGATACACGCGTATGATAGAACAATTAGCACAAAACGTTAATCAACACTTAAAGATAAAACAAGAAGCTCTATTAATTATCTGTCAAAGTTTTACATTGTAACCGGGCCTTTATATAGGTCACCGGTGCTGAGTACAAAACGGTGCCAACTGGCACCTGTTTGGAACCGGTCCGGATCCGGATCGGCCTACCGATTCCGGTCCGTCCGTACACGTCTCATAAACTACTCAATTATAATAGATTCTGAATAAACAATTCCTTTCACATTCTGGTCTTTAAGTCCTTTGCCGGCCGGGTAACACATGGCACGCCCATGGGACAGTACCTTGTACGTCGAATACCACTATCCGTCCCCATACAATCTGAACTCCTTATATAGGTAGCTGGCAAGGGTAGCAAATGGTGCAGCTCTAGATCGGTATATCTGTCCGAATCCGTCATTACTTATAATATTCCTAATTATCAATTATCCGGGAATTCGGTTCACAACTCTAGTTCATACTCTCCTCTAGGCAACATGGACTACAAGATGCCCCAATACCTGCTCGGGCATGGTTACTCGAGTTACATTCAGGGAGAAAACGAGGTATCGCTAGAGTTGGCACACAAGGATTTTCCGGTCTAGGTGTAGGAGACAAGTAGAGTTCTGTACTACCTTGCGACTTGTGTGCAAGACTAGATGTTGGGCTATATTCGAGATGCAAAAATGTCGAACGCGTCATGGGAAAATCTGAAGAAGATTTGCGCAGCAAGTACGATGGCCCTAAAGTTCCAGCTTTGCCAAGAGCTCAATAATATGCCGAAAGAGGCCTTGCAAAATCTGAAGAGGATTTTCGCCGCAAATACCACGACCCGTAAGTTGTAGCTTCAAGAGGAGCTTAAAAATATCTATCAGAAGGATGTGATGGTGACTGACTACACTACGAAGATCAAGGAAATCTGCGATGACTTACGATCCATCAATGTGATGATGGATGAAGAAGAAATGGTGCAGATGAGCCTAGGTGTTGTAACACGGAGGTATGTGCCAATCGAAATGGTGATCTGCACAAGAGAGAAGTTGTTGTCCTTCTTTGACTTACAATCGATGCTCTGAGTCAAAGAGAACCACGTAGGTGCATCGAGGAGTATGCATGTTGACGGCTAGACATTGTATATTGAGGCTGATCAACCCCGTGGTCATGGGGGATGAGGTGGATCGACACGATAAATGGTGGACGAAATGAGTAGAGGCAGAATAGGAGACAAGAAAGTAGTCAAGGAACCTCCACGAGCAGGGGGAATCAAGCTGGTGCCAAAAGCTAGAAAGGTAAGTCGATGAACTGCTGGTATTGTGGCAAAAAAGGCCACAGGGAAAGAGAGTGTTGAAAGAAGAAGGTTGATTTGGACAGAACTGAATTAGGTCGAGCCCAGTAAGGAAATCAACACAGATCACACTACGTGGAAAATCCAGGGCGTGCCAAAAACGACCTTGTGTTCGTGATGAAGCATAAGGACAACTTGATGAAGGCAAGCACCTCGAAACTGAAGGAGGTGTGGTATGTCAACTTCAAAGCTTCTAATCATATGACAAACCATGAGGAATGGTTCTTGAGTCTTGAGAAACCAAAGCAACCGGGATATGTCGAAACCAGTGACAACTTTATTCACCCCATCGAGCTAATTGGAAATGTCCCTCTAAGACACGTTGGCAAGAGAGGATGTACTAGGAATATTCTGCATGTGTTGACAATCACCAAGAATTTTGTTCGCATAAAAGGCCAACTCCTTCCAATTTCTATTCCAAGTGTGAACACATCCTTGAGCTACGGCTTGAGTATATAAGCTCAACCCTAACATTGTAGCCAAGAGCTTCTTGTATCTTGAGTCTCTGAGAGTGTAAGAGTTACATAATAATGAGAGCTTCCATTAGAGCTTCAAATTGTATCTATGTTCCCATCTATTTCTTCTGGCATATTCTCTATGTTTTTTCCTGTGCAAATAATCTACAGGTCCTCACATACTTCCACATACATATCGAACATATAACCTTCAAATTTAATGTCAATCGGACAGATTGTCGACTAGGCATGTAGGTACAGTTCAATCATCACACGTGGGTGCAGAGAAGGGAGGATGTTTATCCTCCATATCAATGATGTTGGCGCCATGATGTATGTGAAAGGATAGAAGGTCAAATTGGATATCAACTTTTGGCACAAGCAGATCTACCACATCAACTTCCCAAGGCTTCAAGACATGCAGAACAAGCAGACAGTTTTCTGCTTGTCAAAATTTAGTGGTTGGAAGGGTCAAGTTTGTGAAGCATGCCAACTTGGGAAGCAACACTAACTTCCTTTCCCCAACGAATGAAATTGGAGGCGAAATAACCTCGATCTCATCCATTCAAATGTATGGGAATCGACACAAAACGTGAGCATTGGCGGGAGCCGATATTTTGTCTCCTTCATCGATGACTTCACACAACACACATGGGTGTTTCTCATAGAAAAGAACAACAAAGTCTTCTTGTGTTTCCTGAAGCTGAAGAGCCTGATTGAAAGGCAGACAGAGAGGAAAATCAAGTGCCTAAGGTCCGATGGCGGAAAAGAATACTTTTTCGGCCAGTTCACAGGCTATCCGAAGATGGAAGGAATTTAGAGAGAATTCTCCTATAGATACATGTTGTCACGGGTATCCGTTCGTAGTGTCAGATTGGGTAGGACCACACGGGTCTTGAACTAGGGAGTTGAAGGGTGAAGGTCTTGTGCTTTATGAGCTTTAGCCCGTCAGCTTCCACTAGATCGGCCTTCTGTCCAATTCGACTTTCGATCGAATCAACTTGCGGTCAGATAGGAACCTTCTATCCGAATTGGCCTCCGGCCAGAGTGGCTTTTAGTCAAATCTGAAGCTTCCGCATGGATCAGCTTTCGCCCGAATTAGCCTTCAGTCAAGATCACGTTCGGGACAGATTTGATCGACAAAGATAGGGTTTCCAACTAACGAACACTCTGATATCAACATGACAATTAGCTGTGATTAAGGACTCAACTCAAATAGGTCAAAATCTTGAGAGGAATATACACAAAATATATATATTACAAATGCCTTTAATACAAATTGACTTACATGCCACAAATCCGGTGGCTTTTACAAATAAATCAACCTTTTACAACAAGTTAAGAAATGGGAACCAGCAAATGTGAGTCAAGTGGGCCATGGGGACGACAACATCCATCGTTGGTCATGCCCCGAAGACAGTGGAGTGTTCACATGCGACTTCACCTTCCCTTCTCGAACCGGCCGCCACACGAAACACTCTCCATAAAGTAGAGGAGACCAAACCACCGAGTGCTGCCATTGCAATGTCAAAGAGCTGCCGTTGTAGAAAATGCCCAAACCAAATTCCTAACTCTCACACGAAGAAGAAGAGAGTGGAAGAACAAAACCCTAAACTCCCACGAGAAAAACCAAAACCCTAAGAGGAGGAAGCACTAACAAATAGGGAGAGGAAGAAGAAAAGACTCAAACCTAATGGTACAACCTCCTAACACCAAAATGGGTGACCTCCCAATCCCTAAAGAAAGAGAAGAAAGAGAAACTGATTTAGTTCTCTCCACTTCGACTTTCTCATCAATTGTCCCCTCCACTCTCCCCCTCAAGTTCGGCAAGTGGAGATGTTATAGATGAAGCACACTTGAGAATTGTCAGAACTTGTCAAGTCTGAGAGGTTTGATGAAGACGTCGGCGATCTACCGATACGTTAGAACATACACTAGTTCCAGTTCCCAAGAGAGAACTCGCTTGCGCATGAAATGACAATGCACTTCCATGTGCTTCGTCTGCTCATGGAAGACATCTTTCTTCGCTAATTGGATATTGTTGAGGTTTTCACATTAGATCGTAGTCAGATCGGCAACCTCCACTCGTAGATCCTTTAGTAGCCACTTGAGCCATATGGCTTCGCACGTTGCGACGGTCACTCCTCTGTACTCGGTCTCGATGCCCAATAGTGCTACCCTTGGCAGCATCTTGCTGCATCAAGCAAATGTTTCACTCCCCAAGGAGAAAGCATATCCTGATATTGATCAGTGATCGCCTACGCTTATGGCCCAATCAACGTCTATGTATCCCACGATCCTTTGTGCCACTCACATAACACAATATCTTATGCGCACAGTAAAGGTGATCGGTCATCGGCTGCGACATGAATTGAGTGATCAAGCTAACCGGATAGCTCTGGTCCAGCCAGGGGATGGCCAAGTAAATCAAGCTTCCGATTATTTTCCGGAACTGTGTCATGTTCCAAGCTAGACTTGATCGATGGCAAAGTTTGACATTCCTATCAAGAGGAGTCAAGACGGATTTACAATCCTTCATGTCGAACTTGAAGGGCATATTGAACACATAATGTCGTTGGCTAATCAATATGGCTTCTCGGGTGCGGATCACTTTGATCCCGAGGAGGTAGTGAAGGTATCCCAAGTCCTTCACGTCAAATAATGCCGTCAACTGAGACTTGACACGGACGATTTCCTCTAGGTTGGCGGTCGCGATGACCAAGTCATCCACATATAGCAAAATACTAACCGCTCCGTTTTGACCTTGCTAGATGAACCATCAAGAGTCCGGCTTTCATGGAGGACACCTCATCTTACGCAAGCATTGCGTAATGGTGGTGTTCCATGCTGAGGGGCTTGCTTCCTCAAGTGGTAGACTACCGATTTGTTCAACTCGGTTTCAAATCTGGGAGGTTGCACCATGTACCCTTATTCCTCAAAGTCGCCTTGCAGGAACACATTCTTCATGTCCATCTAGTGCAGATGTCATCTGTTTGCCTCAATTATGGCTAGCAACACTCAGAAGGTCGTTATCTTAGCGACCGAAACAAATGTTTCGTCCTAATTGATTCTGTGTTGCTACGCATAACCCTTGGCCACCAGTTAGGCCTAGGCTTATACCTGTTGACGGAGTCATCCACATTGTACTTTACCTTGTACACCCATTTGTATCCAATTGGCTTCACTCCTTTGGGGAGTTCAACCAGGTCCCAACTCATGCATCTCTTCCTCCATGGTCGTTTTGCAATTGGTGTCCCATGTAGCTCTCCAGCTTGCGTATCTTTGCCACTTTCATCATGTGTGCATAATGATGCGCCATGTACTCATTAAATTATATCCATACTAGATAATTGTGTTCTTGAGGAGGGTTGATCGTTGTAACCTTTTGTTGGTGGTCTTCAAGGCCCTTTTAGCCAAATCTGTCCTTAACTCCTGAGGACCTCCATCACTCACGACCCCATCGGATTCACTTTGATCCGACGTGCATGCTTTTGCCATCTTTTCCTTTCCCTTCTCCTTGCATTTTAGCCGTCTCTTCAGTTTTGTACGTGGGGATTGGACGACGGAGTCCTCGTCGCTCACCGAAATGTCCAATAGCTGGCCGTTCCGGCTTAGCTCCTCATTCGGCCTCATCTGTTCTACTGAGTTTGAAATCAAGGAGGTTGCACCATGTATACCTCTTCCTCGAGCTCGCCTTGCAAGAAGGCATTCTTTACATCCACCTAATGTAAATGCCACCCCTTTGACAAGTACTATTATGATGAGTAACACACAAACTATCACCATCTTTGTGACCGCCATGAAGGTCTCATCGTAATCGATGGCATGCGTCTATGCGTAGCCCTTGGCCACCAATCGGGCCTTGTACCTATTGATTGAGCAGTCACCATTGTGTTTTACCTTATATACCCACCTGCATCCGATCGACTTCACTCCATTGGGAGAATCAAGAAGGTCCCATGTCTCATTTTCGGCCAATTTGTGCATCTCTTCCTCAATAGACGATTTCTAATTGGCATCCTCTACCGCCTCCGAGTAGCTCTCTAGCTTGAGTATCTCCGCCACTTTCGTCATGTATGCACCATGTACTCGTTCTACCCATAATAGATTGTAGGATTTTGGTGGCGAGTTGATTAGCGCAACCTCTCGTTGGCCATCTTCAAGGCCCTCTTGGCTGGTTCCGACCTCAACTCTGAAGGTCCCCCTGATCACTTGTGGCCCCATCGGATTCACGCCGATCCAACATGCCCCCTTCA
Source organism: Azolla caroliniana (assembly GCF_043228905.1). Lineage (NCBI taxonomy): Eukaryota > Viridiplantae > Streptophyta > Polypodiopsida > Salviniales > Salviniaceae > Azolla > Azolla caroliniana. The sequence continues at coordinate 12,209,799 of NW_028230444.1, forward strand.
GTGCCGTATTCCGACATCTTCTTCCTCCCCTTCTCTCTACGGGTAAATTGTGGCATTTTGGCATCCTGGATGTAGTTCAATAGTTGGTCGCTCACACACAATGCAAAGTAGTAAAGAACTCTGCTTGATCTGTGTTCCCAGGCCGGGAAATCTCTGTGTCAATTCTAGTGTTGCATCGTTAGCTCCTTCAACGTAACTCCAGTATCCATAACCAAGCAGATACTAGTGCATATTGTACGACCAAGATGTTGTTAGGTTTCTTTGTCCCTCCTAAATGGGAGAAGTCGATTGTTGACTCAGAAAATCAGCCGTCAAAATTGGGGCCGATTGTAGCATCGATGAGAAGGTCTACTAGTCAGACTAACTAGACAATTGACACAGGAGTCGGCGAGTCGAATCAACTAGATTGTTGACTTGTGGGTCAGACAATCGAGTCGATTAGTCGATCGACTAATTATTACTATTATTATATTATAATAATAACTTGCTTACGACTATAAATATGAAAAGCTAGGGCAAAACTTAGTGTGTAACTGTGTCTTGCGTGTGAGAGTGAGGTTGTTGTAGAATTGTGTGGAATAGAGTGTAGAGCAGGATGAGTGCAATAGAGAATAGGAAGAGATGAGACAGAGCGTGAGAGTGAGAGTGAATGACACTCTTGTAAAACCCTAATTGATGAATACTCTATTTAGTAGAGACTTGTAGCCTGTTCTTCTCGTATCTCTATTGTATATTGCAGATCTGTTACCTGTGGTTTTCCCCTTGTTTTAGGGTTTCCACGTAAATATTGTGTATTGTGCTTTTTCTTTCTATTTCTCTGTTCTCTTGTTTTCTGTTCTGTATAACATTCGAGTCTATCTTTCTTGTCTATATACGGTCCATATCCCATTAGATGCGTAGTTGCTCCTATCGAGCTTTCCTATCGGAAGTGAGCTTCCCATACCTCTTTGTCCATGTTCCTGTTGTTCCAGGGAAAAGACTGTCTTTGTGTCGTCTTTTCACTTTTCGGTCGGTTGCAAAGGATTCTCAACCCTCATGCTCTGATACCATGTAAAAGAATACGTGTGAAAGCGTATACCGAAGACATAGAGTACACAATTGGTTATCCAAAAGTATAATAGTTAGGTAAACACAGAGAATGTAGATACATAGTATGAGAGAGAGAGAGAGAGTAGACAACAATACTTTATTCAAAATAATCAACACTCTATACCTACAATATGCTCAATGAGCAATCTTTATAGAAACCCTAACGAATGGGCTAGTTGACACAAGTACTTGAATGCTCATTAACTGAGCTTGACGCTAACAACCTATAATATTCCTATTAAAATAGGAATATAGGCCCCTTACGGCCTGTCAGATTGCATCCAACTTGGCCTAGACGATCGATCGGTCTTCATCCGATCCGGCTCTTGACTTCCTCAACCGATCCGGGCCGGGCCGATCGGTCTTCATCCGATCCGGCCCATGTTGAGCTTGCTTCTCAACAGACATGCATTAGGCTAATCAAGAGGGATGATGCTAAATACTTGGTGAATGCTTACCTCCCAATCCCTTTTTAATGGCACTAGATAGACCAAGCATTAGTAGGTGGAAGTTTAAAGGAACGGACTTTACTTTTGGGAGGCACAACTAGAGCCACCCAATTGTGAAGGGAAGGAAGGAACGTATATGTATATGTATGTGCATAGATTGTCATATTCGCATTCATGGGGGTTACCAAATGAATGCATACGAATACGCATAAGAATGCATGAAAAAATAGTCTTTAAAAAAAGAAAAAAAAAGAGTTCATACTTTTTAGTTTATTAGGTATATGATATAACAAAGAGACTTTCATATTAAAAAGGGGATATTTAACTTCACATTAATAAGGAGACTTACACTAAATAATATTTTAATATAATACATGGAAAACTTAAAAGTACTTTTTTAATTTTAATAAATAATAAATAAAAGGTTCATTAATTCCCCACTTTTAACTCTCTCGCAAAATTTGATATTTTAATGTCATTAAAAGGGCATCTCACACTAATAATATTTTTATAATAAATATAAAACTTAAATGTATTTGTTTCATTTTTTAATAAAACCTAAAATAAATAAAAATATGTGAATAGATAAAATAAATAAAAGGTTCCCATCAAATTTTATAGTTTTATCTCACATCAAATAGGGGATGTCAGACTAGTAATATTATTATAATAGATATAAAACTTAAAGGTATTTGTTTTATATTTTTAATAAAACAAAAAATAAATAAAAATATGTAAATAAATAAAAGGTTCCTATCAAATTTCATATTTTTATCTCACATTAAAAAGGGGACCTCACACTAATAATATTTTTATAATAGATATAAAACTTAAATGAATTTGTTTTATTTTTTAATAAAATAATAAATAAAGGTTCCCATCAAATGTCATATTTTTATCTCACATTAAAAAGGGGACCTCAGACTAATAATATTCTTATAATAGATATAAAACTTAAATGTATTTGTTTTATTTTTTAATAAAACAAAAAATAAATAAAAGGTTCCCATCAAATGTCATATTTTTATCTCACATTAAAAATGGAACCTCACACTAATAATATTGTAAAATGCTCAGAATGATTCACCCAATTAACCAGTGCCTCAGCTTTTGGTTTGTATCTCTGTTTATAGTATTCTATTGCATCATTTAGGTTCTTGGTTCATACTTGAACTAACCGTTTATAAATCTTGGCAGACCATAAGTTTGGTTCAAGAACTACCACGTCATACATATATGATACCTCCCCCTTTTATGAAAGGGTGAACGATGGTGTTACATTTTTACTAGCAGCACACCTTATAATTATGCTCAGATCGTATAATGCTTGATCATCATGTGGTTGTGGTCCGATCCGAATGTGAGGGAGCATCAATTGAAGGTATGTGCTTGATTCGACTGATATGGGTGACTGTTTTGGATGAATTTGTTGTCCACCGGAAATGATATGTGTCTGTGCCAATGTGTCGTGACTATGTATGGCCCAAGCCAACGATGCATCAGGGATTCGCAGAGTTCGGGATCGCAGACAGGATAATAAACTCTGACACTGTCTCCAATCTGTAGCTCCATCGGTGTATGGGATGCATCATAGTATTTCTTCTGTTGTTGTTGTGCCATACGTAAATTGTCTTGAAGCAACAGTTGATGGAGATGGAGATGAAGCCACCCTTCAGTTGCATCATTCTTTTGGGGTTGCACTTTGATGTTATGGATACCTATTACCCGGCCAGCAAAGGAGTTAAAGACCAGAATGTGAAAGGGATTGTTTATTCGGAATCTATTACAATTAAGTAGTTTATGAGATGTGAACGGACAGACCGGAATCGGTATGCCGATCCGGATCCGGACCGGTTCCGAATATGTGCTGGCTGGCAACATTTTGTACTCAGCACCGGTGACCTATATAAAGGCCCGGTTACAATGTAAAACTTTGACGGATAATTAATAGAGCTTCTTGTTTTATCTTTAAGTGTTGATTAGCGTTCTATGCTAATTGTTCTATCATACACGTGTATCAAGTCTAATGCCATATTGCTAAGTAACCAATTAAAGTTTGAGTAATCGTTGTGTCTTAAGTTATCTTGCCGTAACACCCTTTGGTGAAGTGTCTTCCGTAGACACCCTGTGTTAGGCCATTGTCTGGCCCTAAGGAATAACACAGTTTTTGGCGACAACAATTCCTGCACAATCGCAACGAACAACGGCGGGAATGGATGACTAGACCAACGAATGACCCGGTTACGGAGCGAGCAAGGAGACTTGTTGAACGACTGAGGAAGCGAGAGGCTTTCTAACAAGCGGCAAAAGAAATCAGAGCGGATGGCTCATTTTCCAAGGTAATCCGGAGAGTGGCCAAGGAGTCACTTCGTTCACAACAAAACGACTACCCGGACAAAGGAACTAGCCTAAGCAGCCTTCGGGAAGCGGAATCCCTTCTCCAGGCATTGGCTGCGGGCAAAGGCGAATCTGAAGCATTTTCGGCTTTTGAATCGGATTCGGAAGGGGAATACAACGCGCATACGAACTACCGCAGCAGTAATGACACCCCAAACAGACCGGAGGACGAGGAGTCGGATACCTTGCCAACACCGGAACCAGAATTGACAAGGCTGGAAACTTTGGCACCGGAAGTCGAGCAAACCCTGGAACCAGAAGTCGATGAAGAGAAACCTCCGACATCGGAAGTTGAGAAGGAGAGGCCTCCAACACCGAAAGAGGAACAAGAAAGACCCCCGACACCGAAAGAGGAGTGGGAAAGACCTCTGACGCTGACAGAGGAGGAGGAAATACCACCGACACCACCAGCCCACGTACCGACACCAGAAGACGATATGCCATTCCAATATCCTAGATACCGGGATGATCCGGACGCGGAAGCCCACATCCATGTGTTTCAGCAGACCTACGAGGCAAACCATGTGTCCCAACTCTTAAATGTGGCCGAAGAGGAGCACTAAAAAATGGTAGAGTTTGGCATGACCCTGGAGGGACTGGCCGCCAAATGGCACCAAACACAAGATCCCAGCACCATCCCCACATTTGAAGCATTAAAGACCAAATTCTTGCATTTCTTTCACAAGGAGATGGACCAACAAGAAATGGTAGGCCTATTTTACATTATCCGGCAAGAACCAACGGAGAACATTCAACAGTTTGTCATCTGGTTCTAGTGGATCCACAGTCAACACAGTCGGGCACCACCGGAGGAAGAAACAAAGGCAATATTCTTAGCAGCACTCCGGGAGCCCTTACGAACGGTGTGCAGCATCATTGATTTCCGCACCAGCAGCATAGATCAAGTGATCGACCGAGTTCAAGAAATGGAAAAATCAAGTTCATGGCTAACCATGGACGCACTTCAACGTGCACTACCGATAGATGAGGACCTCCGATTTCGGCAAGCAATTCAATGTACGACATGCCTCAATGCCAGACATTCGGCGCTGAAATGCACCATGCGTTCCCAATCCTTGCTCTACCACTCCAGAAGTCACACAATGGAACGGTGTGAGTATAACTTGTTAAATCGGCAAGCACCACCAGTCCCGCAAATTGAACCACAAAGCAACCGGGAGGAAGAAGAATGCTGGCAGCGAGAGGAGCGCTACCGGCCGGCACAAGATGTCTGGTACAACGATCGAAGAGACACTTATGACCGGTATGATAGACAGGATAGATACCAGGACTATAATAGACGGTACGAGAGATACAACCGGGATCACTCCCCTGGTTATAACCAACAATGGGACGACTATGGCAAGTATGACGACCAACCCTGTCAAGGTTACCGAAACAAAAAGAATTTCAACAAGAAACGTCATTTCAACAAAAAGGGGGGTCATCCACGGGAACCGGAAAAGGGCGCTCCAAGCAACCAACCGGACCAAAACCAAGCACTTACCACAGGACCTCAACCGGGTGCGGGCACAAACGCCGAATCCAACAACACCCGGAAGGCGTACTGCTATTATTGCCGGCAAGAAGGTCACTATAGTAACCAATATCCGATGAAGAGCTACGACAAGCGACCATCAGTGAACATGGTAGACGCGGAAGTCGCGGACTTACAACAAGTCACTACAAGATCAAAAGGCAAAGCCATGGAGTGGGAAACTCAAGAAGTCATCCGGAAGCAGGCAACCGAATGGGTGAAGAAGGCAAACGAGCGGAATGTGGCAGAGCTCGAACAACAAAAGGAGAATGCCGAAGAGCTCACCGGCATAGGGCAGCCCCAAAACCCAACATGGCAGGCGTTACAAGAATGCCAAATAACGTTGCGGTTAGGCCGGCTATTGCAACTTGTACCACGCTTCACGGAAGGACTAAAGATAAGAATGACGGCAACCGACACACCACCGGTTCCGGCATTCTTTTCAAATCCGGAGGAAGGACCGGCGGTAGTAGACACGAGCAGTCCGGCAATCACAGCCATCGTGAAAGGAAAAGAGCTACCCTGCACGATTATCGATGGAGGATCCGGCGTGAATGTGATCAGCCTCTGAACGTGTAACACTCTAGGAATCCATGACTGGGAACCATGCCCGTTTTGGCTTCGGATGGCGGACACAAGCTCAGTACGGCTGACCGGATTAATACGTGATCTGGAAGTGACCATTGGGGGGTCACACATTTCTCATTTTGGCAATAGTTCTCCAGCTACAAGCTCAAGGAGCTTACCCACTATTGTTGGGACACCCTTGGTTAAAAACAACACACATCAAGCAAAACTGGAGGAAGAATATAATTATATTCCGGCGTGGAAAAGCGAAAGTGCGAGTATCGACTCAACCACGGTCGGGTATCGGCAAGGAATTGACCCCGCTATATGCGAAATGTGTCAACATGGTGGAAGGATTAGCGGACGAAGAGGTCGATCAATACTTACAGGAAAATCCGAAGATCGTACCTCTGTTCGAAATTGATGTAGCCGAAGCAGTATCACCATACATATTGCAACCGGACAGGACTGACGAGGAACCGGATAAACAAGCGATCCGAGAGTTACGGCAAGCACAAGAAGCACTGGAAAGAGAAATGGCAGTGTCGCAGCGTGTAAAAGCATCCCAACTAGAAGAGGTAAACCTAGGTACCACAGAGGACGCAAGGCCGGTTCACATCGCCAAGGAAATGACCCCGAAGAACAAAACGGCAATGATCACACTCCTAAAAGAATTTCGTGATGTGTTCGCCTGGTCCTATGAGGACATGCGGGGACTCGATCCTCAGTTGTATCAACACTAGATACATCTGAGTGAAGACGCCAAACCGGTAGCGCAACGGCGTTACCAGATGAACCCGAAATACGTAGCAAAAGTCAAAGAAGAAATCGACAAGTTGCTAAGGGTTGGCTTCATCCGACCTGTAAAGAAAGCCACATGGCTCAGTCCAATAGTCGTAGTACCGAAAAGGAACGATAAGATAAGAGTTTGCATCCACTACTAGAAATTGAATGCGGCTACGGTAACGGACGCCTTTCCACTTCCATTCACGGATGGAGTTTTGGATGCGGTCGCCGGTCATGAGGTGTACAATTTTGTAGACGGTTTCAGCTGTTATAATCAGATCCGGATGCACCCCGACGACCAGGAGAAAACCGCTTTTGTCACCGAATAGGGTGTCTTTGTTGCCATAGTTATGATGTTAGGACTGAAAACAACGCCGGCAACCTTCCAACGGATCATCATGGAGATTTTCGGAGAATTCATTCCGGCATTCATGCAGGTTTTCTTGGACGACTTCGCTATTTATAGCCGTGAAGGGGATCACCTTCAGCACCTCCGGCTATGTCTGGAGATATGTAGGGTTTACCGGCTAAGCCTGAACCTGGCAAAATGCGTGTTCGGAGTGTCCAGCGGAGCGTTACTTGGCCACATCGTTAGCAAGGACGGTATTGCAGTGGATCCGGACAAGGTTAAAGCTATTTGGAGGCACCGGCACCAACCACAGCAAAGGCATTAAGCGAGTTCTTAGGACAAATTCGGTGGTACAACCAAATGCTCCGGTATCTGGTAGACCTAGCTACACCATTGCATGTCGTGGTACATCGGACACCGTTCCAATGGACGGACACAGAAGACAAGGCTTACTGGGCACTAAAAGTACTATTGTCACAAGCGCCGATGGTACAACCTCCGGATTGGTCTAAAGAGTTCCATGTGTTCGTTGACGCGTCCGACATCGCAATCGGGAGCGCACATATGCAACTTATAGAACCGAAGTGGTACCGGCCAGTGTATTATGCTAGCCGGAAGCTGTCCCAAGCAGAACGTAATTATTCACAACGGAAAGAGAGGCCTTGGGCATGATCTACAGTGTCACCAAGTTTAGACACTATTTGTTGGGAACGAAATTTTCCTTTCACGTAGATCATTCGACGCTCCTCTATTTGGTGTCCAAAGCATCACTCACCGGTAAGTTGGCCCGATGGACATTATGATTACAAGAATTCGAGTTCGAGATATTCCACCGACCCGGCATACAACATGCGGTAGCAGACTATTTGAGCCGGTTAGATTTTGGTGAAACCGGTGATGGCGTCCCAGACGAGTTCCCGGACGTAGAGCTATTTAGAGTCACAGCAGAAACGGCAACGGATGGTACGGTCACAGAGTAAGACAAGTGGCTCACCAACATGCAGCAATTCCCTGAGCACCAATTCCCTGAGCACCGGCTTACCTCCGGAGGAGATGAACAGAGACGAGAGGAAACGCTTAGCGGTTCAAAGCTGGCACTTCTGTCTATTATAGGACACACTGTACCACAAAGGCGCAGATGGCATATGGCGGCGTGTAGTGCAAAACGACGAAAAGGACATAATATTGCACGAAGCACAATGCGGAGTGGCTGGAGGACATTATGCCGGAGACGCTATGGCAAGGAAAATATGGCAAAGTGGACTATGGTGGCCAACCACATTGAAGGATGCAATCCGGTACGCTAAAGAATGTGACCTATGTCAGCGAATGGGCCAACCAACCGAACAAGCCAGGATGTCTCACCAGCCCGTGCTACCGTTAGAACCATTTCAGAAATGGGGGCTAGATTTTGTCGGTCCATTCAAACCACCAGCAATGAGAACCGGCAACCGATACGTGATTGTCGCTACGGATTATTGCACAAAATGGGTGGAAGCCAAAGCACTATGCGACAACACCGCGGCATCCACGACAAAATTATTATATGAATACATCTGGTGCCGGTATGGATGTCCGATAGAGCTAATAAGTGACCAAGGTGGGCACTTCTTAGGGCAAGTAGTGGGAAGTTTGACGACATTCTATGAGGTGGTGCACAAACAGAGCACTCCTTATTACCCGCAAGCCAACGGATTAGCCAAGTCAACAAATAAAACACTACAGAACATCCTTTGAAAAATTGTCAATGAGAACCAGACGAATTGGGATACAAAGCTACACAGTGCACTCTGGGCCTATCGAACGGCATATAAGACAAGTATCCGCACGACACCGTTTCACCTAACATTCGGATTGGAGGCAGTGATGACGGTCGAGTTCCAGGTACCGAGTTTACGAATACAAATTCGGGAACACCTAAATGAGAAGGAATCAGAAGCGATCCGGTTAGCCGCGTTGTGCAAATTGGAAGAACACCGGCTAGCCAACATCATGCACCTAGAACTAGAGCTGCAACGAAGGAAAGCGTTCATGGATCGTCACCGAAAAGGGAACAAAAAGATGTTCGAAATCGGTCAGCTGGTACAAGTATTCCAGACCCGGATGGGTAAGATGTCGGGGAAGCTATGGTTTCGGTGGACCGGTCCATACTGGATCACATGTGAGTTCAACGGTTCCTATCAGTTAGGGACACTCGCCGGCCAGGTTCTAGGTAAATGCGTCAATGGGTTCCGACTCAAACCATACAATGGACCCATGCCAAGAAACCCATTTGAACAAGTAAAGGCCGACGGTAAGTCGGAAGAGACGGCAACACGTTTAGCAAACGACAAGCGCGAAGCCGGTAAGAGGGAGCACGAGCCATCAAACGGCAAGAACAACACGACGGCAAGCAGTCCAACGGCCGGCAAGTCCCACAATTCAGATAGGGGTCTAGTGGGACTAGATGTGAATTAACCAAACTGCTTAGGACTGAAAAATAATAATAATAATAAATCAAATCAACTCAAATCAAAGTAAATCATGCAAGGGCGAGGTGTGAACGGACACATGCAAGAACGAGGAGTGAACAGGCACGTTAAAAGGGTACGTAGTGGGCTATTAATAGGGTATTAAACCGTCACCACATGGCACGTCATTCTATTCTAGTACACGACGTGCACACACGCAGGGAAGAAAAGAAGGCGCCAACATGCAGCAAGAAAACTCCCATCGCATGGAGGTCTTCACATTTCGCGAACAAAGGAGCACAACCGCACACATGTGATTGAAGATCATCAGATGCGAGCCCATGCACACAGAGCCTCCTCCAACACATCCCTCACCAGCGCTCACCGACCTCAAAGAAGCCATGGATTGCCAAGCACTCTCTGAAGCAGCCAAGAAGTGGTTAAGGCAACACGGGTTAGAAGGTTTCCTCACGATCATGGAGGCGCCACCGCACCAGGAGGCGGAGAAGATAGTAAAGGAAATCGACACAGAACTGATCACAGAGGAGGCCATCCATGCTTTGATTGGCCTTCCGGAGGGGGGCATCTTCACTATCGACAACCCTACCCCGGAGCATCTCCGAAAATATTTTGGCGAATACTCTCTGGCCAGCAAGGCCTACAGGACACAGGGCGGCGAAGATACATTATTTCGAGAGATTGCCCGTGTGCTCCATGAATTTGGACATGTATACCCTCGACCCCCGTGCATGCCTTAGAACCGAGCCGGTTTAGTCATAGCAACGTATGAAGGCGTGAAGGTGGACTGGTCGGTACTAATTGCGGACGGCCTCTGTGTGGCCATCGACTCTATAAGAGGCAAGGAGGGCCGGAAAATATGGACTACAGTGGCACAATGGCTCAGCCTATTGGCGCCACCTATCGAGCCCGTCAAGAGCATGAAGCGGGGGAGAACGACCGAAGGTAGCCCGAAAACAGCTTTGAAATGGCAACAGTTGTTGACCTCTAAGGCACCCAAAGGGAAGGAGGCTGAAACAGACAAGGCGGCAAAAGAGCGCGTCAATAGGAAGCGGCAGGCGGAAACCCAGGAGGAGACATCAGCATGGCCAATGAAGATTAGATTTCACCGACCGGTTCAACAAGAGTCGGACCCCTCGGCAGCAAAAATCAACATCGGGAGTCAAGAGGCGGAAGCGGAGGAGGAACCGTTAGAGCACCTCTAGCGGCGCCAGAAGGCAAACATCGCGGAACAGGCCGGGGAGCGTTCGGACCCAAAGAAGGATGGAATGCCTCTACCCCGCACTGAGCATCCCGTACCAAGGGTGGAACCGGAACCAATTCGGACAAAACCGGTCACAGAGCTCCCTACACAACAAGCTATACCGGCGGGTCAGGATACGGCAAGACCCGAAATTCAAGCGCCAGTAGTACAGCTGCCACCCTCACGGGCAGGTCAAGAGCAATCAGAGGCAGAGTGGCCAACGGAGGTGCAACTGGAACCAGAACCTCCACCTCCAAAGGGGGGTCGCCTTAGTGGTCGCCAAATAGAGACAGAGTTGCAGCTCGACGCAACCGGACAAGACCGACTACTTGCTAGCAGAGCCAACAGCCAACCTTCCGTGTAGACGCAACAACAGGGCAGAGGCAGCCAATGGCTCCGGTGGATTGGAGAACAGATTGCCAGAGTCACGCACTTCATAGAGGCAGAAGAGAAAGCGCAGATGGACCAGTTGCTAGTCACAACCGGAGAACTAGAGACGGCCCGGTTGAGGATCCGAAGCCTAGAACAAGACTTGGATCTAGCCATAGAAGAATTGGCCAAAATGGCCTTAACCGGACCACAGATCCAAGCACCGATGACTCTAGTAGATGTACAGAATAAAGACACACCAGCACCTGTACATAGGAATAAGACCCCGGAGACAGAACCGATCCCGAAGACAGTGGCGGCGCAAGCGAAAGAGCTTGCCGAATTGAAAGATGAACTAGCTACACAAGAAGCATTATGCACCCGAGAAAGGGACTTGAAGAAAGCGGTAGAAGAAGAACAAAGAAAGACTGTTGAGAACCTCCGTCGGGCAGAAGAGAATTTGCGGAAAGGACATCAGGCATATGACCGGCTTAAGGAGCAAAAAGAGAAAGTGCTGCAAGAAAAGGATAAGTTGCAACAGATGGCGGAAACGGAGATTGAAAGACTTAAAGAAGAACTCCGTCAACAGAAAGATCGAGAAGACCGCGCTCGCTGGCAACTCAACCAGAAGTTGAAGCAGAAGACTGATGATTTTGAGCACTTGTACCGGGACTATAAGCACCTAGATATGGAGCATAAGAAGTAGCAAGAGAAAATGGCAGAGCTTCGGCAGGAAGTTCATCGAGCCGAGACAGCGCTAGCTGAAGAATGGGCTAAAAGAACAACACTACTGGAGGAAGCCGCGGAGGAACATATGGAGCTCCATAAGCAGCATTATGAAGAAAAGAAAAGAGCGACAATGGTATTGCATAGGTTGCAGAACACTTACCAAAACCAATTGTCACATTACCGGGAGCAGGAGGAGGACACAGTGAAGCTTATCAAGCAATTGAAGGAAGAATGGCAAGCTGCGGAGGACAAATCAAAGATGGGACTTGAGCGGATCCAGTTCATTGTCCAGGCATGGAGGAACAAGACAAAATGCTTGATTAACGAAAGCTATGTGCAATGGTGGGACAAATGGGCAAAGCACACAGCCGAGCTCCAGTTGCTAAGGGCGGACGCGGAAAACCGGCAGAAGGATGGCTACGATTGCTACATGCTAACAAAGGAGGACTTCACCGCCGTAATAGATGATTTAGCATAAGTCTTTGTAACTCTGGCGGAGGAACAGTCAGCAGTGGTCCGACAATTGGTAGCACAGTTGGACGATGATCGACTGGATGCTCAAATCCAATTTGAAAGCTATGAGCGGACCAGGCTACGGCAAGAAGAAGCAAGACAGATGGCGATCGTTAACCTCAGCGATGAAGAGCCATCGTCGGGGCAAGGACCGGACGGAGACAAGGCCGCGGAGAGTCAACCGTAGTCAAATCCAGCAGAGGAGCTGACGGAGGAATCACCGCCATAACCGCCGGTACCGGGAGCCGAACAAACGCCATCCAAGGAGCAACAATTGGAGGAGCCGGAGTCGGAGCAACAACAACCACAGCCACAACCACAACAACAGCAGCCACAACCACAATAGTAGTAACAACAAATTTCCGAAGAACCATTGGATACCCTGGAGCAGAGTATTCTGGATATCTTGGACGAAGGCTAAGGGTCGGATAGTGGGGTTCGACGTACAAGGTACTGTCCCATGGGCGTGCCATGTGTTACCCTGCCGACAAAGGAGTTAAAGACCAGAATGTGAAAGGGATTGTTTATTCGGAATCTATTATAATTAAGTAGTTTATAAGACGTGAACGGACGGACCGGAATCGGTATGCGGCTCCGGTTCCGAACAGGTGCCAGTTGGCACCATTTTGTACTCAGCACCGGTGACCTATATAAAGCCCTGGTTACAATGTAAAACTTTGACGGATAATTAATAGAGCTTCTTGTTTTATCTTTAAGTGTTGATTAGCGTTCTGTGCTAATTGTTCTATCATACGCGTGTATCAAGTCTAATGCCATATTGCTAAGTAACCAATTAAAGTCTAAGTAATCATTGTGTCTTAAGTTATCTCGCCGTAACACCCCTTTGGTGAAGTGTCTTCCGTAGACACCCTGTGTTAGGCCATTGTCCTAAGGAATAACATGGAGCCTCCACTCGAATTATAGATCTAGTCATGATACTCCGAAAGAGGTGGAGGAAGATGGGTCTGAGCACACACCAACACCGGAGTCGAAAAATATGACACCAACACCTCTGGTAGAACAGGCGATTCGGAAGCATGTTTAGCAATTGAGTTGGGATTGCACAACGACGAGTGGAGCATCCACTCGAATTATAGATCTAGTCATGATACTCCGAAAGAGCCGGAGGAAGACGGGTCTGACCACACACCAACACCAGAGTCGAAAAATACGACACCAACACCCCTGGCAGAATAAGTAATTCCGGTGCTAACACCACTGGTAGAGGAAATCAATCCGGTGGCGCTGGAAGAAGTTATTCCCAAAAACTCACTAGCAGAGGAAGACAATCGAGTGCCGACACCACTAGCACAAGAACTCATACAGACACTAGAACGTGCCGAAGAAGAAGATACCATGTAGTACCCATACCCAAAGTACTAGGACGAGCTAGACTCGGAGGCACATGCCCGCACATTCCTACAGATGTGGGAGGCCAACCATGTCTCCTAGCAGCTGATGGAAGCTGAAGTAGAGTGATAAAAAATTGCGGAGTTTGGGCTATCGTTGGAAGGAGTAACTGCGAAATGGCATGCACAACAAACCTGAGGGAGTTTCGGCACATTCACTGACCTGCGAGACAAGTTCCTCGATTTGTTCCATCGGCAAGTGGCACAAAGAGAGTTAGTCGGAAGGTTTTATACCACCTACGAGGAAGCACATTGAACAGTGCCACAATTTATCATCCGATTCTAGAACAGTAATCATATGGTGATGGGAACCCTTCAATAAGCATTGCCTACGAGGACCAGGTGCTCGACGTGGAGTGCGCCTAGAACAGTAATCATATGGCAATGGGAACCCTTCAATAAGCACTGCCTAAAGAGGAGGACCTCCAGTTCCGTCAAGCCGTTCAGTGTAAAATGTGCCTTAACCGTGGCCATTCTACGAGGAAGCACATTGAACAGTGCCACAATTTATCATCCGATTCTAGAACAGTAATCATATGGTGATGGGAACCCTTGAATAAGCATTGCCTACGAGGACCAGGTGCTCGACGTGGAGTGCGCCTAGAACAGTAATCATATGGCAATGGGAACCCTTCAATAAGCATTGCCTAAAGAGGAGGACCTCCAGTTCCGTCAAGCCGTTCAGTGTAAAATGTGCCTTAACCGTGGCCATTCTACGAGGAAGCACATTGAACAGTGCCACAATTTATCATCCGATTCTAGAACAGTAATCATATGGTGATGGGAACCCTTCAATAAGCATTGCCTACGAGGACCAGGTGCTCGACGTGGAGTGCGCCTAGAACAGTAATCATATGGCGATGGGAACCCTTCAATAAGCACTGCCTAAAGAGGAGGACCTCCGGTTCCGTCAAGCCGTTCAGTGTAAAATGTGCCTTAACCGTGGCCATTCTACGAGGAAGCACATTGAACAGTGCCACAATTTATCATCCGATTCTAGAACAGTAATCATATGGTGATGGGAACCCTTCAATAAGCATTGCCTACGAGGACCAGGTGCTCGACGTGGAATGGGCCTAGAACAGTAATCATATGGTGATGGGAACCCTTCAATAAGCACTGCCTAAAGAGGAGAACCTCTGGTTCCGTCAAGCCGTTCAGTGTAAAATGTGCCTTAACCGAGACGGCACCAAGTGGACACAATGCTTGTTGTGCCACTCAAGAGCACATACCATGGACTGGTGTGAATACAACCTACTCAATCGGCAAGCATCGTTGGTGTAGCGAAAATACGACAAAGATACGTGAACTTGAGGCAGGACCCTAGGGCCTCTGACTAGCGTTCAGTTGCATGCTCCTAACGTTTGGAAAGAGCTCGGAAAGGGCTGATCCGGGTGCACGTCTGGACCGAGGTGTTGTATGCGTGAACTGTGAAGGGCAAAACTTGATCCCACGACTGATGCAATGGATCCACATATGCTGAAATAACCTGTTTGATCATCTTATTCTTGCATTCTGTCAAACCGTTTGTTTGTGGATGATAGGGTGACATAAACACTTGCTTAATTCCCAAACTGTGGTTGAGCACTTGAAGAACCTCGTTGGGAAATTGTGATCCCTGATCGGATAAAAGTTGTTGAGGGCATCCATGACGGAAGATTACTTTCTGAAGCAATGCTTGGGCCATCGAGTTGGGTGTGGCATCTGGTAGGGCGGCTTCTTCACACCAACGTGTGAGATATTCTGTCATGATAAAACTATACTTATTACCATTTATTGAAGTTGGAAAGGGACCCATTAGATCCCAGCCAAGTAACTCAAAGGGTTCCTTGCTATGATAGGTTGTAGATTGTTGGATGCTTGTTGTGGTGTTTTCATCGATTGGCATGTTGGGCATGCTTGTAGGAATCGAAAAGTTGAATAGCGAATTTTGGGCCAATAGAATAGAGATTTGATACGGTGTAGCAATTTATGAAAACTGAAGTGTCCGGCTAGTTGAGCGCAACATTTTTGGGACATAAAGTCGTCGGGTTGGTCCTTGACTGATGAACTGTAATATGTTATTGATGATGATGAAGTTGCGATTGACATGTTGATCCCGTCCACTTTGAAGATGTAGGGTAATGTCTCTAATCATACAATCTTGATGCTGAAGCTCGGCTACTTGGTGTGGATGAATTGGCGGCTGAGTTTGCACATTGATCTGGGTTACCTGATGCTCTATGAGAGATAGTGAATCAACTTCTATGTTAGTGATGCCACGTCTGTAGGTCATGGTGAATCTGTACTCTTGTAATGCTAATGCCCAGCGCAATAGACGACCTGGTGGATGGCTCTTGCGTATCAATGATACTAAGGGTTGATGGTCCATTTCTACCTGAACTGTGGGCTCACGCAAATATGGATGAAATTTTGGGAAGGCCCAAACCACTACCAAGAATTCCTTTTTGGTAGTTGAGTAGTTCAGTTCGGCCTTTGTGATAGCTTGACTAATGTAGGCGATATGTCGCCAATCGTCTGAGTGATCCTGCTGTAGCAAACAACACCAATTCCTGTATTTGATGTGTCCGTTTGTAGGCGAAATGTCCTGCTGAAATCCAGAAATGCTAATTGGGTGGCTTCTTGAATGATTCGTTTGATTTGTCGTAAACTCTCTATGCAAGCCTTGGACCAAGAGAATGATGTGTGCTTCTTCAGTAAGAGGCGCAATGGTTGTGTGATGGTTGCGAGTTGTGGCACAAACCAGAGAGAGAAGTTGACAAGACCTAAGAAGCTTTGGTGTGACTTGACATTAACAAGCTGTGGATAATCAGTGATTGCCTTGATCTTTGAAGTGTCCATGCTGATTCCTGTGGCGGATATGATGAAACCCAAGAATTTTAATGTAGTAGTGCCCCATTGGCATTTCTTCCATTGGAGTTGTAGATTGTATTTCTGTATCCTATGTAGAACCTCCCTGAGAATGTGGGTGTGATGTTCCCATTCTGGTGTATGAATTAAAATATCGTCTAGGTATACTAGTACCACTCCTTGGATCAAGTCGGGAAATATTGAATTCGCCATCCTCTGAAAAGTGTTGCCAACATCAAATAGGCTGAAGGGCATTCTTATAAACTGAAATAAACCATGTTGCATCCTAAAAGCGGTTTGTCTGTAGGGCTTAATGGGATCTGCCAATAGCTTGATGCGAGGTCTAGTGATGTGAAGTATTTGGACTTCCCGACTTGATCCAATAGATCATCCACGCATGGAAGCGAGTACAAGGCGTGCTTGGTAATCCTATTCAAAGGACGGAAATCAATGCAAAAACGAAAGGTCCCATCATCCTTGCGCACCAAATGCAGTTCTGAGACGGACCCGATCGCTACTTGATGGCTCTATAATGTCCTTGTCAAGCATGTCTTTTATTGCTTGATTGAGCCTTTGATTATCCAAGGGTGATCGCCGCCTAGCAACCATCCAAGGGTGATGATCGGGATTGTATGTTGGACAGGCAAATTGATTTGTGTTGTGGTCGTTGTCTTGCGGAATAACGTCGGGAATTTCCGCAAGAGTTGGCGGATGTCGGCGGTCCGTACTATGGTTGATTCTAGATGAACTTGTGTATGCAATATGTGGTTGCTAAGTTGTGGTGAGCTAAGCAAAGGAATCGTTGTGAACGGCTTAAGGGATGGTAGAACTAGTGATTGAGTATCAAAATGTAGTTGTGCACCGGTTTTGATAAACCAATCAAAACCTAATGTCATGGGAAATAATTGGCGTGCTAATACATAAAATGAATGTAGGAACTTATGTTGTGCCAAAAGGAAGGTGCAATGTGCTTGTGTGGACGATTGGTAGACTCGTTGTTTATCACCAAAGACTACTTATAAATTGGTGTTGCTGGGGACGTGGGTAAGTTCAATGAATTGACTAAATCTATGCTAATAGAAGAGATCGTGCTTCCGGAATCTAAGAGAGCCTCGTGTGATGTGGTATCTATTCGTGCTAACATGGAACATACCAGTCGTTTGGAAGAGGTTGCGGCTTGAATGTGGAGTAGTTGCTCCTCCATTAGTTTCCCGCTCGGTGCTTTTCCTGTACCTCAGCAACTTATGTCGAATCAGCCAATTGTACTTGAGCATTCTGATGGTGTTTAGATCCCGCAAATTTCCTGCAATTTTTTTTAATATGGCCATACCCATTGTAGTAAAAACAACACGGCTTGCCCTGAGAATCACGATCAGGTAAGCTACTTTTCTTGGTGACTTGTACATTTTGTGCGTCGATGTCCATTGGTGAAACCGAGGAATCATTTGGTTGTTTGTGATGATTGTTGCTCATGGGTTGTGTGGATGGCGGTAACTCTATGTAATCGGGTGCCTCAATCCGTTGGGCGATTTGGATTGCCATATGGAACGATGTTATTTACCTGAATCATCATCATACACATTTCTTGGAACATTTGCTCCATGGATGTATGCATTGATGTATGTTCTCCGAATTCAGGTTGCATACTTGTTGTGTTGTCGCCTTCTTGTTGTTGCATTTTGATTGCTTTGTGTGGTGAAGGCAAGCTGATCTGCTGAACGTGAGGGTGATTATGGGTGGGCTCTTCTATTTGCGTCTTGGTGGCGGGTGAGGACGATTATGGCTCGACTCTTCCATTTGTGGCTTACCGGTTGTTATTTAGTGGTTGTTGCATCGTGTAGAGTGGCAGGTGGTTGATTGCACGTCATCTCCACCAATGTAAAATGCTGAGAATGATTCACCCAATTAACTAGTGCCTCAACTTCTGGTTTGTATCTCTATTTATAGTATTGTATTACATCAATTAGGTTCTTGGTTCATACTTGAACTAACCGTTTATAAATCTTGGTAGACCATAAGTTTGGTTCAAGAACTGCGACGTCATACATATATGACAATATTCTTATAATAGATGAAAAACATAAAAGTATTTGTTTTATTTTTTTAATAAAACAAAAAATAAATAAAAATATGTAAATAAATAAAAGGTTCCTATCAAATGTCATATTTTTATCTCACGTTAAAGAGGAGACCTCACATTAATAATATTCTTATAATAGATGAAAAACATAAAAGTATTTTTTTATTAATAAACAAATAAATAATAAATAATAAGTAAAAGGTTCATTAATTTCCTACTTTTTACTTTTTAGTGTCTTGATATTAAAAAGGGAACCTCACACTAATAATATTTTTATATAATAGATGTAAAGATATTTGTTTTTTTAAATAATAAATAAACGAATGGTTCTGTAATGTCATATCTTGATGGGGTAATTTTGTATTCTCGAATATGAGGATATGAAATGAATCAATGACTTCCTTCTTCTTGACTCTCAATTAATTCATTTATTAGCTCTGAGATGAGGCGTCGTCACCCTTTTCTTTTCTTTCTATCTTCATCTTCAAAATAAAATGAAATAAAAACTAAACAAACGAAAGACCAAATGACACGACACATAACACAAGCCGGTGCGCCATCCCATCCCATCCCATTCCTTTCAACAGAGCCACAGGAGCGCACAGACAGAGAGAGAGATCGCAAATATATATATATATATATAATCATTCTTCAGGAAGAGCCAAATCAAATTGCATATATATATATATATATATATATATATAAATAAAAGTGAAGGCGAAGAAGCAAGAGGAAGAAGATGTTGTGGAGCGAATCAGCCGAGCAACAAGGCGTGACCAAGAGCAGTAGCGATCTTGCTGATGGTGATGATGATTCCGTGACCACCCAAATATTAAATAATGCTGCTGCTCTTGCCATTACCGAAATGGAAATGGAAATGGAGAAGGAGAAGGAGAAGGAGCAGCAGCGGAAATCCATGCCTGTTCGTCAATACCTGGAATCCACTACTGTGCTCTCTCTTCTCCTCAAAGCCCTGCAGAAGCTTGTCCTTCAAAGGTATTCAACCAAAACGATTTTTAATTACGCAAAACCTTGGTACCAGGATACACCTCCTGTAAATAAATAAAGAAGAAGGAAGAATTCTATCCATGTTCCTTAAAAAAAGACTATGGAAACCCTAGACCAAAAACACGAAGAAGCCACACCTCTTTTCTTTTCTTTTCTTCTATGCTCATAACAATCTGGTTGTGTCATGATGCGCAGGCCATCTGATCCTGTGGAGTTTCTGGTCTCCTTTCTATCAGAGAATAACCCACGCACTATAATGAAAAGAAATGAAGCAGACACTACCTCCTGTAACGGATGATCCATTTATCCATCGCTACTATTTTGACATTACATCTTTGTGAGAAGAAGTTGTTACACTACTACTCGAAAACTCTAAAATCTACAAAAAAGAAGAAGAAGGAAGGTTTGATCTTTCTTTCCTTTTTATTTCTTATACAGAATTCATTTATTCATTCATTCATTATTTTATTTTATGATGGTGGGTGGATTCTGTCTTATGAAATAAAATCCACCCTCTCTCTCTCTCTCTCTCTCTCTCTCTCTCTCTCTCTCCTCCAACAACATGAACATACATACATACATACATATGTATATCCATGTGTCCATGTAACACCCTTTTTGCTCATTGCGAGGCAACGACGGATGAACGGAGAAGGAAGGAACGGAAAGAAGTGTGAAGAGAGAGAGAAGAGAGAGAGAGAGAGAGAGAGAGAGAGGATGCATCATCTGAACTCTCCCTCCCTCCCTCCCTCCCTCTGAAGGAAGCGGAGAAGAGTTCCATTCCATTCCATGCTCTATGGGACCACCACCCCATGTATGTATGTATGTATGTATGTATGTTGATTCTTTGCAGTTTGGACACCTACACCTTTACCTTTTGATCTGTCTAGGACATCCATGGCACAAAACAAAATCATCCCTAGTTCCACATTTTACATGGCAAACTTCGACTACTCCAAAATGAAGCATAGTATGTATGTAGTAAGTAAATGTTTTGAATCTATGTATTCTCAAATCATAAGTTTTTCCTTTGTGACCTCCCCATGTGAAAGAGAATTCTTTGTTTTTCATGTTCAAAGCTTAATTTCATGGTTCACCCATGCAAACAACAATGATGTAGATTTTGATTCTATTAGACGCAATATTCGAATTCTTCAAATTTGTACAAGAGCGTTGATGTGGATGTGCTTTTAAGTCTAGAGGATGGATTGTCAATGTCACTTTGAATTGAATTTTGAGAGATAGTAAAGGGGTACTTTCGAACTTTCCTATTTATGTATCAATTCCTCACGTTAGACTTAAGAATATCATTGCAAGGCTCATTTTTGGTCCATTTAAAAATAAGTGCAAAGGAAGTTTCTAATTATGTGGAAAGGGATGTACATGTAAGGCTATTAGTAAGAAGCCGATGTATGTTTTACCCCCTCTTCTTTATTGAAGTAGCTTTGTAATAGCCTTCAGCGTGAAGATGTGAAGAGAGAACATCAATGTTATAGTTCACCGTGAAGATGTAATTAAATATGAGTGCACTAGGTAAAATTCCTTAGTCAATCGGCATGGCATACTCATCGAATTAATCCAAATTTCACTACATGACTCATTCTTGATTTGTCCATCCATGACCCAAACCACATCGAAGGCGAACACTATGGGCAATTCCTTATGTACATACAACAATATACATTTCCCATTTCCCATCTAATGAGCATGTTTCAAATATTAGAAAATAAACAAGTCAATAATCCACATTAATCCACAAGAATGGCGGAAGTAGGTCACAATAGAGCCTTTATTAGACATGTTGAATGTTGTTTCTCATATGCACCTTCTATAGACTAATTTGGTTCTTCTCTTGGCAATCTCAAATGAGGTGATGTATTTTGATATGTTTCATCTTCATATGAAAACCACGTTTAAAAAAAATGTGATCATTATTTAGTTATTTGAATTGAGGATTGTGCTTTTTCTCATGAGCATACAAAATGTCATAAGTTTTGGGTGACTAGAAGTCATGCATGACCTAGATGTAAACCCAAACAAGAAATGCTATAGTTTTGGGTGACTAGATGTCATGCATGACCTAGATATATGGTTGGCGGTGCAATACGGCAAGACCAAGCCTGACAAGATCGATACATCGACTTGGGAAGTCATACATTTGAAGGCAGTGGCATACATAAGGTGTTTTATAGACATGAGTCTA
The DNA here is from genome assembly GCF_043228905.1 of Azolla caroliniana. Classification (NCBI taxonomy): domain Eukaryota; kingdom Viridiplantae; phylum Streptophyta; class Polypodiopsida; order Salviniales; family Salviniaceae; genus Azolla; species Azolla caroliniana. Next base: position 12,231,845 of record NW_028230444.1, read on the forward strand.
TACAACAACTTCAACCAAGAGACAGATGTTGAAGTCCTCTAGAAGAAGATCGGGTTTCATGTTCGAGAACAAGAACGTCGCAAATAAAGTCTCAGTCTTCACAAAGATAGTGAGAGCACCTAAACGCCTGCCAAGGACTAATCAATCAGGCAACCTCTCTAGAAGTACCTCTTGCCAATGAGGTATTGGCGCTATTGCTACTAGGATCACTTCCAGATAGCTATCTTTCTCATTGGATAACGCCGGACTGGAAGGGAAATCTTTATCCCTAGAGACGGTGAAGTCGAGCTTATTGAATGAAGAAGCTCGCTGGAAGGACAGAGAGTCCAATGCCGACCCAAAGGCCTTAGTCACAAAAGGTGACATGAACCGAGGAAGAGGATGAAATAGAAGTCCCTTGAACCAGGACAAGTCCAGACTAAGGTCAGGTCGAAGGGAAGGCTCACGTTATCCTAAAGATTTTTAGCAACGGTGTGAAAATCACGTGGAAAGGAGAAAACCTAGACGATGCAATGTGCACATGCATGAAAGGGGGGATGGTTACACTTGTATATCATCACATTAATGTGCACATGGGTTTTGAATCTTACACGGCCAAGATGGGAGACAATTAACATACCATTAGGCTAAGTTGTTTCTTTGAAGTTTATTTTCATCATTGTACTTTTCACATGTAAATTCTCATACATGAGAGCTTGGATGAGTGACATGGTCATCATGTATCACATGTGATACATGAACGCCAAATGGCAAACATACATTGCGTGCATTTCATGCACTCCATGCATTGTATGCATGTCTTGTACCCTCACATGCATCATATGCATGGGGGTATCTATAAAGGAAAAAACTGAAAAAAGATGGGAGGTAAGCTATGCATGGGGACATCTTATTGGTGATGTAGCTTGTCTCTCAAAATTGAAGTCAAGGGTTCAACTGCAATCTCTCTCTCTCTCTCTCTCAATCTGTCTCCAAATTGGAATCTCTGTCTCTCAATCTTTCTCTCTCTCTCTCTCTCTCTCTCTCTTAAATACTTTCTTGCTAAAGCTAGTACAAACTTCGAATCCTTCCGGTCTAGGACCCCGGTGGTCCTGCTTCATTTAACGAACACGCGAGGATTTCCTCGACATCTTTCTTGGTGAACCCAACATGAAGAAGAGGTAGGAAAGATCAACACGAAGATCGATCGATACTTGGAGATGGCATCCTCAAGCAATCAAGCGGGAAAGGATGAATGTAATCGTCGAACAAATGATGAGAGCTCAGGACAACGATGCAAGCATGTAGAATGTTGTCGACCGTGTCGTGGAGATCGAGGATCAATTTGAAGAACATTACGATGTTCCTTGATGCATACAAAAGGGAGATGAATCAGAGGGATGTGTCTGAAGCACGTCAAATCTCAAGTTTCAAGAGAGTTGTTGCCAACAACGTCCAAAGGCGGGTCATCGAGCTTCAAGAAGGGAAGACAACATGGTCTGAGTTTGAGAAAGCATTATTAGCGGAGTTCGCGACGGAAGATTTGTCGAGGATGACATGTCTTGATGAAGTTGATTGAGAAGAAAAATAAGAAGATGAGCACCTCGAGGGTATACGGCGAGTTTGACTAGATGTTTAATCGTCTCCCCGCTACGGACCAAGTGTTGCTTGAGGAGGACAAGACATTGTATTTCTTGAAGTTGTGGATATGAAGGATAGAGGAGAATTGGGGAGTCTCCTCGAAGATGATACCCAAGAGAACATGCTTGTGGTAGACTGGATTGCGATGAACCGAGTGTGCAACAGGCTCGACAAGCATCGTCAATGGGTTGATGACACTGACTTGGCAAGATTTAGTGGGGAGAAAATGAGACAACCAAAAGTTCTTGAGCCGTCCAAACAAAGCAACCCGGAAGAAAAGAAGATTGATGACATCATTGAAGAACTAGCGAAGAAGTTTGAGACGGTCACATTAGCGAATGTTGGCCGGCAAGGCAAAAAGGGCCGGTTAGAGTCCAGAATGTAAAAGGGGTATTTAATTAGGAATAGGGAGTTGAAATTAATAAGTATTATGCTATTTTGAGAAGCGGACGGACGAACCCAAAATCGGTATGCCGATTCGGATCCGGGCCGGATCATTGCCGGTTGCCGGTTAGCACCGGTTTGTAACTCAGTCGGAGACCTATAAAAGGACCCGGCAAGAATGTAATCAACGACGGATAATTAATAGAAGTGTTGTTATTTTGCATATGATTAAGTGTCTATTTGATTACTGTTCTGAGCTTAAGTTAATTCATCTTACGCGTGTATTACGATCATTAATCGTATGGGTTAGTAACTTGTTAAGACCTGTTCGCTATCACAGTCCATCCATATCTTCCCATACTACCCTATGGTGAAGTGTTCCATAGGGACACCCTGTGTTAGGGCTTATCCAGCCTAAGGGATAACACAATTTTTGGCGACCACGATTCCTACCGTGAGCACAGAACACCGAGGGATGGATGTCTCAACCGACTAACGACCAAGTCACCAAACGAGGAGAAGACTTGCCGAAAGACAAGAAAGGTAGGCAACCTTCCAACAAGCGGCCGAGGAGATCCAACAGGATCGGTCTTTTCCAAGGGTGCTTCGGAGGGTCGCAGAAGACGCACTTCGATTCCAAAAAAATGAATTTTCCAACGAGGGCAGTAGTCTGATGAGCCTGCAAGAGGTAGAAGCGCAACTGCGGAGACTTGCCAAAGGCAACAAAGACTCAGAGGCATTCTCGACCTTAGAGTCGGAATCAGATAGTGAACAAAGTGTTTAGTCGAATTACAAAAGCAACCACGATACACCGGACAATCCGGAGAACGACGAATCGGGCAGCTCATCAACACCAACCACGGAGACATCGGAAAGCCGTGCACCAACACCACCCGTAGAGCAAGAACTAAACCACACATCTCCGGTACAACCTCTTGAAGACTACACCATGTTGTACCCGTATCCAAAGTACCGTAATGACCCTGACACAGAGGCGCATGTCTATGCGTTTCTACAAACATGGGAAGCGAACCATGTATCCCAAAGGCTGACCGAACCAGAAGCTGAACGGTCAAAAATTGCGGGATTAGAGGGACAGGCGGCCCGCTAGCACACAAAGCACCTACCCAGAAGCTTTGTCACATTTGAGGCCTTGAAAACAAAATTCCTCCGACTATTCCATAGTCAAGTGGAACAATGCTATCGTGTGAATCTTCACACACTACGTAAAAAAATAATGAAATAATTATTATAGATTAGATTAGTAGCTTACTATAGAAAGATGGATATACTCAAGAGCTTCAAAACGTATTTTACTTTATACAAAATGGAGAAATACATATCAAGTTATGTGAAAATAAAGTTTGAGAAGATAGGGAAATTAGAACTATCCCACATAGATAGGAAACTTAAGGCCCTGGCTATATAAGCACCTTGAGTGTTGAGAGACAAGCTCAACATCGGCCGGATCGGCTGAAGAAGCCGAGGACCGGATCGGTTGGGACCGATCGGTTAGGCCGAATGCGTAAACCGATGCGTAGGTAGGGCCGGATCGGTGCGTAAACCGGGAGGCAGTTAGGAAAGATATTCCATGAGGAATATATTTCGGAGTTAGTGTAGGAGCTCTTAGTGAGCATTGAAGTACTGTCAGTACTTCGGTCAATCCTTCTAGGACTTGTATAAAAGTGTTCATTGAACACACATATGTATAGAGAATGGTGAATAGAGTTTTTTGAATAAAGTTCTTGTGTTTTCTCTCTATCACTCTCTCTGTCTATCCCGCGTATACTGCGTAAGCTCAAGCTCTCCATTAAACCTGAGTTTTCTTCCTTCTGTTCGATCTTCATACTTGCTTCCGCACGTTACTCTTTACATGGTATCAGAGTGCGAGGGTTCAGAACCTCTCTGCAGCCGACACACCTTGACGAAGAAGAACAAGAAGAACGATGGATAGAGGCATGGTGAGCTCTCTTCCAACAGAGAAGCTCGATAGAACCAACTACGCGTCTTGGTCCTACAAGATGCACCAGTACCTGCTCGGGCACGGCTACTGGAGTTATGTCGAAGGAGCTAATGACGCGGCACCCGAATAGACACACAGAGACTTCCCGTCGTGGGAGCAATCGGCCAGCAGGGTATTATACTGATTCGCGTCGTGTGTGGGCGAACAACTATTGAGCTATGTTCGAGATGCAAAGACGTCGAAGGGTGCGTGGGAAAATCTGAAGAAGATTTTCGCCGCAAGCACCACAACCAAGAAGCTTCAGCTTCGACAAGAGTTGAGCAACCTACGACAACACGACTTGTTGGTAGCGGACTATACCTCGAAGATCAAGGATATCTGCGACTCCCTTGCCTCCATAGAGGTGAACATCGGGGAGAGCGAGATGGTCCAGATCTGTCTCAGAGGTTTGGCGTCGAAGTTCGGAGCGTTCCGAACGGCTGTGTGTACTCGGGAGAATACGCCGTCCTTTTCCGACTTACAGTCGATGCTCCTGGTAGAGGAGAACCACGCGGGTGCGTCGACAAGCACGCACACCGATAGCAAGATGTTGTACACGGAGGGAGAAAGGCCCCGTGGTCGTGGCGGATGAGGCAAGTCGGTACGCAATGGAAGCGGCTAACGAGATCAAGGAAGAAGGCACCGAAGTGATGCCGACAGCAACTCCGGACCCTCCGGAAACAGGGGGAGTCGAAGCGAGGAGAACCGGCAAGGGAAGGCCATCGCGGAGTGCTGGTACTATAGCAAGAAAGGCCACAGGGAAAGTGAGTGCTGGAAGAAGCGCGCCAATTCGGAGAGAACCGGTTCCGGAAACGGCTCCGGAAATACCGACAAGGGAAATCGGCAGCGATCGCACTACGCCGAAGACTCCGGGAGAGCCGGAGAAGGGTCTGCCTTCGTGACGAGACACGAAGCAAACTCAATGAAACAGACCACCCCGAGATCGGACGAGGTGTGGTACGTAGACTACGGCACGTCAAACCACATGACGAGCCATAAGGAGTGGTTCTCGTACCTAGAAAAACCGATACAACCTGGAGTAGTCGCAACTAGACATGACACTCCGTATCCGATCACGAATGTCGGAGAAGTTCCCCTTAGCCATGTCGGGCAGAAAGGGAAACTCATGAACGTGTTGCACGTTCCGACAAGCACGAAGAACTTGGTCTCGGTCGGACAAATCGTCGACCAAGGGATGGAGGTTCGGTTTACACACCTCGGGTGCTTCATTGAGGAAGAAGGCCGTGTGATTGCGCAAGGGCGCAGAGACGGGAGGATGTTCATCCTCGACTCCACTGACGGCGGCACCGCAATGTTCGCGAAGGGACAAAAATCTAAGTTGGACATCGACTTGTGGCACAAGCGGATAGGCCACGTCAACTACCAGCGGCTTCAAGATCTGCAATTGAAATAGGTAGTGTTCGGATTGCCCAAATTTAGTGGCCGAAAGGCACAAATTTGTGAAGCCTGCCAGCTCGGGAAGCAACACCGACTTCCTTTCCCAAACGAGCGAAACCGGAGCCCAAACAAGCTCGACCTTATAAACTCCGATGTATGGGGGCCGACACAAAACATTAGTCTTGGCGGGAGCCGATATTTCGTTTCCTTCATCCACGACCACACGCGGCACACGTGGATCTACCTCATTGAGAGGAAGAGCGAAGTCTTCGACTGTTTCTGGGACCTCAAAGGGTCCGTGGAAACGGAAACGGGACGAAAGATCAAGTGCCTGCGGTCGGATGGCGGGAAAGAGTACTTTTCTGGTCAATTCAATGGTTATCAACAACAAATGGGAATTCAACGCGAATTCAGTTGTAGATACATGCCGGAGCAGAACGGCGTGGCCGAGAGGAAGAATCGGTTAGTCGTACTTCCGGATTCAGGGACTTGATGTACGTTATCCACCTGACCATTGCCAGGTCTGGCGTCGCGCATCCGGAAACCATGCCAAGAATTGGCAGGCAGTCCGTCTCGATAATTACCTCTGTCCCGATTAGGTAGTCTCTATCGGCCTTTACCGCCGAAACGATACCCCAGAGCTCGCGTTTAACCTGGGCGTATCCTCGTTGTCGCTCGTTGAGGACCTTCGCGCCGAACCGGATCGGGAAACGCGTGTCGTCCTCGCCCTCTTGGTTGATGACCCATCCGATCCCGGTCGGACTCGTGTCCACCGTTACATAAATTGGAGTGCTCTGTCCGTAGACAGCCTTTCGGAGCGCCCGAGCTGCGGCAAGTGCTCCCTTCATCTTCTGGACAGACTCCGTATGCTCGTCTCTCCACTCGAATTTTCGCCCCTTTTTCAACAACCCGTATAACGGCTCCGCGACGTGAGCGTAATGCGGGATCCATATGTGGTAGAACGCACACGCTCCCAAGAACCTCCGAACCTCCGTGACTGAGCTACAGTCGTTCTTCATCGCAGAGATGGCTTCTACCTTAGTCGGAGACGGTTTCTGGCCATACGGCCCGCATAGGTGTCCGACGACCATGATCTCTGATTGCCCGAAGGCCGATTTTCCCCCGGAGAAGGTGAGCCTCGCTCCCTCCAACCTCTGCAGCACCTTCTCGCACTCATCGATGTGCATCGCCACAAATTTCCAGCATCCGTCTGGTCCGATCGTCTCGTCCCTTTCCTCCACCGGGCATCCCTTGATCGGGACGTCGTCCAAAAACGGCATGGTGATGTCCGGGATACAATCCCTCAGCACCTTGTTCATTGCGTTCACCATGTGAGCCACCAAGTTCGTCCCTCCTTGTGGTAGGGTACACATCCGTACTAGGACGAGAGGAGTTTGCATTGTCGTGATGTCTCTGCTTTCTATGGCTAGCTGGAACTGATCGTACCCCGAGTAGAGATCACCGACCGAGTAAATCGACCTTCCGATGAAGGCCTCTGCGAACTCGTCTATTGTTGGTCCGATCCCTGCGTTTCGAATAGTCACCTTGTTGACCGGCTGCAGGTCTTGAATAAAGCGCAGCGTGCCGTCCTTCTTCGGCACGGTAAACCACCGATTCGACTATGGGGCACTCGACGGTTCGAAGATTCCCATCTCGACCTTCTGCTTTAACAGCTCCATCAGCTTCGGGATGTGAGCTCTAGGTACTGGAATCGGTTTGAGACTCCACGGCACATGCGGTACCGTGAATATCACCATCGGTTCCACGACTGTCGGGTCTACGCACCCGATCTCCTCCGGTGAGAATGCGAAAGCCTTCCCGTGTCTTCCAAGCATTCCCCGAAAACGGTCCTCTTCCGCCTACAGTAGGAAGCCGCCCCCACCGATTTTGAGCTCGCGCAACATTATGTCAGTGAACGTGTGTCCTATGCGGCCGGATTTCGTAAACTCGGTTCCGACGCAACCCCCTTTATTCACAACCCGCTGCCCTCCGGCAAGGGAGCCGCGACTGGCTTCACCTTCCGGTCCACAATCTTGTACCTCGTGTCCACCCGGGCCGTCCGATCCGACTCGAGCCCTCTACTGAAGTCCGCGATGACTTCGTACATCTTTTCCGAACATACCGGAATCGTCCGGTCCTCTTGAAGGACTCCTCTGACAACCTTCCGCAGCTCCCCCAAGGTATCGTCGAAAGAGACCGCTTCCACGGCTCCGTTGATTTCCTCTCCGAGGTCGAGGACGCCACATGCCCGAAGTCGCTCCTCCGCCCTTCTCTTCTTTCGGCCAACAATGTCGACTATCGTACACCCTCCATTGTCGGAGAACCAAAATTTCCTACTTATAGCATAGGTCTTCCTCGCTATCATACACTTGCGGACGGTCTCCGTGTGACGAGCCGCCGCCTCCTCCATCAGCCTTTTTCATACCCCCTCGCCCGACGTTCAGGTTCAGGGCCCTTCGGGTCTCGCTGGCGTGCACCCGACCGTTCCACAGGTACACCACGTTGCTTCTCATCGCCTCGGCGAAGTCCCCGCAATCCTTCCTGATGTGCCCAACCACGTCACACCACATGCACCTGTTTTCAGCCAGAGGTCGTCGGTCACGGGCCTGTTCGCCACCATCCCTCCGTGCTTGGGCGATCTGGAGATCCTTTACCATCCGCGTCATCTCCTCCAGAGTTGCTCCCCCAGACTAGCCCTTGACCATGCCGGTTGAAGCCGACCCGGTCTCGAGCCAATCTCGGGTCTCTTCCCTTCGCGTTGGTGGTGTTGGTTCGAGCTTCTTTGCTGCAACAGAGCCCGCCCCTGTCGATCCTTTGTCAACCCATTCCTGCCGTTTGTCGAAACGGCCACAGACCCTCTTCACCACGGCCCAGTCAGCCATTAGCCCGTCATCAGTCTCCAATAGGAGACCTACCTGCTCCCGATCCCGCTCGTCAACCGACTTAACAAACAATAGGACACGACTTGTGTCCAGAACGGTCTAGTCAAGCACTGAGAGGCGCATGAAGCGTTCCTCAAACTCCCGAAGGACCACTGTTGCGTTCCTTCCTTTGTCGGGGGTCTCCACCCATTCCATGAAGTCCCGCTTCGAAAGTTGAAGCGCATCTTCAAGCCCGTATCTTTCGAGGAGCCGACCTTCGAACTCCTCCCAGGTCCGGCTCTCGGCCCGTACCTCGAGCACCTCCGTATGGATACCCGGCATCACCACTCGAGGGAATCCGGCTAGACGCCTCTCTTCCGGAATGTCCCTCATTACCATCTCAGCCCGGTAGGACGCCAAGTAGCTCGTGGCATCCTTCCCACTAAACCAACCGATCGTACCGACAACCGCCTCGATAGCCCTATCAAGGGCGCCGGTGCCTTCGCGCGCACTCACTATACGGTCTACAGCCGAAGCCATGGCTTCTGCAAGGTCCGACCCCCTCATCTTCTACTCCTCTGCTGCCTGTTCACGTCTGGTTCACCAAATATGTCGCGTTGTTACGCGCGTGTGTGGGGAACAAGGCGGGACCACTGGGGTCTTGGACCAAGGAATAGGTGGGGAAAAGAGAGAGAGGGAGAGAGAGACACGCTCACACACAGATAGACAAAGAAGCGCGCGGGAATGCAGCCCAATCAACACAAGAGACACAAGTTGCGCAGGAGATAGAGTATAAGAACGCGTATATAAATATATGTATGCAGATGACTCGAACGGTTACAGCCGAACAGGTCGGCGAGACGGGTGTCGATGCCTGATCACCCACGCACACAGGGGAGCAAGATGGAGATTCTGCTGGAAGCACACGGGCATTCCACGAAGCAGAATCAGCCTCTCGAGAACCTGCGCAAAGAAAGCTTATGGAGAATGACAGAGGAGAGGAGCTCGGTCCCAGTCCGACAGCACTTCGTCCCCTTTAGCGCGCGATGTCTTCTCGCCCCCGTCTCCCTCTCTTTTATAGCTCAAGGAGGGAGGCCGTCTTGCCCGTTTACATCACATTAATTCTCTGTCCTTTCGGACAGAGATACTCCTCGATTCTCCCTATAGAATATTGCTACCTAGGATCTAACCCTTGCGCCTACCTATCTACTTTACGACAAGGGACGTGCCCACGTGTAAGGGCCGGTTCACACACATTATACACGGTTTGCGCCTGGGGACGGTTTTCTTCACGACAACGGATTGTCTCCCAATCCTTGGGATGATCTCAGGATGTGCGACACCAGATCTGGCTAAGCTAAGGTGGATCGCCTATATCTAGTCTTTGAATCCAAAGATCCGCCACATTGTAGGAAAGAACAACGCCATGGATGACATGCTCTAAGAGCATGATTCGAGAATAAAAGGGACATGGTTTCAAAAGATGAAGATGTCACCCTCGACTTCTTCAAGACGGCCCGATTGTCGGCGGAAGACAAGGACACACCAAACCTCCCTGCCTTCAATGAGAACGAGTATGAAGGAGAGTAGTTATTGATCACTAGGTTCTTGAGAACAATGACGATGGATGCTTCGTGGATGAAGGAGGAGGCTCTATGAATCTGGCAGAAAGCTTACCAATACTTTCTGAAGGGAAGATTCCTCTAGTGACACCCAAAGAGAAGGACAGGAATGTCATGGTGAAGAGAGAGGACCAAGCGATGCTGATGTCTGAATTCCACGAAAGTCCTTGGGCAGGTCATAGAGGAACATGGGCGACGTTCGAAAAGCTAAAGGAGAAGTACTGGTGGCTGAGAATGTACAAAGATGTACTTCATTTCGTGTGCACATGCAAAAACTGCCAAGTACATTCGAACATACATCATCGTGATGAGTTACGACCAACATACCCACTCACCATACACTTCAAATGGATGGTGGATCTGGTCTCGATGCCAATGGGAGTGGGAAAGATGAAGTACTTGGTACTGGGAAGGGAAGACTTGACAAATCAAGTAGAAGGATGAGCCTTGGCAAATAAAACGACGTCGGTCGTTTGTGAATTTCTGCTCAAAGAGGTCGTCTGTCGATATGGATGTGTGGGAAAGATAATGGTTGACCGAGGGGAGTTGGATGCACACGAAGCAATGGAGCTCTTCGAGTGACTAGGTGTGAAGCTCTCCCTCACGACTTCCTACGATCCGGAAGCAAATGGGAAGATCCAGCGAGGGCATGGACCAATAGTCAAAGTCATCGTACAAGCATGCGATAGTCTAGTCGGGAACTCACCGCTAGTATTGCCCTATGCCTTGTGGGCCGACAAAACTACACATAGTTCTATGTCAGGGTATATGCTAGTAGAGCTTATGTATGGATAGAAGCCAATAATGCCCATTGAAAGGACGATCGCCTTATGGGTAGCGATACCATGGGAGAACGAGATGAGCCGAGAAGAATTATTGGTAGCGTAGATAAGGCAGCTTGAAAGAAGCCCCGAAGATCTAGAAAATACGCAAAAGATAATGGATGCAGCCCGAGTGAAGAACAAGATTCGGTTCGACAAGACACATCGATTGCATCCCAAGAAGATTGAAGAAAGAAATTGGGGATTGGTCTACGACAATAGCCTTGACAACCAACACAAGATAGCAAGAAATTTCCCAAGAAGGTGGTTCGGACCATAGGTGGTGACGACTGCCAACGACAATGCCACCTACCACCTCGCGGAGCCACACGGATCAAGGTTGGCCATACCCATTGCGGGGAAAAGAGTAAAGATCTTCAAGAAAAGACAAGATAAGGGTCCTGCCCTCGAGATGCTCAACAATTAAGATGGTAGGGCACAACCCGCAAACATGAGGGAGGTCAATGAGGACGTGGACAAAACGGATTGATCACCATAGTCGAAATCTCACAATCTCTTCTTGGTACGTATCGGAGGACGTGCGGTTTGGTGGGGGTGGATGTCGTGAAGATTTTCAGCAACTGTGTGAAAATCACGTGGAAAGGAGAAAACCAAGAAGGTGCAATGTGCACATGCATGAAAAGGGTGATGGTTACACTTGTAAATTAGCACATTAATGTGCAAATGGGTTTTGAACCTTACACCCCCAAGATGAGAGACAATTAACATACCATTAGGCTAATAGGCTAAGATGTTTCTTTGAAGTTTATTTTCATCATTGTACTTTTCACATGTAAATTCTCATACGTGTGTTACCCGTAAGAATATACAGGGAAGCATAAGGGTATGTGTAATGATGTGGTTGATGTGTATGTGTAAAGTAAATGAGTGTGTGAGGATGAGTATGTGTATGGACACATGCACAATTATGTGCTTGTATAAGAATGTGTAACGGTCTTATTTATAATAGTCATGTAATCGTTACATTGGATGTATAATATAAACCCCCTATGGGGTATGTAATGAATAACTTTTTCCCTCTTATTTTGGTGTCATTCTTATTTTCACTCTGTCCTTCTGTCTCTCTATCATAACCCCCTTGGGAGGGGGGTGAAGCCATTCTAGGCTTCACCCCCCACCCCGACAACACTTTTGGCACGCTTGAAAGGCCGACCCTCCTTTGAGAGGAAGTCTATTCCTCACTTTCCCTCTCCATCCCTCTCCATGAGTAATCTTTCTCTCGCTCTCGGTGTCTTTGTATATCTCTCTCTGTTATTGGTTGTGCTTGGACTCTTTGTGTGATCTTAATATTGTTTCATCGACTCCCATAGCCATAGTAGCCCTTTGCCTCTCTGATTATCTGGCGGTCTACCCTCAGTTTTTCTTCTTCATCTTTTCCATCTCCTTTCTTTCAGAGCCTCCATAGCCTGTGATCATCAAGCTTGCCTTTAGTTCCTCTCTCACTGGCTCTCCGTATTATTGTTTTCTAGGCCCCAATCATCGAGAATTTGTTCTGTTCTTCTTACCTATTTTCATTGTTTCTCCTCCTTCCTTGTCTGAGAGTGCAACGTTTTCATTCTGCTAGTATATTCTCCATATCTGTCTCGACGATGTTTTCTGCACCATATTTATCTACATAAGGGATAATGTTATCAGTTCAATAGGACTTCATCATTTCTTCTTATTGTATCTATTCACATCGTTTCCTGAACCCTATTTGTCTACTTCAGGAGACAGTCCGTCCCCTTGCTAAGGGGAAGCTATAGTGTTTGCTTCTACAGACAGGACGAACTGTGCAGTATCCTACGAAAGATGGGTGCCCATCCCACTCTGATGTCAATTCCCTCTGCCATAAGTTCTGTCGTTCTTGCTATATTTTCATCAAAGGAAATCATGTAGAAATTTATATTGCATTCGAACATTTAAAAGAAGTGAATATGTGTAAGTGTGGGAAAGGAGGCATCCTAAGAATACTTGCAGTGAACGAGAATGACATGATCTGTGAATTTCAACAGAGGAAGGAGGCACGAAGTTGCAAAGGTTTGTCAAATTGGATGAGCCTCCAGATAGAGACAGCGGTGGTACGGTGGATGGCAAATGGCGTTGTTCGATAGCCGTTGGACATGCAAACCGAACAGTGGGATTGGGACAACGACTGTTGGTGGACAGATGGTCCTACAGTTGGCGGCATAACAGAAACGATCAACGGCCGGAGCACCACATGTGGCCAGAAAGACACAGCCGAATAGAGAGACGACCAGTCGGACAACCATCCAAATAGGGTCGGCCGCTAAACAGTAGGGGCCGAATCGACATCTGATAACCAATCGGACAGGTGGATGCCGACAAGGAGAAGGTCTACCGGACATAAGGTCCGACGGCCGGCAGCCATTGACGACGAGCTGGACAGGAGGAGAGGAGATTGAAGAGGAAGCTTCATCAGACGCAGAGAAACACAGAAAACAGTTAAAGACATACTCTACGCTAAGAGAAGAGAAAAGGAGGAGGAAGAAACAAGAACAGAAAGAAAGAAGAAAGGAAGAAGAAGAAGGAAGAAAGAGAGCCCAGGGCTTTGCCCCTATATCATTCTGTTTGTGTCGTATCTCCATGCTCTAAACATCACACGGACATGCTTATCTCCTGAGAGGACGGCCGAGACGCGCAGTCGAGAGTATGAGAGTATGGTCGGGACCCGCGGCCAAGAGTATAGCCAAGACGAGACACGTGGCCGAGAGTATGGCCAAGATGAGACGCGTGGCCGGGAGTACGGCCAGGTGATGGCCGAGATGCGCGGCCAAGAGCATAGCCGAGACGCGCGGCCGAGAAGATGGCCAGGACGTGCGGCCAAGA